>NW_027361711.1:19397500-19810000 GCF_039654945.1 Dendrobates tinctorius | reverse complement strand
CTCCCGACGAAGCCATAGGCGAAATGCGCGTCGAGGCTCCCGGTGTCCCACACGTGCCTGCTGCACCCACTCTCTACTATACCATGACTGAAGGTAATTAACATAACAGTGTATTTATTCATTTTGCTCCCTCCTGTGCCACTCATGCAATGTTGTTTACGACACAGCCATCACTTTATTTAGGTCTTTTACTATGGCTGTGCCAGAGATGGTAAAAAGGGGAATACTCTACCTTACTGAGAGTGGCTGCAGCTTTATGTTAGGCAGTGTGTGACAGTTTCCCCTCCTTCTTTATTTCGCACAAAGAGACATTTGTCCTTTTTTATATGCTGCTGATCTCAACACGCATGATTAGCCATTTAAGCCTGTATGTCGTTGTGAATACATTGTGCAGTTATTTACTGCGTGTTGGCATGCGGCTGTACACATAGGGCATATGTTTTTCTTTTTGTTTTGGTGATTTATTTTATAATTGCTCTATTTAATATCTTCACTGTCCCGTGTTTTGTTTGCCTCCATGTTGTCACTATTCATTTTTTTGTCTAATAAAATATAATAAATTTCTATGCTAATTATTTATCGTCTTTGGAGCCTCTATTGTATCAAGGAGCAATGTTATTATACATCTATACTTATAGTTATTAATAGGTAAAGGATAGTTATCTTTGTGGTACTATTGACAATTTTTTGATAGTCATTTATATCCTTTTTCCTTACTATAATCAAGTTTACCCTTGATCTTCTTCTGACCTCTATGGTCCTCCATTTTTTGGTTTTCTATGTGCCCTGGACCTGTCTGACCATGGACAGAATAGTATGTCATCGCGATCAACCCCGCACACGGGGGGTGCACGGCTGATCGCCGCCGGGTGTCAGCTGATTCTCACAGCTGACACCCGGCACTAGGTGCCAGGATTGGTCACAGAACACTCCTGGCGCTTTAACCCTCGAAATGCTGCGATCGAACACGATCACAGCATTCTGGGAGCAGGCAGAGGTCTGACAGCCCTTCTGTCTTTGGATCGGAGACCCTGTGGTGTGACGTGGGGTCCCGATCGCTGCCATGGTAATTCGATGTCATCACGATGACATCCGGGTTAGCAGAGCTAAGAAACTTCCTGTCATGCGCAGTGCATGATCAGGAAGTCTCTCAGGTCAGTGTGCACTGATTGCAGCGCTGACAGCTTCTACAGCATGCAGATGCTGCTTCATCTGCATGCTATAGAAGCGATCAGCCTGCAAAAAATGATTGTCCCATAGTGGGACAATGTGTAAAAGTTAGAATAAAGTAAAAAAAATTAAAATTGTAAAAACATTTTAAAAAATTATAAAAAAAAAATCAATATTTATTCTATCACTAAATAAATATTTGAAGGAAAAAAAATCTAAACAATAAAAGGACACATATTTGGTATCTCAGTGTCCGTAATGACCTGACTTATAAAACTGTCCCACTAGTTAACCCCTTTAGTAAACACCATAAAAAAATAGAATTAAAAAACAATGCTTTTTCATCATACCGCTGAATAAAAACAAGCCCCCATACAGCTCCATCACCGGAAAATTTAAAAAGTTATAGCTTTCAGAATAAAGCGATGCAAAAATAATTATTTTTTTTATATAAAATAATTTTTTTTGTTTAAAAGCACCAAGACATAAAAAAATATAAATGAGGTATTTCTGTAATCGTACTAACCCGAAGATTAAAACTGCCTTATCAATTTTACCACACGCGGAACAGTATAAATGCCCCCCAAAAGAAATTCATGAATTGCTGTTTTTTTCATTCTGCCTGCCATTAATTGGAATAGAAAGTGATCAAAAAATGTCATGTGCCCAAAAATGGTACCAATAATGTCAACTTGTACCGAAAAAAACAAGACCTCACATGACTGTGAGCCAAAATATGGATAAATTATAGCTCTCAAAATATAGTGATGCAAAAACTATTTTGCAATAAAAAGCATCTTTAAGTGTGACAGCAGCCAAACATAAAGCCCCTCTATAACTCCTCTTTCACACGTCCTGATATTTCCGGTGCCGGAAATGTCAGTGACTATGTGTATAATGCTTGTTGGCACACGTGTGGCATGCATGTGCCGCATCAGTACCACAAGGACGGGCACCAGGGAACAAGCATTACAGTAAGCGCTGTTCCCCGGAGCCAGGTGTTGAACATGGCTCTTATTCTCCCCTGGCTCTTTACAAAATGGTGTCACTTGTGGAGGGTTTCCACTGTTTAGGCACATCAGGGGTTCTCCAAACGCGACGTGAAGTCAAATCTTAATTCCAGCCAATCTTGCGCTGCAAAAGTCAAACGGCGCTCCTTCCCTTCCAAACTCTGCCATGCGCCCCAACAGTAGTTTACCCCCACATATGGTGTATCAGCATACTCAGGACAAATTACACAACATTTTGGGTCCAATTTCTCCTATTACCCTTGGGAAAATAAAAAATTGGGGGCAAAAAGATCATTTTTGTGAAAAAAAATGATTTTTTTATTTTTACGACTCTATGTTATAAACTTCTTTGAAGCATTTGGGGGTTCAAAGTGCCCACCACATATCTAGATAAGTTCCTTAGGGGGTATAGTTTCCAAAATGGTGTCACTTGTTGGGGGTTTCCACTGTTTAGGCACATCAGGGACTCTCCAAACGCAACATGGCGTCCGATCTTAATTCCAGCAAATTTTGAGTGGAAAAGGTCAAACGGCGCTCCTTCCCTTCCAAGCTCTGCCGTGCTCTCAAACAGTGGTTTAACCCCACATATGGGGTATCAGCGCACTCAGGACAAATTGCACAACAATGTTTGGGGTCCAATTTCCTGTTACCCTTGGTAAAATAAAAAAAATTGGATCTGAAGTAAATGTTTTGTGAAAAAAAAGTTAAATGTTCATTTTTTTTAAACATTCTAAAAATTCCTGTGAAAAACCTGAAGGGATAATAAAAATCTTGAATGAGGTTTTGAGCACCTTCAGGGGTGCAGTTTCAGAATGGTGTCACTATTGGTTATTTTCTATCATATAAACCCCTCAAAGTGACTTCAAATGTAATGTGGTCCCTAAAAAAAATGCTGTTGTAAAAATGAGAAATCACAGGACAAATAACTTCCAAACAAAAAAAAATTTGGTTCCAAAATTGTGCTGATGTAAAGCAAACATGCGGCAAATGTTACTTATTAAGTATTTTATGTGACATATCTCTGCGATTTAAGGGCATAAAAATTCAAAGTTGGAAAATTGCAAAATTTTCAAAATTTTCGCCAAATTTCCTTTTTTTCACAAATAAATGCAAGTCATATCAAATAAGTTTTACCACTATCATATGAAGCACAATATGTCATGATAAAACAGTGTAAGAATCCCTGGGATCCATGGAATCTTTTCAGAGTTATTACCTCATAAAGGGACAGTGGGCAGAATTGTAAAAATTGGCGTGGTCATTAACATGCAAACCACTATTGGGGGTAAAGGGGTTAAGGGCTTCAAATGCAAACAATATGGATGATTTACTGTATGGATGCTTGAAAATCCAGCATGTTTGATTCTCGGCAGTTACTAAATCCTATCAATGTTGCATGAGAGGAATTATATATCATATTCATCTTCAAAGCTTTCTAGTACACAAGACGTTTCTGATGTTTATTTGTAATAAGTTTCATATGTGATTTTTATCCCAAAACTGTATTGCGTATATAAATAAAAGATAAGGGTAGCACACACCAACATAGCTAATACAATGGGGTATAAAATATAATATACACTATCAACAGAAGGATAATAATAACCCCATAATACTCATGGTGTTGTGGACTAGAAAAAGACCATTTGTCAAACAGACATATGCAAGGGGGAGGAAGAAAGAAAAACTTCCTGACAACAAACAGGTCAATAAGTAAAATTGCTTTATTAAGGATACAGGGCAAGGAACAATACAGATAAAAATTTGTATAAGTTGGTAACTTGTCATAAGATATAAAAAAGCACCAAAGTCCTCACATGTCACTAAAACATAACCCAAATAGGGGGGACAAAAAGAAAAAAAGAAGAAACACACACAAAAGTGTTATGTCAGACACACAAGGTGTAATGTGGGGACATAGCCCACTCAGTATAGCAGTGATACCATCAAGATACATTACACAGAGTCATGACACAAAAGATAAATCTGTCCTACATTAGATGCCCGTGCACAAAGACAGGTGGGAGGACCAGGTACCCGCCCCGGCGCGCGTTTCGGGAGCCTTCGTCAGGGGGCGCTATGACAGAATAATCCTAAGTGCTTTTTATAGTGCAGAAACCGGAAGGGCCAATCAGTGTGTTGGGCGGAAGTCACTCAGCGCTGCCCGGGTAACCATGGATCCGCCCCCACGTTCGGCAGATGGGCAGCCGTGACGCCCGGATGACGCGGGGCCCCACGTGACCGGACGCCCAAAGCTGCCATGCGCCGACCAGGAGGAGAATCCAACGAGTCACACAGAGTAACTCGGGCATGTGCATAAAGAACATATGAGAGTAGACGCCATATTGATTGAGGGCAATAAGTCCTGAATAACTGGAAAACAGCAGTAGCGGGTCTAAAGGATAACACCATGAATATATTATCAAAAATAACGCAAAATAATGCCAATAGATAGACCAAATATGACAGGCATACTGAAACGGACATGCATGTAGAAAGTATATGAAAATGAATAACCTATTGCTAAGGAACAACAAGTCCCAAGCAAGTAGGAAAACAATGACAATCAACTACGTGACACTGTACTCAAATATAGAATGTCAATAACATATATAATGAGAAGGGAAAGGGTCCACAAAACAATATTACTAGATATAATATATATATGCCCATTACCCACAGCAAAGATGCTACTGCTTAATAGGGCTAAAGGGTACCCTCTGAAACGAACCCGCAACTGTACCACTAATATATACCCAAATATTACAAATGTATCTAAAGCAATCTTGAAACATACAACGGGAAAAAGTATATCACCATAGATATGGATATATAAATATGACTACATGTACAGAACATTGATCTGCCTAATTAGGATTGAATAAGTACCCAACAACCCATTATTAGGGTTGATGGACCACGATAAAGTGTACTTTAGCAGGCATAATGTCTCACGACGTATCAACAATGTAACCTTATGTGTACGCTGCGGGATTCATAAGGTAAATACCTAATGTAAAGGAGATTTTACATAGCTCATCTGACAAAGCAAGGATAGTTTTAAGAAAAAAACAAGTGTGATTAAAAGAAAAAAACAAAAAACCAAACAGGACATGTAACATCAATATCAAACAGATATATATCAGATCATGATAATCCGTGAGATATACACCTATAACCCTATCTCATGACACATATACAGTGTCCATAACAAGAAATTCGTCACATGACGTTCTTCGATGTGAAGATCCAAAAGATGAAATATGGTCCTCTTCATCATAAATCCTCAAACATTCCGGAATCCACAGTACCCAGCACTATAGATACTAAAAAGAAATTAAAAAAAGGGGGAAATTAAAAACAAATAACAAGAAAGCAGCTTTTTACAAAAAATAAACACCTACTCCAAAAAAGGGGCAAAACTCAAATTTTCGTTCAACCCATGAGGGTGCACAGTTTTAAGTGTCCAGATCCACCTGGATTCGAGGCGCGCCAGTCTGGAACACATTCTACCACCCCTAATGCCCGCATCAACCATATCAATACCTTTGAATCTGATCAATTTACTGTCGCTGTTATGAAACAATTTAAAATGGCGTGGAATTGTTTTCAACGTGGATGCGTCCGTGTGGTCAGCTGCCGCCTCAATTCCCAAAATGTGTTCACGTACTCGCACCTTAAGTTGGCGCGATGTCAATCCCACATAGATAAGCCTACATGGGCAGGTGGCGTAGTAGATCACGTGGCGGGTCTCACAAGTGATAGTTTTTTAATACGAAAAACCTTGCCTGTTGTGAGTTCATTTTCTCCTTCACTACTGAGGCCCGAGGAACTCCCTCTTCTGGTGAAGAAAGGTACTGAGCCTGATTGTCAAACACCTGGGGCTGATGATGATGACTGGCTGAGTGGAGTTAATGACTGGATATAAGGCTGCCGACGCCCTTCTGGCCTGCGGGTGATTTCTCTGTGGACTTCTAGGAAACCAGTCTGATTCCTGCTCATCTAAAGCTAAGATTTCTGCTTTGCCTTTTTGCATTAGTGTTTTGTTTTCCTTGCTTTTCTGGATTCTGCCATTCCCTGCTGGGGTGAGCTGAATCTCCTTTTGCCTGTTGCTCTGTCTTCATAATATTCCTGAGTACTGACAGCTTTTTTGAAGCCTAGCGTCTTCAGGGCCTTTTTACTGTCAGTTTGTTGGCTCTTATTTTCATAGGGTTTTTCACGGATTGCAGACAGCAGCCTTCCTGTCCTTTCCTATCTAAGCTAGCGTGGGCCCCATCTTTGCTCAGTCTATCTTTCTGTCTGTGTTTTGTTCTTTCTTCTTGCTTCACCATCATTATATGTGGGGGGCTGCCTTTTGCTTTGGGGTCTGCTCTGGGGCAGTTTAGATTTCCCTTTCTGTCTTTAGGCTATGTAGTCCTCCGGCTGTGATCGAGGGGCCTAGGGCATCGTAGGAGCCTCCCGCGGCTACTGCTAGTTGTGTTGATAGGTTCAGGGGTCTGCAATCCGATAGCTGCCAACTTCTCTGGTTTTCTGGACTTAGCTAGCATTTCTATTTTTGCCTCCTACGGTGACTCAATCATAACACTTGCCATTTGAGTCCACAAAAGTAGAGGCTCGATCGATGTTAGGGCAGGCGACGCAGTGACCACAGGGACGACATCCACGTCGATTGGGAACAAAATCCAAAAATGTAGTCTTTGTCTCACCCACAAAGAGACTGTGGGTCAGATGATCCCTTAGGTTCCTGGCTCTCCTGAAGGACAAAGATGGCTTTTCAGGTAGGATTTTAGAAATAATCGGGTCCACTTGTAAAATGGGCCATGATTTTAAAAGGGCCCTACGGATACTGTCGGCTTTAGAATTATATTTAGTCACGAATCTAACCTGTTGAGAATTCGCCGACAGAGCTCCCTGTCTATTACCATATAGAAGGGAAGCACGCGAGCTGGATTTAGCCCTGTTGTATGCCCGTTTAAGAGAGCGCCGGCTATAGCCACGACAGAGAAATCTATCAAAGAGTTCCTCGGCACGCCTCTCAAAGTCAGAGTCCGAGGAGCAGATTCGCCTAAGGCGAAGAAACTGACCCACTGGAACAGCCTTGACAACATGTGGATGGTGGCACGATGTAGCATATAACAAAAGTTAGTAGCCGTGGGTTTACGGAAAATATCCGTTTGCAGAGAACCCGTCGTGTCCTTCTTCACAAGAACATCAAGAAATTCGATTTTATTAGAATCCCATGAATAAGTAAGCCGAATGTTAAGATCATTCTTATTCAATTGAGATAGCAAAACAGCCAAATCTGAGTGTGAACCCTGTCAAATCAAGAGTATATAGTCAATGAACCGGGTCCACAAAAGGACCCGGTCCATTGACAATTGGTGATCTGACAGAAAGAGGTCCTTCTCCCATAGCCCCAGGAACAGGTTAGCATATGAGGGCGCGAAAGACTCCCCCATAGCTGTACCCTGGAGCTGCAGGAAGAAGGACCCCTGAAAAACAAAAAAATTGTGCGTTAAGAAAAATTCCAATAATTCCAAAATGAGTTCACCAAATTGAGGGGACAGACTGGACTGATCCAGAAAAAAGCGTACCGCTCTCAGTCCATCCTGGTGTCTGATACTTGTGTATAGCGACTCAACATCGGCTGTTGCTAACAATGTGTCGCCATCAAGACTCAGACCATCCACCTTCTTGAGGAGCTTCCCAGTGCCCTAAGGAACGAGGGCAATGTCTCAACAAGGGGTTGAAGATGAAAGTCAATCCATCGATTGACTTTTTCCAGGAAGTTGCCCCTACCAGAGATGATCGGTCTGCCTGGGGGTACCCTATCATCCTTATGAATTTTAGGGAGGAGGTAAAAGGTCGAGATAGTCAGTTCAGAGACTCTTAATGCATCAGCCAGCTCCTTGGTGATAATGTTAGCTTCTACTGATAGCGTCAAGATATCAGCCAGTTGAGAATTGAACGTGGACAAGGGGTTATAAGTTTTATAAGTTAGTTTTTTATAGCACACTGTATTGTGCAGCTGTCCCAGAGCTTCTTTTACATACATGGCCTTAGGCCAAATCACCACGTTACCCCCCTTGTCCGCTGGTTTCAATTCAATATCATGGAGCTCTTTGAGGAAGCGAAGTCTTGATCTCTCCTCTCTACTCAGATTATCCCTACGAAAATGTTGGGGAATCTTAAGGAGATCCTGGGTAACCACTTGTACAAACATATCAATGCTAGTGCATGTTCGAAAGCGGGGGAAACTTCCTGGAATGAGGTCGAATCGTAGGGGGAATCTTACCTCCCTCATCCGACTTTCCGCTGGAGAGCTCCTCAAGTGTCCTCACTGCAGCTTGCTCTTCCTCTGTAGGGAAGAGATCATATGATTGCTTATCAAAAAAATGTCGTTTAAAAAGTAATGATCTGGCAAATAAATGAAGATCCTTAATTACTGTGAAGGAATCAAAGCCAGCGGTGGGTGAGAAAGACAAACCACGACTTAATAGTGATAGATCAGCAGCTGACAGAAAATGCTCACTCAGATTAATCACCTTATTATCATTATTAGGATGGTCTGGTGAACGAAGATGTTGCCTTTTTTGTGGATAGTAGTTATGGTTGCGTGACCTATTAATCCTAGCTCCAGACCGTGTGGTCATAGAGGCTGATGAAACGTCCGATTGACCACCGATCGAAGATAAAGATGTAATAGAAGAGGAATGATGTAGAATCTGTGAAGAATTTTTCCTTCTTCTCCATAGGTACACAGTACATTGCTGGTAATCTCTCTGATCCCTAATAAATTTATTTTGCTGGGTTTCCTGTATTTTTTTAACTGTAACATTCAATATTTTCTCAAGATTTGAATCAAAAGTACGTATTTTCTCAGCCGAACTATTGGACCTTAGATCGTTTTGTGCTAAATCAATCAGTTTATCTAATTCACAAATTTTAGTTGTATTGTGACCAATTAAGAGCTTCATCAGGGTGATAGAACACACACTGCACGCATCTTCCTAGCTAGAAATGAACTGTGCATCCTCAATGGGGAAGGTGGGAATTACCCGAACCCTTAAGCCCCTAGGTATCATATTACTAGTAACATATTTGTCAAGAAAAGCCCTGTTCCACCACAATTTAGTACGACTAATCAAATGCTCTTGAATGGAGGAACAGAGATCATCAAATTTGTAGTCATCAGATTGTGAAGTTCCAGTATTAGAACCAAAGACCTGTTCCATTTGGCCAAGCCAGGATTTCTCTTTAGCTCGAAAGTCCATAATAGTGCCACCAAGACCTGTGCAAAACACAGCATAAACATACAGATGAAAGATAAGGGTAGCACACACCAACATAGCTAATACAATGGGGTATAAAATATAATATATACTACCAACAGAAGGATAATAATAACCCCATAATACTCATGGTGTTGTGGACTAGAAAAAGACCATTTGTCAAACAGACATATGCAAGGGGGAGGAAGAAAGAAAAACTTCCTGACAACAAACAGGTCAATAAGTAAAATTGCTTTATTAACCCCTTCATGACCCAGCCAATTTTGACCTTAATGACCTGGCCATTTTTGGCAATATTGACCAGTGTCCCTTTATGAGGTAATAACTCAGGAACGCTTCAACGGATCCTAGCGATTCTGAGAATGTTTTTTCGTGACATATTTGGCTTCATGTTAGTGGTAAACTTAGGTCAATAATGTTTTCATTTATTTGTGAAAAAAATGGAAATTTGGCGAAAATTTTGAAAATTTCGCAATTTTCACATTTTTAATTTTTATTCCGTTAAACCAGAGAGTTATGTGACACAAAATAGTTAATAAATAACATTTCCCACATGTCTACTTTACATCAGCACAATTTTGGAAACAAAATTTTTTTTTGTTGGGAAGTTATAAGGGTTAAAAGTTGACCAGCGATTTCTCATTTTTACAACAAAATTTACAAAACCATTTTTTTTAGGGACCACCTCACATTTGAAGTCACTTTGAGGGGTCTATATGGCAGAAAATACCCCAAAGTGACACCATTCTAAAAACTGCACCCCTCAAGCTACTCAAAACTATATTCAAGAAGATTATTAACCCTTCAGGTGCTTCACAGCTACTAAAGCAATGTGGAAGGAAAAAATGAACATTTTAATTTTTCCAATAAAAAATTTCTTTTAGCATCAATTTTTTCATTTTCACATGGGCAACAGGATAAAATGGATCATAAAATTTGTTGGGCAATTTCTCCTGAGTACACCGATACCTCATATGTGGTCATAAACCACTGTTTGGGCGCACGGCAGGGCTCAGAAGGGAAGGAGCGTCATTTGACTTTTTGAATGGAAAATATGCTGGAATATTTAGCGGTTGCCATGTCGCGTTTGGAGAGTCCCTGTGCGCCTAAACATTGGAGCTCCCCCACAAGTGACCCCATTTTGGAAACTAGACTCTCCAAGGAACTTATTTAGATGCATAGTGAGCACTTTGAACCGCCAGGTGCTTCACAAATTGATCCATAAAAAAAAAAAGGACTTTTTTTTCACAAAAATTTTATTTTAGCCTCAGTTTTTTCATTTTCACATGGGCAACAGGATAAAATGGATCCTAAAATTTGTTGGGCAATTTCTCCTGAGTGCACAGATACCTCATATGTGGTCATAAACCACTGTTTGGGCACACGGCAGGGTCCCGAAGGGAAGGAGCACCATTTGACTTTTTGAATGGAGAATTAGCTCCAATCGTTAGTGGACACCATGTCGTGTTTGGAGAGCCCCTGTGTGCCTAAACATTAGCGCTCCCCCACAAGTGACCCCATTTTGGAAACTAGACCACACAAGGAACTTTTCTAGATGTGTAGTGAGGACTTTGAACCCACAAGTGCTTCACAGAAGTTTATGACGCAGAAAAGTGAAAATAAAAAAATAATTTTTTTTCCTCAAAAATGATTTTTTTAGCCCGCTATTTTTTATTTTCACAAGGCTAACAGGAGAAATTGGACCACAAAAGTTGTTGTGTAATTTGTCCTGAGTACACCGATACCCCATATGTCAGGGGAAACCACTGTTTGGGCGCATGGGAGAGCTCAGAAGGGAAGGAGCGCAATTTTGGAATGCAGACTGATGGGATGTTCTGCGGGCATCATGTTGCGTTTGCAGAGCCCCTGATGTGCCTAAACAGTAGAAACCCCCCACAAGTGACCCCATTTTGGAAACTAGTCCCCCCAAGGAGCTTATCTAGATGTGTAGTGAGCACTTTGAACCCCCAAGTGCTTCACAGAAGTTTATAAACGCAGAGCCATGAAAATAAAAAATCATTTTTTTTCCTCAAAAATGATTTTTAGCCCGCTATTTTTTATTTTCACAAGGGTAACAGGATAAATTGGACCCCTAAAGTTGCTGTTCAGTTTGTCCTGAGTACGGTGGCACCCCATATGTGGGAGGGAACCACTGTTTGGGCACACGGCAGGGCATGGAAAATTAGCTCCAATCGTTAGCGGACACCATGTCGTGTTTGGAGAGGCCCTGTCTGCCTACACTTTGGAGCTCCCCCACATATCACCCCATTTTGGAAACTAGACCCCCTAAGGAAGTTATCTAGATGCATAGTGAGCACTTTGAACCCCCAGGTGCTTTACAGAAGTGTATAACGCAGAGCTGTGAAAATAAAAATATTTTTTTTCCCTCAAAAAATGATTTTTTTAGCCCGTTATTTTTTATTTTCACAATAGTAACAGGAGAAATTGGACCCCAAAAGTTGTTGTCCAGTTTGTCCTGAGTACGCTGGTACCCAATATGTGGGGAGGGACCACTGTTTGGGCACACGTCGGGGCTCAGAAGGGAAGTAGTGATGTTTTGAAATACCGACTTGATGTAATGGTCTGCGGGCGTCATGTTACGTTTGCAGAGCCCCTGATGTGCCTAAACAGTGGAAACCCCCCACAAGTGATCCCATTTTGGAAACTAGACCCCCAAGGAACTTATCTAGATGTGTGGTGAGCACTTTGAACCCCCAAGTGCTTCACAGAAGTTTATAACGCAGAACCGTGAAAATAAGAAATCTATTTTTTTCCTCAAAAAATGATTTTTTAGCCCACAATTTTTTATTTTCACTAGGTTAACAGGATAAATTCGACCCCAAAAGTTGTTGTACAGTTTGTCCTGAGTACGCTGGTACCCAATATGTGGGGAGGGACCACTGTTTGGGCACACGTCGGGGCTCAGAAGGGAAGTAGTGATGTTTTGAAATACCGACTTGATGGAATGGTCTGCGGGCGTCATGTTACGTTTGCAGAGCCCCTGATGTGCCTAAACAGTGGAAACCCCCCACAAATGACCCCATTTTGGAAACTAGACCACCCAAGGAACTTATCTAGATATGTGGTGAGCATTTTGAACCCCCAAGTGCTTCACAGAAGTTTATAACGCAGAACCGTGAAAATAAAAAAATCTTTTTTTTCCTCAAAAAATGATTTTTTTAGCCCGCAATTTTTTATTTTCACAAGGTTAACAGGATAAATTCGACCCCAAAAGTTGTTGTACAGTTTGTCCTGAGTACGCTGGTACCCCATATGTGGGGGGGACCACTGTTTGGGCACACATTGGGGCTCGGAAGGGAAGTAGTGACGTTTTGAAATACCGACTTGATGGAATGATCTGCGGGCGTCATGTTATGTTTGCAGAGCCCCTGATGTGCCTAAACAGTGGAAACCCCCCACAAGTGACCCCATTTTGGAAACTAGACCCCCCAAGGAACTTATCTAGATGTTTGATGAGCACTTTGAACCCCCAAGTGCTTCACCGAAGTTTATAACTCAGAGCCGTGAAAAAAAAAATCATTTTTTTTCACAAAAATCATTTTTTTAGCCCCCAATTTTTTATTTTCCCAAGGGTAACAGGAGAAATTAGACTCCCAAAGTTGTTGTGCAATTTTTCCTGAGTACGCTGATACCCCATATGTGGGGGTAAACCACTGTTTGGGCACACGTCGGGGCTCGGAATGGAGAGAGTGCTGTTTGACATTTTGAACGCAAAATTGGCTGGAATAAATCGTGGCACCATGTCGCGCTCGGAGACCCCGTGATGTGCCTAAACAGTGGAAACCCCTCAATTCTAACTCCAACCCTAACCCCAACACACCCCTAACCCTAATCCCACCCTAATAATAACCCTAACCACAGCCCTAACGCCAACACACCCCTAACCCTAATCCCAACTCTAACCCTAACTACAAGCCTAACCCTAATCCCAACCCACCCCTAACCCTAATTCCAGCCCTAACCCTAATTCCAGCCCTAACCCTAATTCCAGCCCTAACCCTAATTCCAGCCCTAACCCTAATTCCAACCCTAACCCTAATTCTAGCCCTAACCCTAATTCCAACCCTAACCCTAATTTTAACCCTAATTTTAACCCTAACCCTAATTTTAACCCTAATTCCAACCCTAACCCTAATTCTAGCCCTAACCCTATTTCTAACCCTAACCCTATCTGTAACCCTTATTCCAACCCTAACCCTAATTCCAACCCTAACCCTAGTTCGAACCCTAAATGGAAAAAAAATATTTTTTTTATTTTATTATATGCACCTGGCTATGGGGGTGATAAAAGGGGGGTGTATTTACTTTTTTTTTCATTTTGATCACTGTGAGAGTGTATCACAGTGATCAAAATGAAAAATGAACGGGCAACCGGCAAATTCATGGGCGCCGCCATCTTGGACAATGGCAGGCGCACTGCGCATGCGCCCGCCATTTTGCAAGATGGCGGCGCCCATGATCCGGACGCCGGGAGCCACGGCGGGACACCGGGAGCACGATCGGAGGTCCTGGGGGCACCGGAAGGTGGGAGGGAGCGATAGACAGGGGAGGGGGAGCAGATGATGACGGCGGCGAACGATCGCCGCCGTCCATCGGTGGCGGGGGCCGATCGGCCCCGCCAGTCGGTGTGTGGGGGGGTCGGGGGTCAGTGTCCAGCCATGTCCGATGCTATTGCAGCATCGGCCATGGCTGGATTGTAATATTTCACCAAATTTCATTGGTGAAATATTACAAATCGCTCTGATTGGCTGTTTCACTTTTAACAGCCAATCAGAGCGATCGTAGGCACGTGGGGGCTAAGCCACGCCCCCAGGGATTAACTGTAGAGTGTCCTTTGTGTGCGGGTCGGGTGACCTTTCAGTGACCCCGGTCACCCGACCCGCAGGGGGGCTATTTATAGCATGACGCCTACATAGGCGTCATAGGTCGTTTGGGCACGACTTTTCATGACGCCTACGTAGGCGTCATGGGTCGTGAAGGGGTTAAGGATACAGGGCAAGGAACAATACAGATAAAAATTTGTATAAGTTGGTAACTTGTCATAAGATATAAAAAAGCACCAAAATCCTCACATGCCGGCACCTCCCTCCCCTAGCATTCCTCCACGTCCTGCATGTCCACACATTTGATGGAAATTATGTGAAATACTCACAGTTTTTCAGCTACATTGGTGAGTGCTGCATATTTCTTCTTTTTTTGCTTCACATTCTATATTTGAGTACAGTGTCACGTAGTTGATTGTCATTGTTTTCCTACTTGCTTGGGACTTGTTGTTCCTTAGCAATAGGTTATTCATTTTCATATACTTTCTACATGCATGTCCGTTTTAGTATGC
Source organism: Dendrobates tinctorius (assembly GCF_039654945.1). Classification (NCBI taxonomy): domain Eukaryota; kingdom Metazoa; phylum Chordata; class Amphibia; order Anura; family Dendrobatidae; genus Dendrobates; species Dendrobates tinctorius. The sequence continues at coordinate 19,795,172 of NW_027361711.1, read as the reverse complement.
CTGTCATATTTGGTCTATCTATTGGCATTATTTTGCGTTATTTTTGGTAATATATTCATGGTGTTATCCTTTAGACCCGCTACTGCTGTTTTCCAGTTATTCAGGACTTACTGCCCTCAATCAATATGGCGTCTACTCTCATATGTTCTTTATGCGCATGCCCGAGTTACTCTGTGTGACTCATTGGATCCTCCTCCTGGTCGGCGCATAGCAGCTTTGGGCGTCCGGTCACGTGGGGCCCCGCGCCATCCGGGCGTCACGGCTGCTCATCTGCCGATCGTGGGGGCGGATCCATGGTTACCCGGGCAGCGCTGAGTGACTTCCGCCCAACACACTGATTGGCCCTTCCGGTTTCTGCACTATAAAAAGCACTTAGGATTATTCTGTCATAGCGCCCCCTGAAGGAGGGTCCCGAAACGCGCGTCGGGGCAGGTACCTGGTCCTCCCACCTGTCTTTGTGCACGGGCATCTAATAGGTAATGTAGGACAGATTTATCTTTTGTGTCATGACTCTGTGTAATGTATCTTGATGGTATCACTGCTATACTGAGTGGGCTATGTCCCCACATTACACCTTGTGTGTCTGACATAACACTTTTGTGTGTGTTTCTTCTTTTTTTCTTTTTGTCCCCCCTATTTGGGTTATGTTTTAGTGACATGTGAGGACTTTGGTGATTTTTTATGTCTTATGACAAGTTACCAACTTATACAAATTTTTATCTGTATTGTTCCTTGCCCTGTATCCTTAATAAAGCAATTTTACTTATTGACCTGTTTGTTGTCAGGAAGTTTTTCTTTCTTCCTCCCCCTTGCATTGCGTATATAAAGAAAAGTTATTTTATACCGTTTTCTGTCTGTAGGGTATACTCTTCAATTTGACATAAAAATAATTAGCTAGCCTTAGAAAAATTAAGGTACATTGATGTAAACTTTCTTTGAGAATTCTACCCTCTTTTCGCCATAAAAGTATACATTTCTGACATTAAACTAATAAAATAAATAAATAACTTGCAAGGAAGGATTACAAAATACAAATTTATTATAATGAGAAAAGGATTTTATAATGAAAGCATTAAATTAGTTCTTGGAATTTACCCAATTAGATAAACTGTTATATTGTTAGAAACTACATGCTAATTTCAAGTGTTATCAAGCTTTAAAACGGTACAAACGAAATCATTTTCTTTTAGATTGTCTTTGTCATTTATTCTGATTTTTATTTAGTTACATTACTTGGGGGTTTTTTTGTCTTTGTTACTTTTGCCTAATTTTGACGAACCTGAGTTGGCCAAGTATTTTTTGGCAATTACATACATTGCTTTTATAATAACTTAGGTCCCAATTCATTAAGACTGGCGCCAGTGTAATGAGAGCCATATGGGTGAGATGTAGCTCATTAGCTGGTTGGTCTTGATCTGTGCTGGACTTTAGCACAAAGCAGGGCTCCAAGGCAGAACTGAACCATGCCAATACCGCATCAGTGCAATTTTCGTGACTAGGGGTGAAAGAATTGTTGGGAAAGGTCCTGCATTGAAAAGTAGTTCGGTAGAATACAAAAGAGAAGAACCAATTTCTTAAACTGCTATATCTCTTGAGAGGGGACTTGTCACCCTCATATTGAGCATAGAAGTATGGCTTCATTAAAAATTGTAAATGAAACAATAGCGAACACTCACTGTAAATTAAAAAGAGCTAACGCTCCAATGTGATCCCTTTTGTTCTACGACCCCCCTCCCCGCTGTATACAGGTAATTGATGTAGGTTGTCTGATGGACAATAGTAAGCAAAAGGCAGTGGGGGTGATACTTTTCTCTCCTGTATAAATAAGTCTTCCTAATTTCAAAGAAACAGATAACCATAATCACATACTCATTGGGGCTTTACACCAGATATAAATATTGTTTTTTGTGACCGGCATAGGTCCTATTGTTATTTGAAACATATTTTTGGCATTGTGGCGCAGTAGCAAACACAACACATTTTCTTGCATTGCTGTGCTGATTGTGCATCATACCCAAATTAATGTAATCCAGATGGTATAAACCGCACCCCTGAAGCATCTTATATTACCAATATTGGGAATCTAATTGGCCTGTATATACTTTTGGTGGTAGAAGTTACTTTTTCTTTGGTTGTCAGTGACTGTACCGAACTTTTTTGTAAATTTGCAAAAATTTCTGCATTTCTGTTTTTTTTTTCAGTCAAGATGGGGTGTAGAGTGTACATTAATGAGAAAAAAAAATGAACTTTTTGAATTTACCAAATGAATGAATGAATGAAACAAAGTGTGAAAAATGTAAAGGAGTATGAATACTTTCCGTACCCACTGTATATTTCTATATACCCATGTGTTGGGATGGGATGCGTATATACTATACATACATAGGAAGAGCTCAATAACTTACCTAGCAGCGAAAGCAGCCATGGCCTCGTCCATCAATCATCAGTCAATTGCATGATTGTCCTGACAATTGAAGGCAGCAGAGTTTTGTTTGTGACACCATACTCCACAGCCATTTACAAACACCATCTCAATTAGGGCTCACAATCTGAATTATCCCAATGCAAGAATCACAGCTTCATATATTTTTATGAGGCTGTCACGCTCAAGTTGGGAGATTTGCAGCCAGATCATGCATTGCGGTCCAAAATGTTATCTATTTCCACGGACATCTGCACGACCCTTAAAAACTGGTCCACACAAAAATGATGGTACCATTAACTTATAATTTTCATTTTATAACTTTTAAGGCACTCACTTCAAATAAACAATCTCTGTAACTCTCATTGAGGCTTCTGCACTTTTCCAGCTTTCGCAAGTTTGAAGGGCGCCTTCTCCAGACTACATGTTTCAGCTCCTTCCACAGATGTTCAATAGGATTTAGATCAGGGCTCATAGAAGGCTACATCAGAAGAATTCAATGTCATTGTCATTCTTGGATGTTTTTAGCTGTGTGTATTGTGTTATTATCCTGTTGGAGGGAGGACTCATGACCTGCAACTCAGACAAAGCTTTCTGACACTGGACAGGACATTTCGATCCAGAATGCCTTGATAGTCTAGAGATTTTGTTGTACCCTGCATATTTTCAAGCTGCCCCAAAACATAACTGAGACTCCTCCATATCTCACAATAGGTACAATGTTCTCTTCTTTTTATCCTTCATTTTCGCATATGTGAATATAGAGCTCATGTGACCTGCTAAGAAGCTTCAGTTTCATCTCATCTGTCTATGAAATTCTTCCAGAAAATTTGTGACTTGCCAATATGCATTTTTGCAAAATCCAATGTTGATTTCTTTATGATTTGCTATCAATAGGGATTTCTTCCTTGATCATTTTCCACGAAGTCCATTTTGGCCAAGACAGCAATGGATAATGTAATCTGAACTGATGTAAATTGACCTTGGAGTTCACCAATAATCTCCTTGGAAGTCATTCTGGGCTCTTTTGTTACAAATCTTATGATCTGTCTCTTCAATTCATCATCTCTCTCATAAGAATATTCTTCCCTTAGCTTTCTTTGGTCCATGTTCAGTGTAGTACACAACATGATAACGAACGTACACACCATGATAACGAACAGCACAGTGACTACTTTTTACCCTCTAAATAGGCAGACAGACTGATTACAAGTTTGTCGACACCTGTGATCATAAATACAGAATACACTTTAGTTTAACATATCCCTATAGTCAAATTATTTCCAGTCTTTGCTAGGAGTTCCATCATTTTTCTCCATTTTTCTTCATTAGATTGTTTTATTATATTTTTCTCTTGAACCACAATTCATAAGTTATTTCAATGAGTGGTTTTCTTAAATTAACAGAAGGGTGCCAACAATTTTGTCCATGTGTTTATTACCCATTTATTTATTTTTTTCTCTCTCTAGGGAACTTGAACAATTACTTTATATAATACACTGCATAATTGTATAACTCAACATATCACTTGCCTATAGGGCCCCTTAACCTAAATCTCTTGAAAGTGCAAAATAAAAAAGCTACTAAGATCATTTACACACATGAAAGCAAATGTTACTGGAGATTCTCTTTAATATGGTAAATATTGCAAATATGGCAGAAAGTAGTGGTAATGGAGGTAACATTTTTTTCCAAGTTTCATGTCAGTAATTTAGCCCATTAGCGCTGTGCTTTTGCTTACTTCTTTAGCGTATGTCCACCAGGGTCCACACAAAAAAAATTCAAAACAGCACTAATAAAATGATCAAAAGAATCTTCCTATTCATTTGAATTGGTATATTACTTTGCCTTTTGAATGTATTTTAAATAGTTCAAGCTTTCAGGGATGAATTTAAAAGGAATACACTACACATTTTACATTAGAGGTCAAGGGGAAAGTTAAAAAGGCACTCCGAAGATGCTCAGGAGTCTTATTGAGCATTTTTCTCAGTTTTTACATCAAATAATGCATACATTTTCTTCATTGTTTAATGGGTTTAAAGAAACCTCTGGAAAATGTCATCAGAAAGATGCTAAAAAGTGCTGAAAAAGTTGCTAAAATAAATACACCACTGGAAAATAATATTGAAATAGATTTTAATTGATGAAGACACTTTGGTGAGCACCGTGCATTTTATTTTAGTTCGAATGACTATTGTGGGTCTTACTTTTTCACCCCCAATGTTATGTGCGGTGATCCTGTGAATTTGCCTGTATGAAGCTGACCTGCTTAGCTGTGCCAACGTTTTTGTCTTTATTCTTGGACATTGTACAGATACGTATGTTTCCTCTGACACAAATCAGTAGCGGTTAATATCACTGACATAATATTTTGGAATTTGGATACTTGAAGACAACACATTAAAATATTTGTAGAACCAAATGTCTGAACCAAAATTGATGTCCTCAGAGGGAGACACTGAGTTATTTATTTACCTTTCTAAAATAAATTATATTATCCAACTGTGTCAGATCCATTTAAAATGAGTCAAATAAATGCATTTATAGTAATAGCTGAATGGAAAGTATTTCTAAAAGCTGTGGTAACATGAATAAATTCCATTCCTGTTTCCATAAATAAATTAATAATAATAAAAAAATGAAAATAACTACCCCTGAAAAACGAAATGAAATTGTTTGTCCCGAAACTTAACATTGACGTCCTATACTTAGGAAAGGTCATCAATGTTTGATCAGTAGGGGTGCGACACCCGGCACCCTGCCGATCAACTGTTCCCGATGGCTGTAACTACTCAGTTGCGGAGCTACACAGCACAGCTCAGTCAACTGCATAGTGGCCACGGCCAGGTGCTGTAAATCTTCAAATGGGGGTGGACGTGCAGTACCTGGCTGTGGCTACTAATCCTTTAATGGAGCTGCTCCATAACTGAGCAGTTCCAGCTTCCACCAACACCGGAAAAGTTTAATCATCAAGGGTGCCGGGTGTCGCACTCCCACCGATCAGGCTTTTGTGATTTATCTTAAGGACAAGCCAGCAATGTTCAAGTTCCGAATGACCCCTTTAAATTACGTTGGTGACTAGTACTGATAGCATGCTTGTTTGCTTATGATCCATGGCAATAGTGTCTATATTATCATCTCTAGTGTGAGATGGTGCTTCACTGGGTATGTAAAAGAATCTAAATGCAGACTTTAACAATAGAATGGACCTCATGCGACATTGAAGACTTATGTTTTAAATACATATGATCAATAATTTGTCGTGTTCTTTTTTGCATACTAAGCAGCCAAGAGATGGAGCAAAATGGTCAGGTGGGAAATGCTCAGCATTCCTAAGTTAAGAACATTTCCCAGCATTCTAACCCAGCCACTTCAATAACAGGAGATGAAGTTCTTTAAAAAAACTCTGCCAATTATGCGTCAAAGATGTTTGTAGCCTCAGATTGATAGAACCAAGAGCTTACTGCCACGACTGTCAATATCTATTGCTCAGTTTTTATTAAGCAACTCTTGTTATTTTTTAATCAGTTCTGTTTTTTGGAATTATTTCTAAAGTCACTAGGCAGGCATCCATAATCCTTTGATTTCAACGTTTGCTTTCTCAGCTTGCAAAGGAGTGCTGGAACGATTATAGTTGCTGGTCCTGTTTTGCTTCTTCAGACACTTAAGCATTTCCTCTTACAGTAATAATTTTGTATCCCAAATTTAGAAACTGTGGGATCAATTTCACACAAGCCCACCCACATTCTCAAATAAAGCTCGCACTTAGGTATCTATATTTCAGATAAATAAATATTAAGGTGACATACTGGAATAATTTTTTCATTAGAATTAATTATCACTTTACCAGTTTCACCATAACTTTGCTTGTCTAGTCAAGATTAAGAAAAATTTACGTTAACAACTCAAAATGTAATAAAACATAAGTCAGATATCATAACATGGCTATTAAGACATCATTGCTGCACAGGAAATACCAAAGGACTGAAAATGTTAAAAGCGGAAGCATTTTCAGCTCCCTGGCAGCCAGACATGGCTACCACCCTTCTTGCAAATATGGTTATAGCGGGGACTAGCTCCCACTTTAGCATTAGTGCCACTTTGCAGTATTTTGTTACTCTCCTTTTTTGCTGTGAGTAGTCAATCACAACTTTTATATGTGGTCGTCATATGTCTGTTCTAAGAATCTGCTAGCCCCTGGACATTTTTTCTATGGTAGTTACAAACACTTATGCTTCTGCAACTTTGTACCATTTCCTAAATGTAAATCTACATATACAGAAATATTTTTTCCTATTCTCCTGCGTGACAGTGATTCTACTAGTTACTGTGGCTTTCTCTTTATTTATGAGCCCTATCATTCAAGTGACGACGGAATAACAAGTCCCAACACATTATCAATGCAACTAAACCCAAATAATAGAAATGCAGGACATATATTTATCCAAAATATAAAGACATATTTTATTCAAATTTTGGCTAAAAAATCAACATACGTTTTATAAGCTGTAGTGCGGCGGTGTTCACACCGTACGGTAATCAAGCAGTGCCCCAAAAGAGTTCAAAAGAAATGTCTTTAATGTCCAAAAAGCTCACAAATAAAAAGCAAACGGTATCCTCCAGATCGTAGTCGGGCCATCAAGACAGTCTACATCCGAGACCGGTTGTTGTTGGCGACTACACTACCCTGTCAAGCTTAGGGGCGCAAGGCATTTTGCTTCCCTTGGCTCTGCTTTTCACTTCATACAAGCCGGATGTTGCAGAGCAGAGCTACCTTGCTCTGCATCTTGCAAACCAACACTGACACACCCAACCTTTTCTGCAGGGTTTTTAAATGAGATCTGTGGCCATGGGCCACTTGTAAGATCTGTCTGAAGGGCGTTAACCACCCCACTACCATCCTGTAGTTCACTCCAAAAATAAAAGCCCACGCCGGGTTCCCTTAAATCTGCCTTGGGCAAATCGCTTGTTCAAAACCAAACTTACTTTTATTCTGCAGTGCAACAGCTATGTCTGTGACTGCAATGTACACCAGTGGTTCAATATTCTACTATGCGCTTTCTGGGGTATACATACTGACCCTCGCAAATAATTCCCCTCATTGCCTCACAGAGCACATTAGATTGGGCATGCGCAATGTGACGTTGAATACAAGGTGTGTAGACCCATCTTCACTGCACATTGCCAGGGAGGCAGAACATCACGACTTGCAAAGAGCCAATGTAGCTCTTGCAAATCATTTCACTCATGGTTACAGGAGCGAGATAATATGATTGGTATTAGGATTAGTTGGGTGAAATCAGTGCCCCCATGACTAGTCACTCACTAGTTAGCATATCGTGAATGTAGTTTTAAAATTGATTTTATGGTTATTCAACAACCAAAACACCACAAAAAAATGTTTTTTTTAGAAAGCAGAAAAAGGGTTCAATAAAGACCCAAACAATGTTTCTGCCAGTGAAAAGTTATAATCCAGTGGATCTAGTCATTCATTAAGAAAAATGGCAACAAGGGATTATCCATTTCCTTCAGAGGATTTTCTGCTGTCTTGCACAAGATCCATCTCTAACAGTACTTGTACATACTCCACCTCCTGCCACTAGACCAATTTAATGCCTTTCCATAAGGATCCTTACTTTTCTGACCACCTTCCATAAGATGTTTAACCCCTCTCTACCATCTGACGTACGATCCCGTCCATGTAACCTGGGTCTTACTTCCCATGGACGGGATAGAACCTCATGCTCTCTAATGCGACACTGCGACTTAAGTCGTGGTGATCACATTAAAATTATTGTGCCATCTTACCACTTGGAAGATGCTGTCGGCATCCCGGGGGGGTGTCCCCGCCCACCTGGGCTCACAATCCCTGTGATTGGCTGTTCAATTCTGAACAACCAATCACAGCCTCTCTCATTGTTTCGCCAATCAGATTGGCTGAAACAGTGAAGTCCCAGGCTAGGATCGAGTACCGATGTACTTGATCCTAGGCTGGTGCCTGGCCATGCCAGACATCAGTGAAAACCCCTCAGATTGGCACGATCGACGATCACATCAATTGCGCCAATCGCAGGGCACAGCCGTGGTGTTACCTGGATCGGTGCTGTAAGAGCACTGGTCTTAGGCCGGTGCCAAGGACAGACCAGGCATGATCTGCAGCTGCTGATGGCTGCTGATGGGTGCAATCGATGTAATCGTCGATCGCGCCAATCACATGGCACAGCTGCAGTGCGACCGTGCTATTCCCTGTTAGTGACCTGCCGGTGACCTGCGCTAGGATCGGAGCTGTGAGCTCCGATCCTAGGCCGGTGCCTAGCAACACCGGCATAACCAGGGCCAGCTCTGATTGGTGGGATCGATGTGATCATCGATCCCACCAATGACAGGTCACAGCAGCAGTATGACCACTCTGTGACCTGTCTATCACCTGTCTCTGACCTGTGTATGGTCACACTGCCAGATTTCCTCCTTTGCTGGGTCTTGAGGTGATACAGAAGCCTGTAACACCACAATCCCTGCTGAAGAAAGAAGACATAAGAAAGAATAGACTACAACCGTAAGTGTTGATCCCTGATCCCTGCCCGATCTCTGTTCATCCACCCCAAACCCAAGACCAGATATCACTCTACTGAGCATGCTCGTGAGACGACCTCTCATTGGTGGTCGGTTGTCAGCTGCTTGGGTGATGTGGCAATTCCTAATTGGTCCACGAGGAAGTCCTGTCAGACTGGATTTGAACAGGAACGTATAAAAGGTCCTCTGGAGTGCGCTTCGGCGCGCTAAGACAATATGTGTGTTGGTGGAAGTGTTACCACCCTGTATGCACATGTGCTGCTACTAGCTCTTGGAGTGAATGCCAAGACAGGCAGTGTAGGATGGGAACTCCAGCTTGAGCTTAGCATCTGCACTGGGTGGCGGCGGCGCATGTGCTGACTTGCACAAACCATGTGTCAGAGCAGGCTCAACCACCAGCTTAGTCTTCCTTGGGGGGTTAAATTATAGGGACCCCAATTAGTATCATTTCCACTATGCATCTGTGACGTCTAATGGAGCATAGCTTAGAGTGCTCTCAGTTTGTGTGCTGCTCTGTGGAGTAACAGAGTCAGGTACTTAGCACTCTGTTCACACCGAGTGACGTTTAGCTGCAGCTCCTCCATCCTCACACGGTGGACCCCGGGTTGCGATCACACCTTCTCATAATTTATATTTGTGGGATTCGCAAACCCTAACACTCATGGTAGACCAAACTAATTTGTACGCTTGTCAATTTTTGGCACAAAACCCCGGTTCATCATATTCTAACTGGTCTCCTGTAGATGCAGTTTAAATGATGCAGTTTTGGGGCCTGGTTCTTCACATGGGGATCCTGAAGAAGCCAGAAATTTGGCAATATTAGAGTGCTGATATTTTATGCAACACTTCAGTGTTCCGAATGGTCGTGGCCCGGATGCGTTGTGAGACCATCCACAAATTCTTGCATTATACCGATAATGCACAGTGTCCCCCACAAGATGACCCCAACTTTGGCCGTTTCTTCAAAGTTCGTCTGGTTATCGAAAACTTCAACAAAAAGTTTGCTGAAATGTATGTGCTCCAAAGGGATATCTGCGTGGATGAGCTCTTAGTTCATTTTAAGGGAAGGCACGGATTTTGTCAGTACCTGCCCAGCAAGAGGGCCAGGTACAGAATTAAACTCTACAAACTGGGAGAGTACCTCAGGGTACACCCATAGGTTTAGAGTTTATGAAGGAAAGGACACCAGGATTGAACCACCTGAATGTCCTCCTGTCCTGGTAGTGAGTGAGAAAATTGTGTGGGATTTGGTGCACCCACTGCTGGATAAAAGTTATTACCTCTACACTGATAACTTTTATACCAGCATCCCACTCTACAAATCCCTCTCTGTGCGAGGTTCGGCAGTCTGCGGTACTGTCCGCAAAAATCAGAGAGGCCTCCCGAAAATGCTACTTGGGCAGATGCTCAGAAGGGGTGACAGCAGAACCCAATGTAGCGACCACCTGCTGGTTGTCAAGTAGAAGGACAAGAGGGATGTCCTTCTCTTGATCACCATACACGGTGATGGCAGTGCCCTCAGCACTGTCCGTGGTATCTCTACAAAGGTCAGCAAACTGGACTGTGTACTGGGGTACAACAAAAACATGAGGGTCGGTGATCTCTCTGATCAACTCCTCCAACCGTACAGTGCTTTGAGAAAGGCCAAGGTGTGGTACAAAAAGCTGGCTGTGCACATCGTACAAATGGCAATGTTCAATGCTTTCCTGCTGTCATGATGTGCACACCACACCGATACGTCATACCTTCAGTTCCAGGAGGTAGTTGTTAAAGCCCTGATATTTGGCACTCAGGAAGGAGCGGGCCCCAGTACTTCCTGAATTGAAGGTGCTCGTATTGTACCAGGCAGCATTTCCTGGGGGTGGTCCCGCCCACTGAAAAAGTAAGCCGCAAAAAAGGTGCCGAGTGTGTTACAAAAGGGAAATATGCAAGGACACCATTTATCCATGCGACACCTGCCCCAAAAAACCTGGCCTGTGTATGAAAGATTGCTTCAAACTGTACCACACCTCCATGTAGTACTAATTTACTTTGATTTACAGGTAACAGATTAGTTCCAAAAAGGGGGCACATCTAGAAAAGTTTCTTGGGGGTCTAGTTTCCAAAATGATGTCACTTCTTTGTTACTGTTTAGGCACATCAGGGGCTTTGCAAATGGAACTTGACACCCGCAGACCATTCAGTCAAAGTCTGCATTCCAAAACATCACTACTTCCCTTCCAAGCCCCGACGTGTGCCCAAATAGTTTTTTCCCCACCTATGGGGTACCAGGGTAATCAGGACAAATTGGACAACAACTTTTGTGGTCCAATTTCTCCTGTTACCCTTGGGAAAATAAAAAATTGGGGACTAAAAAATAATTTTGTGGGAAAAAATTAGGATTTTTTATTTTCACGCCCGGGCATTATAAACTTTAGTGAACCACTTGGGGGTTTAAAGTTCTCACCGCATATCTAGATAAGTTCCTTAGGGGGTCTGATTTCCAAAATGTGGTCACTTGTGTGGGGTTTCTACTGTTTAGGCACATCAGGGGCTCTGCATATTGAACATGACGCCCTCAGACCGTACCATCAAAGTCTGCATTCCAAAACATCACTACTTCCCTTCCAAGCCCCGACGTGTGCCCAAACAGTAGTTTTTGTAAACATATGGGGTACCAGAATACTAATGACAAATTGGACAACAACTTTTAGGGTCCAATTTCTTCTGTTACCCTTGTAAAAATAAAATAATTGGGGACTAAAAAAATCATTTTTGTGGAAAACATTTTTTTATTTTTTTCACGCCCGGGTATTATAAACTTTAGTGAAACACTTGGGGGATCAAAGTGCTCAACACACATCTAGATAAGTTCCTTAGGGGGTATAGTTTCCAAAATGGGGTCACTTGTGGGGGGTTTCCACTGTTTAGGCACATCAGGGGTTATCCAAACATGACTTGGCGTCCGATTTCTATTCCAGCCAATTTTGGTTTGAAAAAGTAAAACGGCTCTTCTTACTTTCCGAGCCCTGCGTGCCCCTAAGCCATGGTTTTCCCCCACATATGCAGTATCGGCGTACTCAGAATAAATTGCACAACTTTATCTGTCCATTTTCTCCTTTTATCCTTGTGAAAATAAAAATTGTTGCTAAAAGATCATTTAAGTGACTAAAAATGTAAATATTCATTTTTTCCTTCCACGTTGCTTCTGCTGTGAAACACCTGAAGGGTTAATAAACTTCTTGAATGTGGTCTTGAGTAGCTTGAGGGGTTCAGTTTTTAGAATGGTGTCAATTTTGATTATTTTCTGCCATATAGACCCCTCAAAATGACTTCAAATGTGAGGTGGTCACTAAAAAAATGGTTTTGTAAATTTTGTTATAAAAATGAGAAATTGCTAGTCAACTTTTAACCCTTATAACTTCCTAACAAAAAAATTTGTTTCCAAAACTGTGCTGATGTAAAGTAGACATGTGGAAATGTTATTTATTAACTATTTTGTGTGACATATTTCTCTGTTTAAGGGCATAAAAATTCAAAGTTTGAAAATTGCAAAATTTTTGACATTTTCGCCATATTTACGTTTTTTTTAATAAATAAATGGAAGTAATATCGAAGAAATTTTACCACTACCGTGAAGTACAATAAGTCACGAAAAAACATTCTCAGAATCGCCAAGATCGGCGAAGCGTTCCAGAGTTATTACCTCATGAAGGGACAGTGGTCAGAACTGTAAAAATTGGCCCGGTCATTAACGTGCAAACCACCCTTGGGGGTAAAGGGATTAAAGTACTTGGACTATATTTATTGGTACTTTTGTAACTGAGTTGGTTCACCTTATTAACTGCTTAGCTTAAAATAAAAAAAAAATGATACAGAATCTTTCCAACAAATTTAAAACATCCTTCAATCCCATAAAAGGTATAAGAAAAAGACATGGTTATGACCTTTGGACTTGGAAATGCTCTGGTTGTCATGTAATATTTTGTCTGTGTTGTGCTCCTTGACCTTCTGTACTCTAACATCTTGTTAGAAGCATCATTGTCAGAAGCTCCCTGTCCTCTCCAGCAGCTGGAAGAACCTTTCCTTGCAACCACAAAAAAAATGTAAAACCTGTCCATCTATAATGACCACGGACAAGATAAAGATCCCCAATTCACATCAGGACTACAAGATCCCAGGTACTTTCAGCTGCATCACATCTAATGTGGTGTACTTAATTATTTGTACTAAATGTCCAACAGGGGGTCTGTATGTGAGGGAGACAGGGCAAAAGCTTAGAACAAGGATGAATGCTCATCGTCACACAATAAGAGAAAAAAGAATGGATCTACCTGTGGCAAAACATTTTTGTATGCCTGATCACAGCAACATGGATATGAAATTACTGGTATTGAAAGGTAACTTCACATCTCAGAGAGAGAGAAGAGTCTGTGAGTATAAATTTAGGACGACCTTTGACACTCTCAATGCTGGAATGAATGTGTCGCATAGATTTATGTCTTTTTACATCAATTAAGGAATTTGCTCCTAAGACCGTGTGGGGGCATCACAACACATTAGGAGACCCCAATCAGAGGACAATAAAACATCCAGACTCCTTATCTATGAACTGGTCCAATATTTATGTTTCTCCCTCTCCCATAATGATAGTTCTGCTTCACGTCACTTGTCTCATCTATTGCATTTTTTCTGTGCTGTATTGTGCATAAATATATGACTCTTCAGATTTTGTATTAGTCTATGCCTGATGAAGAGAACTGAGTAGTCTCGAAAGCTTGCAATGTGTTGCCATCTTTTCAGTTAGCCATTAAAAGGTATCAACCACTGAGGACTCTCAATTCTGAATATTTTTCTAACATCTTGTAGAAACTGAACACCTTTCTCACACACACCTTTTCTCTCATTAGCAGTAAATACACTCAATTTTATAGTGACTTTGTTAAAATTCACTTTTCTCAAACTTGAAAAATTCTTCTTTGAAAAGTATGGAATTTCCTTATTTGGGTATTTTTTTGCTCAAGAACTTAATATGGATCAAAAGTTTTCTCACTGTGAACTGACATAATTGAAGTTTGCTTTAGAAGAATGGTTGAATTTGCTGTAGGGGTTTAAACATAGAATATATTAAAGCTGGCGAGTGAATAAACCCTTGACAAATGCATTGGTTATGTAAAGAGAACCTATAAGTAAATTTTTCATATTGAACTAAATGCACAATTTAATCATGGCTACAACCAGAATATTATTCTTTTTCTTTTGCCTCTCTGTTATGAGATATTAGCAATCCAAGTATTTGGCACCTGAACCGTTTTTTTAACCCTTTAACGTCCAATGATTGACGTCTCCCCCGCTTTGATGATGGCTCCGGCGGTTAGCCCACATCCAAACCGGGACATATCAACTGTTTTGAACAGCTGACATGTGCCCGCAATAGGCGTAGGTGGAATTGCGGTCCATCTGCGCCTATTAACTAGTTAAATGCCGCTGTCAAATGCTGACAGCGGCATTTAACCGGCGCTTCTGGCCACAGGGCCGGAAATGCGCGCATCGTTGACCCCCCTGTCACGTGATCGGGGGTCAGCGATGCATTGGCATAACAACCAGAGGTCTCCTGGAGACCTCTACGGTTGTTGCTGCCTCTATGGTCGGCGCTCACAGCAATGCTGTATTTCTGCTACATATAGGCGATCTGCTCATCGCCTATATGTAGCAGTGCCAATAAAGTATGGGATGCTTCTAGCCTCCCATGGATGCTATTGAAGCATGCCAAAATTTAAAAAAATGTTTTAAAAAATCTGAAAAAAATAAAAATATAAAAATTTAAATCATCCCCCTTTCACCCCTTTCAAAATTTAAACAATTAAAAAAAAATCACACAGGCACATATTAGGTATCGCCGCGTTCAGAATCTATCAATAAAAAAAGGATTAACCCGATCGCTAAACATCGTAGCGTGAAAAAAAAATTAAAACGCCAGAATTACATTTTTTGGTTGCTATGACATTGCATTAAAATGCAATAATGGGCGATCAAAAGATTGTATCTGCACAAAAAGTAGTATCATTAAAAATGTCGGCTCGTTGCAAAAAAAATAAGCCCTCACCCAACCCCAGATCACGAAAAATGGAGACGCTATGGGTCTCGGAAAATGGCACAATTTTTTTTTTTTTTATGAAACTTTGGAATTTTTTTTCACCACTTAGATAAAAAAGAACCTAGACATGTTTGGTGTCTATGAACTTGTAGTGACCTGGAAAATCATAATGGCAGGTCACTTTTAGCATTTAGTGAACCTAGCAAAATAGTCAAGCAAAAAACGTGATATTGTGATTTCACCCTTTTGTAGTACACGACATAGTAAAACCAATGGTGTTGTTCAAAAGTACAACTCGTCCCGCAAAAAAACAAGCCCTCACATGGCCATATTGACAGAAAAATAAAAACGTTACGGCTCTGGAAAGAAGAGGAAGGAAATATGAAAATGCAAAACCAAAAATACCCCTGGTCGTTAAGGGGTTAAAGTCAAAGTGTGAGAGAGAGAGATCATCAAAACCAGCAAAGTGTGCACATAGCCTTATAGGTAGCTTTCCTTTCAAATTCAAATGAGCTTTATTGGCAGGGCCAAACACACATTAGCTTTGCCAAGTAGAGTTGAGCGAAACAGGTCGGTCAGATTCAAAAGTCGCCGACAATGTGACTTTCTGGATTTTTTTTTCTCAGTTTGTCTCCCATAGTTGAGGTCTACCTATGATGTAAATTACAGACGCCTCTCATCTTTTTAAGTGGTGGAACTTGCACTATTGCTGACTGACTAAATACTTTTTTGCCCCACTGTATGTTGTATGAATGTAGTATATATGTAGTATGTATGTATTATGTAGTATGTATGTATGTTGTATGAATGTAGTATATATGTAGTATGTATGCATTATGTAGTATGTATGTATGTTGTATGAATGTAGTATGTATGTAGTATGTATGTTGTATGAATGTAGTAGATATGTAGTATGTATGTATTATGTAGTATGTATGTTGTATGAATGTAGTATATATGTAGTATGTATGCAGTATATATGTATGTTGAATGAATGTTGTCTATATGTAGTATGTATGTAGTATGTATGTTTTTTGTTATTTTTTACATTGAACACATTAGCCGGATGATGGGACTAGTACTGTCCCATCATTGGCTAATGTGTCAATCACTGTCATTGTAGCAGGCATAGCCCGATGGCACTTGTAGTCCCATCAGACGATGCCTGCACACACACACAACCCACGGCAGGCCCGCACAGACCCCCGGCAGCCCGCACAGACCCCCGGCAGGCCCACACAGACCCCCAGCAGGCCCGCATAGACCCCCGGCAGGCCCACACAGACCCCCGGCAGGCCCGCACAGACCCCCAGCAGGCCCGCACAGACCTCCGGCAGGCCCGCACAGACCCCCGGCAGCCCACTCAGACCCCCAGCAGGCCCGCACAGACCCCCGGCAGGCCCGCACAGACCTCCGGCAGGCCCGCACAGACCCCCAGCAGGCCGGCACAGACCCCCGACAGGCCCGCACAGACCCCCGAGAGGCCCGCACAGACCCCCGAGAGGCCCGTACAGACCCCGTCCGCACACACACACACGCACAGTCTCCGCCCATGCACCGCCCACACTCTTCCCCCCTCCCAAACTAGATGTGCAAGGATAGAAAGGGTTTATTTTCATTCCGATATTTGTGTCCCATTGACTTGCATGGGTTTCCGGCGATACTCGATATTTTTGGGGTATCGGTCCGATCCAATCCGATATTTCCCGATATCGGAAGGTATCGCTCAACACTATTCACGACCTTTCCCGACTTTTCCCTATAGTCGGACGATTTCGTTCGACTCGACTTTTGAGAAAGTCGGGTTTCATGAAACCCTACTCGACCCTAATAAAGGCAAAGTCGCTCATCTCTATTGCTAAGGCAAGTGGAGTGCTGCCCACATTGCAGTACTGCCCCTCCGCCCAAACTGGCAGCTAAAAATTAAAGCTGAAAGCTGTTAGTTAATCACACTCAGGACTACTGTGCCACAGCACATATACTGTAAAGAGTTTGCAGTGAGGATAGTAGACAGTCAATACATGTCTCTCAATGAGCTTGTCCTAAGCTATTGTAGTAGCCAACTTACATGCCCCCAGTAAAATCTCTCTGATAATGCTCACTAGGACTTAAAATTAACTATTTAGGTGCCAAATACTTTGATCGCTAATATTTCCACAATGTAGAGGGAAAGTTTAAAAAAACCATTTAAATATGCTATGAAGTGCCTGTTACATAGTGTGTCCAGTTAAACACAAAAAAATTGGTGAAAGGTCCTGTTACGATTTTATACTAATGCCAGCCATCTAAAAAAATTATAGTTCTTATCCCACTTCTATGACGTGTTTGACTCCTGCTTAGTGGATCCAGCAAGTAATACGAATCTCCACTGTACTGAATTATGATCTATTTAGGCGCCTTTCTTTGACATCCTCCTAACTGTCTGGTCTTCATACTACCTGGTTTGTGCTACCTGTCACATTATGCTATGTTGTCTTCTCACCATGGGTGGTAACACACCATGCATCTCATATGTATCTACTGATGGTCCCATTGGAGGTTATGTGTATGAGACTGTTCTACTGTTGCCCAAGTTAATTCTTACCTACAGGTATTTTCTTTATTTCTGGACCCATTACTAAAAAAATCCTAATATCCCTGTAAACTACAGTATTCTACAAAAGTGTTAGCCAGGTGCAAAAAATGTAAGAATGCTTTAAAAAATGGAAGTGTTTGATTTGTTAAGATCACACTTTGCCTCCAAAATATCATAAATTATTTTAGGTAATCATACACAAAGTCTGGAATTTTGTAGGATTGTTGTCAGACGTATGAGTAGCCAAGTATACTAGACAGATGATAATAATCATCATTTTCATCTGTAGGTTGAAGTACAGCCATTAACTGAAATAAAAACAGCTGGTGGCTTAAAAATGGCTGAGGAATGGCCAAACTGCTTCATACTTGAGATGTGGAAGACATGTATTGGGGCTATGGAATTGTGAAACCTGGGCTCTGCAGCCTTGTCCTGAATCTAGTGGGGGTGCACATGCTCGGCCTCTACTCCATTCATTGTCTCTGGGACTGCACGAAATAGCCGAGCGCCAGGTACGGACTGGTACTGAAATTCAGCCCTGGCATTTGAAATAACACAGGCCTATGTTGTCACTGTCCCCAAGCACTAGATGGGATATATTACTAATATCACCCCAGATGGAAGAAAGCAAGCAAGACCCACATTTCGAATGATACCTGTGGCCTGCTGGGGTAAGTGACGGAGTCAGCGACATTGTGATCCATCACAACTCTTAACAGTATGGGTGTCATGAGAACACTGATTCTGTTAACAGCATAGCAGACAAGGTGGCCACGACTAGACAGGCCCTTCTGGCATTTGCCAGAATTGCCAGATGACCAGTCCGGCCCTGCCGAGCGCTGTACTGTGGAGAAGGTATTCAATTGGCTGCTTAATTTATTTAGTTTTGTTATTATTGATATTCTCATATAATAATACAGCTAAAATTATAATGTTTTGTAAAAATAAAAGAGTAAAAAAGGAAAACCAAACAATAAGAATGTTCAGGATGTCTTTCATTACACCTTCAACTAGTGAAAATGCTAGAATATTGACAGGAAGAATCTGCTTTTCGTAACACTTGCTTATCTGTGTAGCATGCAGCATGTTTTACATTGGCAATGGAATATCTACAGCTTTACCAGAAAACTTGTCATTTCATGAATTATCATGTTTATCCAGTGTCTATTGGTCTATTGTCAAGAAAATAATAAGCAAATATTCAGCATTTGTAATCACCATAAATCTTTCAAACAGATAGTATTAAAAATAAATCTTTGGCATCCTAGATCTAGACTGGAGCAAGACATCAAGGCTACTCTTCAAGAATTCCGTTTTTATAGCAAACATAGAAAGAAAACAAACAGAAAGAATTTTTGGCGTATCTAAATTATTTCCTTTCCAAAAGCAGCTTTTTTTTGCTATTTTGATGTACATCAAGCACCTGCAAACACCTTCAAAAACAGACTTTTAAAAATGTGCTGACTAATATGCTTTAAACCCAGAAATATATGTTCTGTAATCTTCTTGTTTAATTTAAATTAAAGACATAAATAATAGTATCATTATTACTGTGAAAATATTTAAACCTTCAACCCATCAAGAATGATGCCAATTTTTACTTTAAAGGGAACCTGTCACCCCCAGGGCCTTTTTCAGGTAAAGAGCCACCTTCAGGAGCACTAAGGCTGCATTCTGTGAAGGTGGCTCTTCTTTTTCTAGTAATGCTGAAATATCAACTTTTATAACTAACTCCTCATACCTGTAATGTGTTCCATAGGTATGATGTGCCCCCCTGTATCAGCCGCCTACCATCCGTTCATCATGCCTGTCTGGTGTCTCTGCACCACCCACCATCTGTCCATCATGATGCCCCTGTGTGTCGCTGCCTCCTCCTGTTTCGAATGCCGGCGCCTGTGCTGTGACAAGAGTTCTCGGACATGCGCAGTGCGCGCTGCCCAAGAACCGACATCAGGCTATTGCGCCTGCATGTTGTGGAGGCCCCAGCTTCCCAGGTTGGGTTGGTGACTTCGTCATCAACCATCTTGTCTTCCACTGCCACACCCTGGTCTTCCTGTCTTGGTGACTTAAAAACAACTTGACTTATCAGCAACTGTGTCTCATCATCATCTACCTCCTTTGACAAAATTTGTGTCAGGAACACCGCACTGAACTTGCTCACTGAGCCAGTGCGCATGTCTTGAGTACAAAAGATACCTGTGGAGTGGGGCAGCAGCGGTGAAGATGCGTACTGCAGACTAACAGGGCCTGAAGCACATGACTGCTAGGGGCGTGGCCTAAGCTCCACAGAGCTAGGAGCTGAAGGAAAACTCCTAGAAAGGTAACTACGGGACAAGTTACAAAGGGGCATAGGCAGAGACGTAAACCAGATTAAGACGGGGTCAAAGCACGAGATAGCACAACAATACCAAAGGGTTAGACAGAGCAGATAATAAGGACGTAGCAATGGATCAGAAAACCAGAACGGGCAATAGACGGTAAAATAGGGACAAACTGTAATGGAGTGACGATAGCCAAGCCAGGAGGTTAGAACCGGAGAAGACGGTAGTGCCAAAACATGAGACAGAGAACAGAGTGAGGGGACAGACCGGGTCATACACGGGAAGCAAACAAGCAGCGCAGTATACACGCACACCAGGGGTCAGACACACAGCCAAAATAACAGTATAGCTGACAGGGAATCCTAGTCTGGAGTGAGTATAAATACCCCTCCCAGATCCAAAGAGAGGCCGGCAAAAGTTAACCCTGCGAGAACAGGACATTAACCATGTCCTAACCATGACAGTACCCCCCTCTTAATGGGGGCCACTGGACCCCCAGGTTTCTCAGGCTATCTGGCATGAAAAGCCCACACCAGTCGATCAGCGTGCACCGAAATGGCCAGAACCCATGACCGAACCTCAATGGAATATCCCTTCCAATGAATAAGGTACTGAAGTCTCCGGCGCACCCACCGTGAATCAATGATGCGCCCTACTTCGAACTCCAGTTGACCCTCTGCCAATACTGGTGGAGCCACAGATGAAGGATCTTCCCTAACTGTCCCCACAGGTTTTAATAGGGACCTGTGGAAGAAATTAGATATTTTGAAGGAGGTGGGCAACTGTAATCTGTATGCCACCGGGTTGATCACCTCTACAATCTTGTATGGGCCAATAAATTTGGGGCCCAACTTCATAGAGGGTATTTTAAGTTTGATATTACGGGTGGACAACCAGACTTTTTCCCCCACTGTTAGCGCAGGACCCAACCCCCTCCTCCTGTCTTCAAAATGTTTGTACTTCTTCTGGGCTTTGGAGATGTTCCCCTGCACCTCCCTCCAGAGGGTTTTTAACTGTTGTACCATCCCCTCAGCACCAGGGCAATCCGAATCCATACGGGAAAATTCCCCAAACTGCGGAACAAACCCATAATTGACGTGAAAGGGAGACTTTCCGGTAGACTGATTAATACGACAGTTGAATGCAAATTCTGCCATGGGCAATACGTCACACCAGTCTTCCTGTCTGGAGGAGGCCAGGCATCTCAGTATCTGCTCCAACGACTGGTTGGTGCGTTCTGTCTGTCCGTTAGATTCCGGGTGATAGGCAGAGGAGAATGGCAACGTGACCCCCAACTTCATACAAAACGCTCTCCAAAACCTGGCCACAAATTGCACTACCCTGTCGGACACCACATTCACAGGCACTCCATGTAATCGAACAATGTGCTGTATAAACAAGCGGGCCAAGGTTTCAGCAGATGGTAACGCAGGTAATGGCACAAAGTGGGCTTGCTTAGAAAATCTATCAACCACTACCCATACCACTGAGTTGCCCTTGGAAGATGGAAGATTAGTGATAAAGTCCATGGACAGGTGTGTCCATGGTTTTCCGGAATTGGCAAAGGCACCATTTCCCCAGCCGGCCGGACCTGAGAGCTTTTAGAGAGAGCGCACACCCCACAAGTATTTACAAACCTTTTTATATTAGTACCCATAGAGGGCCACCAAAAACCCCTAGCTACTGCACCCTGGGTAGCTGCAATATCAGGGTGTGCACTTAACACAGAATCATGAAATTCTTGAAGGAGTGTGAGACGGAATTTTTTGGGTACAAACAATTTACCTG
The DNA here is from genome assembly GCF_039654945.1 of Dendrobates tinctorius. Taxonomy (NCBI): domain Eukaryota; kingdom Metazoa; phylum Chordata; class Amphibia; order Anura; family Dendrobatidae; genus Dendrobates; species Dendrobates tinctorius. The sequence continues at coordinate 19,773,417 of NW_027361711.1, read as the reverse complement.
GGGGTTTATTCCTGGAAGTTTGAGCTTGTGCTTCCAGAATCTCTCTCTGTAACTCAGAGGAGATTTCGGCTACAACCACTCCCGGTTGAAGAATGGAGGAAGGAGGTTCTGGAGGGGCACAGAATCAAAACTTCGGGATAAGGCATCCGCCTTTACATTTTTAGACCCTGGTCGGAGAGTGATGGTAAAATGAAATTGAAAAAAAAAAGTTCCCCCTGAGCCTGTCTGGGGGTTAACCTCTTAGCAGACTCGATATAGGCCAGGTTTTTATGATCAGTGATGACCGTAAGAAGATGAGCAGCCCCCTCCAAAAAATGCCTCCATTCTTCGAAGGCCAATTTAACCACTAGCAATTTCCTGTTACTCACATCATAATTTCTCTCGGCCGAAGAGAACTTCTTAGAGAAAAAGGCACAGGGTTTGAGGTTAGTCAGGGTAGAGGGGCCCTGTGACAATACTGCCCCCTCCCCCACCTCCGAAGCGTCGACCTCGACGATAAAAGGTCTTGACGAATCGGGTTGTATCAACACAGTGGCTGTAGTAAAACACTTCTTTAATGTAAGGAAGGAATGTTTTGCAGCCACGGACCAATTTTTTACATCTGCCCCTTCAAGAGTGAGGTCCGTCAAGGGTTTCACCACCTGCGAGAACCCTTTAATGAACTTCCTATAATAATTTGTGAAGCCCAGAAATCGCTGCAACCCCTTCAGGTCATGAGGCTGCACCCAATCTGTAATGGCCTGAACCTTCCCTGGATCCATGCGGAATCTCTCCCCGGATACAATTACACCCAGAAAAGATAGTTCTTGCATAAAAAATGAGCACTTCTCCAGCTTAGCATACAAATGGTTCTCCCGAAGTCTCATAAGAACCGTACGTAGATGGTGTAAGTGTGACTGACTGTCCTCAGAGTATATCAAGATGTCATTCAGGTAAATGACTACATAACATCCAATCAAGTCAGAAAAAACAACATTAATGAAGTTCTGAAAAACAGCAGGAGCGTTAGTGAGGCTGAAGGGCATAACCAGGTTTTCAAACAGCCCCTCAGTTGTCAGGAACGCTGCTTTCCATTCGTCCCCCTCCCGGATCCTTATAAGGTTATAAGCCCCTCGTAGATCGAGCTTAGAAAACCATTTGGCCCCTGTGAGTTGATTGCAAAGATCAATAATCAACGGGAGAGGGTACATGTTCTTAACAGTAATTTTGTTCAGTTCCCGAAAGTCGAGGCACGGTCGCAACCCACCATCTTTTTTCTTTACAAAGAAAAACCCCGCTGCCACGGGTGAGACTGAGGGCCGAATATGCCCCTCGCAAAGGCTATCTTTGATGTACTCTTTCATAGCTTGTTGCTCAGGCCTGAACAAATTAAACAAACGAGCCTTGGGTAATTTGGCTCCAGGTACTAAATCGATAGCACAATCAAATGGTCTATGTGGTGGGAGCGCCTCAGCGTCGCTTTCGGAAAACACGTCTTCAAAGTCTCTCAGGTACTCCAGAATACCCTCCAGACTGACAGACGACAAAGATACAGATTTTATCGGATTGACAAAAGGAACCGGTTTACCACACAGACTATTATCATTACATCCCCATCGGTTGATCTTCCCCTTCACCCAATCAATGAGAGGATTGTGGCGTTGCAACCAGGGCATCCCCAATACCAGTCCTGCAGGCAGATTATTCATAATGAAACAGCTTAACTTTTCCACATGAGTGGAACCCACTTTCATAGAAAAAACTTCAGACATAAAGCAAATTCCATCCCGGGTAAGAGGGGATGAATCCACAGCCACAATTTTAACAGGGTCTTTTAACCTGACTGTCCCTATCTTATTAAGAGTCACAACTTGAGCATCAATCAGATTACTGGAGGAACCACAGTCAACAAAGGCAGTGGTCATAACAGGACCGCCAGAAAATTCCAGTTCAACCTGGAGCACCATCTTTGTACATGAGAAAAAATGTACCTGGGAGTCTGGACAGCCTCCTCGATTGTTGCCCAGACTCAGTCGTTTCTCTGATGGTTTCTCTGAAGAAGGGCAGGAGGGGCAATTCCTTTTCCAATGTCCAGAGGCTCCACTGTAAAAGCATAGTAGATTGTCTCTAGGGTGCCTTCTCTCTTTCTCCTTAATCGAGACTGACCAAATCTCCATGGGCTCAGATACAGATGCAGTGTCACACAATTTGGGGTACAAGGGAAACTCTTGCTGCATCATTCCTCTAGCACAGAGTCTCCGGTCTATACGGACTGCCTGCATCATGGCATCCTCCAGGGTAGCAGGAGGCGGATGTAACGCCACAGCGTCCTGCAGACGGTCAGACAGGCCCCTGGGGAACAACCCCCTCAGGGCGGCGTCGTTCCAGGATACTACAGCGGTCCAACATCTAAACTCTGAGTAGAACCATTCAGCAGAGTGCCTCCCCTGTGTCACACTCATCACCATATCCTCTGCCAGACGCACTCTATCAAGCTCATCATAAATGTGCCCCAGAGCCTCAAAGAACAAATTCACAGACATATGTTCAGGAGCAGAGGAAGAGAGAGAGAAAGCCCTTGCCTGTGGAGCCCCCCGAAGTAGGGAAAAGATGACCCCCACCTTCTGGAACTCGTCCCCAGAGGAGCGGGGCCTCAGTGAAAAAAAAAGCTTGCATCCTTCTCTGAACGACCTGAACTCCCTTTTATCCCCTGAGAAAGGGTCTGGCAATTTGACCGGAGATTCGGGGGATGGCAATGACACATCTCTATCCCCAGCACTAGGAGCCCCTGCAGCGACAGCCCCCTGCACAGTATCCACCAACTGTTGCTGGGTATGGGCCATCGTGCGCTGTTCCACATTAAGTTTTTGGAACATTTGGGTCAGGTGCTTGACCTGATCAGCCAAAGCTTGCATTGAATCCATGAAGATAACTTTTTTTCTTTCCTTAGAGAGAGAAAAAAAACCTGAAACGGTCAGCTATATTGTCAGGAACACCGCACTGCACTTGCTCACTGAGCCAGTGCACTTGTCCTGAGTACAAAAGATACCTGTGGAGTGGGGCAGCAGCGGTGAAGATGCGTGCTTCAGACTAACAGGGCCTGAAGCACATGACTGCTGGGGGCGTGGCCTAAGCTCCACAGAGCTAGGAGCTGAAGGAAAACTCCTAGAAAGGTACCTACAGGACAAGTTACAAAGGGGCATAGGCAGAGACGTAAACCAGATTAAGCCGGGGTCAAAGCACGAGATAGCACAACAATACCAAAGGGTTAGACAGAGCGGATAGTCATGACGTAGCAATGAATCAGAAAACCAGAACGAGCAATAGACAGTACAATAGGGACAAACTGTTATGGAGTAACGATAGCCAAGCCAGGAGGTCAGAACCAGAGAAGACGATAGTACCAAAACGTGAGACAGAGAACAGAGTGAGGGGACAGACCGGGTCATACACGGGAAGCAAACAAGCAATGCAGTATACATGCACACCAGGGGTCAGACACACAGCCAAATTAACAGTATAGCTGACAGGGAATCCTAGTCTGGAGTGAGTATAAATACCCCTCCCAGATCCAAAGAGAGGCCGGCAAAAGTTAACCCTGCGAGAACAGGACATTAACCATGTCCTAACCATGACAATTTGCTGCACCACATTGTAATCTTCTTGTGACAGTGGCTGCTCTAAGTTTTGTGCATCTTTGAGTTCTTTAACATACCTCCATAATGTAACATTAACCACTTTAAACTTTATGGATGATTAATTGAATACAGAAAACTTTTTGAACTTTTTTTTATATATATATATACTGCATATATATACCACCGTAATGTAACACTAAGCACATTAAACTGCATGGATTACAATATAGATATAGTCAATATAGCGCACCTGAAGCACCATTGTAGGAAACATGTTTTCAGCGTGTGCCAGGGTTGTCACCTTCTGTGCCGAGTTGCTCTATGTATAGGAGGTGCAGATGCGAGGTGAGGATTCGAGCTTCAAATCTGAGCACCAGCCAGTGCTCGTCGAGTGCTGAGCACATACTAGCACCCATATATTAGAGTGATATCCGAGTATCACAAAGCACATTCACTCATTTCTAAAAAGGATTCCTTTAAAGGGCATATGGAGAATTTTTGTCACAATTTTGCCACTTCTTCCCTCCCAGTTTTGTCACAAAAACTGAAGGATTTCCGAGTAGTTTCAAAGTAGAAGAGATTCCTGAAATATCATGTACAAGATGCTTATTTTTTTCTTTGCAGATTTGCAGCAAATGCAAAACTGTAGCATGTTAATTCTTTAAGCATTTTAGCACCAGATTTCACCCTTACTAACGAGTGGGGTAAAATACGTAACAAAAAAACATGTAAAAATGTGACAAAAATGCACATATTTTAAGTATTTTTTTTTCCTGGCAAGAGATGCAGAAATGGTTCAGAAATTTCTATTGCAAATACTTAACAAGTGTACATGCCCAAAGGTATATACCCAAAGGATAAGTATACTTTCAAGTAACATTTCAGAATAAGCAATCCTTTGTGTGATATAGCACTTTATCTGGTCATTTATAGGACATGTATCCTTGCTTGCTAGTTTTTTCTTATTTGTAATTTGCAGTTGACTCTGAATTAGAAGGAGGAAAATAGCTATTATGATTTCTTCCATGCATACCACACAGAGACGTATCCCTTCTCTTCATTCCTTTGCATAAAGACAGACAGAGTAGAAACATAAGGGAAGATAAACAGTTGTACTCAGCAGAGCAGAGGTGCCACCTCTAGACAAAAGTGAGAAAAAAAAACTCAGCATAATCTTTCTGTAGAAATAGTAGAAGGAGCCAACTCACCGGTAAACACTAGCAGGTTCTCGGAGCTCCATGCGAACCAATGTAGGTAATATGGAAAGAGAAATTTCGCTCCAGCTGCATAAAATCTTCTTTTATTGGAAATACATAAAATGACAAATAGATTGGCTCTCCATATAGCCACACCAGACCAAGATGAAACAAAAGGCTATGCGTTTCGACCTACATTGTCTTTATCAAAGCCATACCCAGTCTCTGGTCCGACTCAGCTATATATAAGAGACTGGCCAATGAAAAACATGCAACTGATCACATGATACCTAATTAAGGTCCTGTGCATGAATAATATCACATATAACAATACATTATTAAAACCATTAATACTAGTGCAACATTAGATCGTGTCTTTTATTCAGAGCAATTGGGTGTCTCGTGTTTAAATGATATCCTCCTCACTCGAGAGGCGATTTGGATATATCATTTGAACACGAGACACCCAATTGGTCTGAATAAAAGACACGATCTAATGCTGTACTACTATTAATGGTTTTAATAATGTATTGTTAGATGTGATATTATTCATGCGCAGGACCTTAATTGGGTATCATGTGATCAGTTGCATGTTTTTCATTGGTCAGTCTTTTATATATAGCTGAGTCGCACCAGAGACTGGGTATGGCTTTGATAAAGACCATGTAGGTCGAAACGCGTAGCCTTTTGTTTCATCTTGGTTTGGTGTGGCTATATGGAGAGCCGATCTATTTGTCATTTTATGTATTTCCAATAAAAGAAGATTTTATGCAGCTGTAGCAAAATTTCTTTTCCCATAATCTTTCTGTGTCTCCATCTGCTTATTTTCTCATTCTTGTCCTCACTCCTCCTACCCTTACTTTATTCATAGAATCTAATAGGAGGAGTAATCTTGCACTTTACTTTGCCAGCAAAGTTTTCTGCATGATGACTTCAGGAAGCAAGGGGGAGGGGAAGAATTGGCTCGTATGTGGCAAAAAAAGCAGAGTTCTCTAAGATATGTTACTTATAATTGCCTGTACTATTGATTTGTGTAAAGTCTACTAAAATTACAATTCCGTTTTAAGCAATTTTCTACATAGCGATTTAAGTTGGAAAGGAACATGCATCTCTCAAAATTTCTAAAGATCTAGATATATGGAGATATAATATTGTACATAAATTACAATGCGATAATAAAAAATGTCCTTCAAAAAAGATTATCCTCCGATCTAGACCAAGGTGGTCAGTTTAATGAAATATTTTAAAAATTCACCCTGTGAGCAAGTAGTAGAAAATATGCTTTAATGCATGTTTATGCTGTGTCTGTTTTTAGCAACATTGTGCCAATGTGCAAGGTATTACATTCACGCTGCATACAGCCCTAGCCTGTTACTGAGCTCTCTGAAATATACAGTTTTCAAGAAATTAAACAGAAATCTTTCCAAAAATAGATGCGTGCTTGGTCAGCTTATCCCCACATAAATAACACTTATGTATTTAAAACATCAAACAGAGATTTCAGGGGATTAAAACGAGAAAGAATTTTTTTTGTGAAAACTTGCAGTTACTGATTATACTTGATTACAGCAGGATAAGTGGAAACTATCTAGATGTTCCAAAACTCAAAGTGACTTTGCAGTTTTCTGCTGTAAATGAAATCCTTCTGGACAGAAATTGAACAGATAATGTTCTTTTAATACATTTTTTAGGTTAAAAATAAATTTGTGAATATAGAAATCCTTAAAGTACAAGTGCTTCTCACTAAATTAGAATATCATCAAAAAGCTAATTTATTTAAGCTCTTCAACACAAAAAGTGAAACTCATACAGTACAGTGGGTACAGAAAGTATTCAGACCCCTTTACATTTTTCACTTTTTGTTTCATTGCAGCCATTTAGTAAATTCAAAAAAATACCTTTTTTCTCTCATTAATGTACACTCTGCAACCCATCTTGACTGAAAAAAACAGAAATGTAGAAATGTTTGCAAATTTATTAAAAAAAACTGAAATATCACATGGTCATAAGTATTCAGACCCTTTGCTCAGACACTCATATTTAAGTCACATGCTGTCCATTTCCTTGTGACCAAATGAGAATCATGAAGTCAAAGGAACTCGCCAAGGAGCTTAGAGACAGAATTGTGGCAAGGCACAGATCTGGTCAAGGTTACAAACAAAAGAATTTCTGCAGTACTCAAGATTCCTAAGAGCACAGTGGCCTCCATAATCCGTAAATGGAAGAAGTTTGGGACCACCAGAAGTCTTCCTAGATCTGGCATTCCAGTCAACCTGAGCAATTGTGGGAGAAGAGCCTTGGTGAGCGAGGTTAAGAAGAACCCCAAGATCCCTGTGGCTGAGCTCCTGAGATGCAGTAGGGAGATGTGAGAAAGTTCCACAAAGTCAACTATCACTGCAGCCCTGCAGGCCTTTTTGGCAGAGTGGCCTGACGGAAGCTTCTCCTCAGTGCAAGACATAAGAAAGCCCGCATAGAGTTTGTTAAAAAAAAACACGAGAAGGACTCCCAGACTATGAGAAATAAGATTCTCTTGTCTGATGAAACAAAGATAGACCTTTTTGGTGATAATTCTAAGCGGTATGTGTGGAGAAAACCAGGCACAACTTATCACCTGCCCAATACAATCCCAACAGTGAAACATGGCGGTGGCAGCATCATGCTATGGGGGTGTTTTTCAGCTGCAGGGACAGGACGACTGGTTGCAATTCAAGGAAACATGAATGCGGCCAAGTTCAGAGATCCTGGATGAAAACCTATTCCAGAGTGTTCTGGACCTCAGAGTCGGCCCAAAGGTTCACCTTCCAACAAGACAATGACCCTAACCACACAGCTAAAATAACAAAGGAGTGGCTTCAGAACAACTCTGCGACCATTCTTGACTGACCCAGCCAGAGCCCTGACCTAAATCCAATTGAGCATCTCTGGAGAGACCTGAAAATGGCTGTTTACCAACGTTCACCATCCAACCTGACAGAACTGGAGAGGATCTGCAAGGAAGAATGGCAGAGGATCCCCAAATCCAGGTGTGAAAAACTTGTTGCATCATTCCCAAGAAGACTCATGGCTGTTCTAGCTCAAAAGTGTGCTTATACTCAATACTGAGCAAATGGTCTGGAAACTTATGACCATGTGATATTTTAGTTATTCTTTTTTAATAAATTTGCAAAAATTTCTACATTTCTGTATTTTTCAGTCAAGATGGTGTGCAGAGTGTACATTATTGGGAAAAATGACCTTTTTTAATTTACCAAATGGCTGCAATGAAACAAAGAGTGAAAAATGTAAAGGGGTCTGAATACTTTCCGTACCAACTGTGTATAGAGTCATTACAAACAGAGTGATCTATTTCAAGTGTTTATTTTTGTGAATGGTGATGATTATAGCTTACAAAAAGTTGACCTACAGAAATGTATATTCAGTAAATGTACTCAATTCTTGGATGGGGCTCATTTTGCATAAATTACTGATTCAATGCGGCGTGGCATGGAGACGATCATGTTGTGGCAGTGCTGAGGTGTTATGGAAGCCCAGGTTGCTTTGATAACAGCCTTCAACTCGTCTGCATTGCTGGGTCTGATGTCTCTCATCTTCCTCTTGACAATACCTCATAGATTCTTTATGGGGTTAATGTCAGGCGAGTTTGCTGGCTAATCAAGAGCAGTGATACTGTTGTTTTTAAACCAGGTATTAGTACTTTTGGTAGTGTGAACAGGTGCCAAATCCTGCTGGAGAAAGAAATATCCATCTCCAAAAAGCTTGTCTGCAGAGGGAACCATGAAGTGCTCTAAAATTTCCTGGTAGACAGCTGCACTGACTTTGGTCTTGATAAGACACAGTGGACCTACACCAGCAGATCACATGGCTCCCCGAACAATCACTGATTGTGGAAACTTCACACTAGACCTCAAGCAGCTTGGATTGTGTGCCTCTCCACTCTTCCTCCAGACTCTGGGACCTTGATTTCCAAATGAAATGTAAAATTGGACAACTGAGCAACAGTCTAGTTCTTTTTCTCCTTGGCCCAGGTAAGACGCTTCTGGCGTTTTCTATTGGTCATGAGTGGCTTGACACAAGGAATGAGATACTTGTAGCCCATGTCCTGGATTCCTATGTCTATATATGGTAGCTCTTGAAACAATGACTCCAGCAGCAGTCCACTGTGAATCTCCCCCAAATTTTAGAATGGCCTTTTCTTATCAATCATTTCAAGGCTGCGGTTGCTTGTGCTCCTTTTTATACCACACTTTTTCTTTCCACTCATTTGTCCATTAATATGTTTGGATACAGCACTCTGTGAACAGCCAGCTTCTTTAGCAATGACCTTTTGTGACTTACCCTCCTTGTGGACAAACTTCTGGACATCTGTCAAATCAGTGATTTTCCCCATGATGGTGGAGCCTCCTGAAGTACGCTAAGTGACCTTTTAAAATGATTAGGAAGCCTTTGCAGGCATTTTTTGTTAATTATTCTAATTTATAGAGATAATGATTTTTGGGTTTTCATTGGCTGTAAGCCATAATCATCAACATTAACAGAAATAAACACTTGAAATAGATCACTCTGTTTGCAAAGACTCTATATAATATATGCGTTTCACTTTTTTATTGAAGAACTGAAATAAATTAACTTTTTCAGGATATTCTAATTTAGTGAGAAGCACTTGTATATGAATGTATTTACTCACAAAAAACAAGATAACCTGCAATAAATACTCTATATTAATATGCTAACATTAAAAGTAGTTTAGATTATATCATGATAATTAACTCTATCACATATATACTTGTTACACTTGTCTCACACAACATGGCTTCTGCAGAAATTGCAACAACAATATTTGTGATTCTTCTTTAAGCAACATAGCAAAGATCTTTGGGAATATGTTGAAATATCTTTAAACGTTATCTCATGTTCCATTAGAAATGCAGAACTAATTTAACTGTAAAAGGACAATAAACTTTAACCCCTTCACAACATTTGATGTACATATACGTCATGATTGGGAAAGGTTTTGCAGTTACATAGTAGCTATCATGTGGGCTCTGTGAAGACATGATGAATGCATAAAGGTGCTTGCTGTATCACCATATATATGCAGCTAAGAGTGTCATATACATTGTAACCCTGAAGATGTTATTTATAATTGCAACTGAAGTATTACCTTTGCCGCTGAGAGATGCTATTTGCTTTGTGAGCTGGCTGTTGGGAGAGCTGGAACTAGTACTACTATGACAGCTGGGTGCGATGATGTCGACCTGACTGTGCTGCTGGTTTAGGCCAGAGAGTAGAATGACTATCATTTTGTGCAGCTTGGGTGCACACGGCACAGGCGAGCGTATCTCGTGTGTCGGCATGTGGGCGCACGCCTCCGAACATAGAAGTAGACACGCGGTGGATGTTGGTGAAGGCTCGCGCTATGGACAGAGAGTAGGTAAGATCTGTATAGAGGGTGTCTGTGTGACTATGGAGGTGTTACGATGATTGTGGAGTTAGACTATGCTTTCCACTAACCTGCTTGTGTCTGTCCGGGAAGATAAGCACGGTATACAGAGTTTGGAGTTACTTGGAAGGGCTATATTAGGCAGTGATTATGAGTCAGATGCTGACCCGGCCGGTGGCAAGCGTAAGAGAATCCCTGCCGGTTGACTTAAGCAGTTGTAACGGCTTCTAGTTAGTGGTAGCGATGTCACTCCCGTACCTATGGTCGGGTGTTGGAGGATAAGAGCAGAGTCCTATTCCGATGCGTTTTGGAAGCTTACGGCTTCCTTCATCAGGGATAATTACAGCCCTAGAAAAATAGTCACGTGACCAGTACCAGGATTGGGCAACTGCGTGCACTGAGAGGGTTAATGAACAGGTTAAGATGCAGAGAATGACTGAGGCTAATAACTGAAGTTCAATTCTCACAGAACATGTTTTAAGACTTTTTTTTATTTTATTATTTTAATTATGAAGAGAGGGTATGATTAAGATCAATCTGGGGGATATAGGCGGGAAATTCTCGAGAGTGGTTTGAGTGCTTATGATATACAGCTCTGGAAAAAATTAAGACACCACCACATCAAAACCCTGACATAGGCAACCCATTCTCCAGACCTGAACCCCATTGATAAGCTCTGGAATGTAATCAAGAGGATGATAGATAGTCACAAGCCATCAAGCAAAGAAAAACTACTAACATTTTTGAGCCAGAAGCAGTGTGAAAGACTGGTGGAAAGCATGCCAAGACGCATGAAAGCTGTTTTAAAAAATCCTGGTTATTCCACAAAATATTGATTTCAGAACTCTTCCTGAGTTAAAACATTAGTATTGTTGTTTCTAAATGATTATGAACTTGTCTTCTCTGCATTATTTGAGGTCTGAAAGCACTGTTTTTTTTTTATTTTGACCATTTTTCTTTGTCAGAAAAAAAATACAAATTTTAGTGCTTGGAAATTTGAAGACATGTTGTCAGAAGTTTATAGACTAAAAGAACAATTTACAAGTTAATCAAAAATATATCTAAAAAAAGAAGAATCAGACAAACTGAACATTTGAAAGTGGTCTCTTAATTTTTGCCAGAGCTGTATATAGACAGCTCTGGCAAAAATTAAGCGACCACTGCAAAATTTTCAGTTTGTCTGATTTTTCTCTTTGTAGGTATATTTTTGAGTAAAATGTAAATTGCTCTTTTATTCTATAAACTACTGACAACATGTCTTCAAATTTCCAAGCACTAAATTTTGTATTTATTTTCAGAAAATGGGAAATGATCAAAATAACAAAAAATGCAGTGCTTGCAGACCTCAAATAATGCTAAGAAAACAAGTTTAGAAACTATACTAATGTTTTAACTCAGGAAGAGTTGAGAAATCAATATTTTGTGGAATAACCATGATTTTTAATCACAGCTTTCATGTGTCTTGGCATGCTTTCCACCAGTCTTTCACACTGCTTTTAAGTGACCTTCTGCCACTCCTGCCACTACAAAAATTTAAGCAGTTCTTCTGTCACGATCCAGACCGGGTTTGGGGGTCTTGTCACTCCTTTCCTGGCCTACTCCTTCAGGGGTTAACTTTCCCTGCCTTGTTCTGGTTTCAGGTTTGCTTGCTATTTCTCTATGCTGCATCCTACAGGCAGTGCCAGTTATATTTCCTGCCTACAGTGTGTGCAGCTGGCTCTGGTGAGATCTTGATTTGTCCTGCTGCATTTAGCTGACTTTGCCTGTGTCTATTTACCACTCTCCTAACCGTCCCGTCTCTGTGTGTCCCTGGGTTTGGACTCCCTGATACTCGACTCTGCTTTGGCTCTGACCAGATTCTGTCCCTTCCTTCTGGTACTTTTGCTTTGGACCGGTACTGACCTTTTTGCGCTCCTCTGACTCTGAAAGTGGGATTCCCCTTGGTACTACACTACTCTCTGGTATCGACCCAGCTTGTCTGACTATTCTGCTGCCACCTGGTTGTAGCCTCACTGCAGTGATCCTGGTCTGCTCAGAGCAGGATTCTAGCAAACTCCACTCTGCTGCCATCTAGTGGAGTTTGCATTACTCTGCGTTTACCTGCAATGGTGCAGCGTGACATTATAACTGGCCTTACATTTTTTTTCTCTCCTCTCTCTCTATGGATCCGCTTTGTACTCTTGTCGATCAGATGTCTAATTTGACTCAAATGATTCAGGATTTGTCTGTGGAACAAAGAGCCCTGGTCACTTCCCATAATCAACTTCAGAGGGAATTTACTGAGACAGTTAAGTCTTTTCAGAGTTCTATGACACAATCAACCTGCAAGCACTCGGACCTCATGGATGTCTTTTTACACTCTCCTGAACCTATAGTCAGGCTTCTAGATACTTTCTCTGGAGAAAAGGAGAAGTTCTGTACATTCAGGGAGAGTTGTAAGTTGCTTTTCTCCCTTAGACCCCAATCCACAGGTGATGAGAGACAACGGGTGGGGATAGTTTTTTCTTTACTCCGGTAGGGTCCTCAAACTTTGACTTTTTCTTTACCTGCTACTGCCCCTGAACGTGTGTCTGTGGATAGGTTCTTTGAGGCTTTAGGACTGATTTATGATATGTCATGACCCAGGACAGGATGCTTCTGCTTCCATCCTGGTCAGGTCAGGGTTAACTTTAGTTCACCTCTCTTTGGTTCTGGGGTGCCTATTTAATGCTGGCAGTTCCTGGGTCTGTTGTCTGTGATACTTCTGTATACTCAGCTAGTGGTTGCTGACCCAGGTTACTTCCGTAATTGTTAAGCCTCTGTGCTTGTGTGCCTTGTTGTGTATGACTCAGTTCGTTCTCTGACACTCGCCTCTGTATTCTGCTTTGTACTGCCGTCTCTCCTGGTTATCTGACCCCCTTGGCTTGTCTCCATTTACTTTTTCTCTTATCTCTAGGTACTATGCTCTCATCTGGCTTGACTGTCGGCTTTCCGTGACCACGTGTAGCTCCACCCCCTGGTCACGTGACTACTCAGTGCCAGGTCCTGTGCGCTGCTCACTGCTTAGTCTCAGGTCCTTGTTCACAGCGTGCCTTCTTCCTGCGCTCGTGCAGGTGCCCCCTGATAGCCCCCCCTAGGCAGCGCCAGTGACACCACCGGTGTCATCACATTTTTATATATTGGACAAAAGGTGATCGAGAACTGGAACCGGGAAAAAAGTGACCATCTAGCTTGCCTAGGGGTCAACCTTTTAGCAGACTCAATATATGCTAGGTTCTTGTGATCAGTAACTACAGTAATGGGATGAACCGCCCCCTCCAAAAAATGCATCCATTCTTCAAAAGACAACTGGATCACAAGAAGTTCCCGATTACCCACGTTATAATTTCTTTCTGCTGGGGAAAATTTTTTGGAGAAGAAGGCGCATGATCTCATATTGGTCAAGGTGGCAGGCCCTTGAGACAATAGCACACCCACCCCCACCTCTGAGGCATCAACCTCCACCACAAAAGATTCTGATGGATCAGGTTGAACCCGGACCATGGCAGTCATAAAGCATTCTTTAAGAGTGAGAAACGCTGCTACTGCTGAGGCAGACCAATTCTTAACATCAGCCCCCTTCTGTGACAAGTTGGTGAGGGGCTTGACCACCTGAGAGAGCCCTTTAATAAACCGCCGATAGTAATTGGTGAATCCAAAAAAGCGCTGAAGGCCTTTCAGGTCCCAGGGCTGAACCCAATCTACAATGGCCTGCATGCTTTTTTTGGGGATCCATACGAAACCCCTCGCTAGAGACAAGGAACCCCAAGAAAGATAGTTCGTGGACAAAAAAACGGGCATTTCTCTAGCTTAGCAAAAAGTCGGTTCTCCTTGAGTCTTTGGAGAACCGCCCTAAGATGACCCATATGTGTCTGCTTATCAAGTGAATAAACCAGAATGTCATCTAAGTATATGACCACAAACCGCCCAATAAAAGCAGAGAACACATAATTGATGAAGTTTTGCAAAACCGCAGGGCCAATGGTTAGACCAAATAGCATAACTAAATTTTCAAACAGCCCCTATGAGGTGAGAAGCTCAGTCTTTCACTCATCCCCCTCACACATCCTGATGAGGTTATATGCCCCCCCCGCAAGTCCAGTTTCGAAAACCATTTGGCCCCGGATAATTGATTACACAAAGGTCACATCCTCCCCTCTGTCTCTCCTGTAGCTGCTGGGTTCTTTTTTGTCAAAAAAAGATGGTGGTTTACATCCTTGCCTCAATTTTCAGGAACTAAATAAAATTACAGTGAGAAATACCTACCCTCTCCCGCTTATTCCAGATCCTTACAACCAATTATCTGGGGCTAAGTGGTTTTGCAAGTTGGATCTCAGGGGAGCGTATAATCTTATCTATATTTGGGAGGGGGATGAGTGCAAAACTGCATTTCTCACCTCTGAGGGTTTGATTGAAAATTTGGTCATGCTCTTTGGTCTCATGAACGTGCCAGCTGTTTTTCAAAATTTCATTAATGATGTATTTTCTGACTTCATTGGGCGCTTTAGGGTGGTGTATCTAGATGACATTCTCGTATTTTCATCTGTCAAAGAATCTCACATGGGTCATTTACGTGCAGTTCTTCATAGGTTATGGGAGAACTCTATTCGATAAACCTGTTCATTTTTTGTCCAAGAGCTGTCCTTTTTGGGGTTCATCCATTCAGCCAATGGGTTTCGTATGGACCCTGGAAAGGCACAGGCCATTGTTTATTGGGTGCAACCCAGAGACCTCAAGTGTGTTCAATGTTTTTTGGGTTTTGCCAATTACAGTACTATTGCAAATTTATTAAGGAGTTTTCTCAGGTGGTCAAGCCTCTCACTGATCTCACTCGCAAGGGGGGCTGATCTTAAAAACTGGTCATCTCCGGCATTTGAGGCCTTTTCTACAATGAAAAAATGTTTTGTGCCTGCTCCTGTGTTGGTCCA
This sequence comes from Dendrobates tinctorius, assembly GCF_039654945.1. Classification (NCBI taxonomy): domain Eukaryota; kingdom Metazoa; phylum Chordata; class Amphibia; order Anura; family Dendrobatidae; genus Dendrobates; species Dendrobates tinctorius. Next base: position 19,758,218 of record NW_027361711.1, on the reverse strand, counting down.
GCCTGATCCGTCTGAACCATTCATTGTAGAGGTGAATGCATCGGAGGTGGGAGTGTGGACGGTGCTGTCTCAGGGATCCAGCACTTTGACTAATTTAAGACCTTGTGCCTTTTTCTCCAGGAAATTTTCTCCTGCGGAGAGAATTTACGGTGTCAGGAATTGGGAGTTATTAGCCATAAAGGTCGCTTTTGAAGAGTGGAGGGGGCTGTTCATGAGATCACGGTGATTACGGACCACAAGAACCTGTTTACATTGAGTCTGCCAAACGTTTAACTCCTATTGTGAGGAAAGAGGGAGACACAAGCGCTATATAAGGTCTTATCCCACAAATAAAGTAAGCGGTTTGACAAAAAACTGCTCACCTGGTAGTAGGTTTTCAAAGCATGTATAGATAAGGGCTGCTGCAGATCCACAAGTCGGTCACTGACTATATGAAACAGAACTCTGCAAAGGAAATATGTGGATTTTGTCCGCGCTGCCCAAATGATAAAATTCCAGAAGGTTAATAAAGTTTGACAGTGGTTTATTCTACGCGTGTCAAGGTTTTTTGCAACCTTTTCTTCAGGAAATACCACATGAAGCATACATAGGTGGTGCATTAAGCACACACAAATTAAAAAAAATGAGCTCCGAACAGTCAGATGACACATGTCAAAGTTCATAGTTAGCAGACAGTATAAAAATTCATAGTAATACTTAGAAGCTGTTCTTATATTGACATGTCTATTTTAATTTCACAGGTTGTTGAACAAAAGGAAAAAAATAAGGAAAATTAAAAAACATATATACTGAGCAAGAAAAGCAAATCTCGGACACAAACTCATAAAGATATGCCTCAGCTTCCTCCAGCTCTGCAGCCTGACAATTAGACCACTCGGCTATACTAACAAGTCTCTGCAAGTGTATCCAATGTGGAAGAGACATATGTTGAAACAAGCCATTAGTTAAAAATTAATTTGTAAGGATCTAAATTTTAATCAATTAAAAATAAATGTTTTATTAATAAAAAATAAAAAATATAGAATATACCATATATTTTTTAAAATCTTAGGTTCGGCTTATTATTCCTATTTAATGATGAATTAGAATAAAGGGGAAAAAAAAGAAATCACTCATCTGCCAAAGCTCAGTGGCAGAGTGGGAAGGACGATGCACTCCACATCTGCAATATTGCATACACCTTCAGGATCGTACCACAGGAGGTGCACACAGCGCTTCTCCAAATATCACATGGCTGTTAAAAACTCCCACACAGAGTAAGATTATACAGTGACCAGTGCTAGTATAAGTCACATACCAAAGTTTTAAAAAAATCACTCCTTCAGCAGCGTTATTAACACCACCTGAGGATAGCAAATCATGTCAGAGGATGATTTCTTTAGGACAAAGAAATGATTGGGTATTTACAAATATTTCTGAGAGAAATATTAACCCCTTAGCGACCGCCGATACGCCTTTTAACGGCGGTAATTAAGTGTACATAAACCACAGCGCCACTAATTCATGGCGCTGTGGAGAAAGTGACTAATGCCCCCCAGAGGAGAGAGAACTAGGGTCCACAATCCACCCCGGTACCTCTCCGTGGTCCAGGGTCCCCTCCCGGTGGTCCCGCGTCCTGCCGGCGTCCTACGGTGGGCGCCACCATCTTGGATCCGGAAGAAAATGGCGGGCGCATGCGTAGTGCGCCTGCCGGGAATCTGCCGGCTTCGGCTGGCAGATTCCATTCATTCATTTTGATCACTATGATAAGCTATCATAGTGATCAAAATAAAAAAAATACTACATAACCCCCCGTTTATCACCCCCTTAGTTAGGCCAACATAACGAAATAAAGAAAATATTTTTTTTTTCAGTTTTCCATTAGGGTTAGGGCTAGGGTTAGGGGGGCGTGGCCTGGGCTCTGAGCATGTAGGCAGCAAGAGCTCTAAGCTCCCACAGTCACATTCTAAAGCTACAAAATAAGTGTGACTCTTTCTTTGCCAAGGAGCTGAAGGGCGGAGGGATATCACCGGACTTCTAGGACTAGACCCCAGAATCGGCCAAGAACAGCGCTATACAGCCTCATAAAGGACCGAATCAGAGGCGACTAGCACCGGGGGAGCCACTAAAAACTGCTGAGGTGAGGCACAACTGAAATCCGGTCACTAGAACCGGACGCTGCACTCTGATCTCAACCACAATAGAACTCAATGGGAAGTAGTTCCGGCTGTGTACAACCTGTCAGCGTTGCAGAAACCTGACATAACAGGCCCCGCAGCACACAGCAAGTGGCCCCCGGTACTACAGGCTCAGCTATACCCCAGAACTGTGAGGTGCAGCAGGTAGTCATCAACAAGAGTACTGAGGAGAAGGATATATATTGCGGGGAGGGTCCTCACTATCCCCACACAATAAAGGAATACTGACTATTCTGCACTTACCAGCAGCGCAGACTTATAGCACAATAGTGACCGCAGTTTCTGGCTGGTAGCCCCGGTGCCCTATACTCATCTGTGCAGTGCACCATAATAGAGGATTATCCACTCATCAAGCAAGGATCAGAGCTACAGTGGACTGCTTGCATTATTATTGAGGAATTGTGTGACATTTGGAGCTCTTACTGAGGGTTTCTCAGTTGACTCCTTTTCTGAAACTTGTTTTTAGACCATTTTACTTAACTTGTCTGATTGATCAAGCTAAAAGGGTCATAGATCTGAGGCCAGGGAAGGCTGCGTGGCAAATTAAGATGCAGTCAGGCAGGGGCAGAATTAATATTAGCTCACACAGGGTGACGAGGCACAATTTGGGGGCATATTCAAAATCCTATGAGGATATCCCTAATGTGTTAAGCCCCACAAAATCTAGGTCACCTTTGAAAAGAGGTGAGCCCAAAATGCCTTATATAAAACAATCCCATAACCCTGCACCTGTCAAAGCTGCAAAAGGGGGATCAGGTATCAATAACCCATTGACCAAAACACTGCCTAAAACAGAACCTGAAACACTTCAAAAAAAGAAAAATTTGGGGGGACACATTAAAACTCCTCCAAATCAGCTCCTCACGGAGGGAAAGGACACATCCAAATCAAACAAAAGGAAGGGCCCAGATGATCAGGAAAACACCGAGAGTCTTTCTTCTGAGAACTCCAACAGTGTCTCAGCTGACTTAACCCCAAACACAAGCCCTGTAAGGCAGAGGCCTGGAAGGGACACTGGAGGTCCATTTCCTTCATTTGAGGTTCCTCCTCCATCCATCAACCTGGGGGAATACAAGGGGTCCAATAAACAAGCCACCAAAGGATTCATGGCGGATCTCTTCCAGTCCTTCAGTGATGCCCTAAAAATAGGGTTTGAGACTCAGGCTTAGGCCCTACAGGAAACTTGCAGGAATCTTAGCCAAAAGGTTGAGAAATATGAGGTAAATATGGTACAGGCGGAGAGGGACATAGTCTACCTCTCAATGGAAAATTCTCTCCTCAAAACTGAGGTTATTTCCCATAAAAACAAATTAACGGATCTGGAGGACCGAAGCAGGAGAAATAACTTAAAAATATGAGGTATTCCTGAGTCGGTCTCCCAGGCAGATCTTTCAGGTTACACTAAAAATTTATTCAAAACATTATGACAGAATTAGAAGTAAATATTGATCGTATACACCACCTCCCATGTCCAAAAGGGGTCCCACAGGAAAAGCCTAGGGACACTATCCTCAGAGTCCATTTTTTTTAAACAAAGGAGAGGGTTCTAAAATCTCTGAGAGAGAGAGGTTCACCTCCAGAGCCATATAAAGATTTAAAGATTTTCCAAGACTTCTCCAAAGAGACAATGGACGCAAGAAGGTCCTTCAGAGATTTGACCTCTAAACTTAGAGAGCTCAGAGTGTCATATAGATGGGGTTTCCCTACCAAGCTATTAGTCTGGTATAATAACAAAAACTACCCCATATACACTCCACACGAGGGTCAGAAGTTCCTTAAATTTCTGATGGATGACCCAGCATTTAGGGATAGGGATTAGGACTGATTTTTATCTTATGTTCGAATTTACATGGTGTATACTATTAATTGCCTTTTCATTAATATGAATATCTTATGACCCATATTTACTGTTTATTGATGTCACTGTGGGAACTTGCCACTTAATTTTTTCTCACTTTTCCCCCCACACTAAGGTGAGGCACCAAACGGTTTGGAGTCCTCCAGGAGAACGCTCAAGTTCCTAATTTTTTTTTCTGTATTTCACTGTTTTGCTTGTTTCCATTTTTCTGTTTTGATATTGCACGCTAATGATGAAAATCTTATCATACTATGTTAGGGGGCTCAACAGTCCGAATAAGAGGTATGCGGTATGGAAGGAGATCAACCGAACCCGTGCCGAATTGGTATGCCTCCAGGAGGTTAAACTGGCCTCCGATCAACACCCGATCTTCCAGCACAAGAACTTTCCACACATATACAAGTCACTGTCCACAAAGAAAAAGGCTGGGGTCATTACACTGGTAGGTGGCACTGTTCCTTTTCAGCTCATCAAAGAGATACCAGACTCGTTGGGCAGGTTTCATATACTCATATGCTTACTCCATGAAAGGCCATGCACAATAGTGAATGTATACGCACCTAACAAGGGACACATTCGCTTCTTGAACAAGCTAATCAAAAAAATAGACAAAGTCAAAACAGGTGATCTGATCTTACTAGGCAATTTTAATATTGTCCCAGATAGTAGCATGGATTCATCCTCAATAGTTCGCCACAAGGTTCCAGCTTTGAAAAACTGGTTAATTCAAAATGAGCTTTATGATGCTTTTCACCGCTTGAACACATCGTCTCGTGAGTATTCTCACTTTTCAGATGTACATAAGACAGCATCTAGAATCGATATACTACTTACTAATATATTTATTTTAACCAAAATTAAAGATATATGGTTCATGCAAAAGACCATCTCGGATCATACCCCGGTTCTCGCTTAGTTCCTCGTGGGTCCTCACTCTGACAAGCCATTCCGCTGGAGACTTAACCCAGCCTTGCTATATATACCAGAGTACAAGCAAGAGATAGAAAACATTCTCTTAAACTACTTCAAGGAAAATGTAGCTGGTGAAGTAGATCAGTTCACGGTCTGGAATGCCCATAAGGCGGTCCTGAGGGGATGCCTTATGCAGATCCTGTCTAAACATAAGAAGAGAAATAGGGAAAAAATTACAAACCTACAGGCCCAAATTAATGATCTAGAAAAAAACAAACCAACTTGAAAGTTCCTTCCCAAACCATCCAGGCTGAGATTTTGAGACTCAGACAAAGTCTGAGATCTGAAATCTACCAGGAATACGATGCAGCCATCAAAGCATCTAGGTATAAATTGTATACATCTCTCAACAATCCTACCAAGTTTATGATGAGGAAATTAAAAAGAGAATGAATCAAAAAAAGCATAATTAGGATTGTATATCCCTCGGGTGATCTCAAAATTCACCCTAGGAACATCGTCAACTTGTTTGCAGATTTCTTTAAAAATCTTTATAACCTGAAAGATGACCCCCAAACACCGGTGGTTAACTCAAATTTTGTGGATTCTTTTCTACAGAGTATCGATTTACCAAGTTGATGAGCTGGACTTTAATTATGTCAATAGCCCTTTTACAAAGAGTGATATAGCTGACGTTATCAAGAAACTGCAGTCCCAAAAATCACCAGGGCCGGATGGCTTCTCTGGGGAATACTATAAATCCTGTTCAAAAATTCTGGCTCCACAGTTGGCTTCCGCCTTTGGTCTGGCATCCTCTCGGGGTTCCTTCCCAAAGGAGATGTTAGAGGCAACAATTGTCATGATTCCAAAGGAGGGGGGAGACCCCAAGAGGATACAGAACTATAGGCCAATCTCGCTCATAAAGAGCGATATTAAAATCTACTCAAAGATCATCGCAAGCCGACTAAAAAATATCCTTCCGCGTCTGTTGGTGGATGATCAAATAGGGTTCACAGAGGGCCGCCAGGCCTCAGATGGGACTAGAAGAGTGTTGAACCTGATAAATTTAGCTAACAATTCGAGAACCAAAACTGCTTTTCTGGCACTGGACGCCGAGAAGGCATTCGATAGACTAAACTGGCTATATTTAAAAACAACTCTCGCTAGATTTGGCTTTGACGAGAAGTTTCTATTAACAGTCTTCGCCTTATACTCGGGTCCTATGCAAACAACTTCCTTTCTGACTCGTTCGACATTACTAATGGCACAAGACAGGGGTGCCCCCTGTCTCCCCTTCTATTTGTGCTTGCCATAGAGCCCCAAGCTGAAAAAATTAGATTAAACAATGATATTAAAGGCTTTGAACTGCCATCACGAAATTTTAAAATCGGGTTATTCGCAGATGATCTCTTCCTCACACTTCTTTATCCCGCAAAGTCCATTAAAGCCCTTTCAGATGAACTAGAAAAATTCTCTAGAGCATCCTATTTTAAGATAAACCCACACAAATCCAAATTTATAACTCTAAACATGAAACAATCCGAAATTAATGAAATAAAGACTTAAACCCAGTTCATTTGGGAGGAAAAAGAGATTGTCTATCTAGGGATTAGAATAGCAGGATCAATCCAAGCCACAATTAGGGCCAATTTAGACAGCATTATAAAGACTATTACAGGCAATCTATCCTTTTTGGCTCAGTTAGATACTTCCATTTTTGGGAAGATACTGGCAGTCAAAGCCTTTATCCTTCCCAAAATTTTATACATATTTAGGACTTTGCCAGTTAGCGTTCCACACCAATCCATTGATAAAATTCAAGAGCTCATCCGACCATTTATTTGAAAAGGTAAGGAAGCAAGAATATCTGCAGACTTACTTTATAAAAATAAAAAACATGGGGGTGCAGGACTGCCCAACATATACGCTTATTATCAGGCCTCACTTATTAAACAGAGCTGGCACTGGTTTATGGAAAACATGACACATCCGGCTTGGTATGGCTTGCAGAGAGATGCTAGTGATAGAGGTTCCATGCGAAAGCTTTTCTTTTACTTCCTTCTGCAAAAGCACAGTGCGAACTCATCGCATCCTATATTTCGGTCGATAATCTCAGCCTGGAGGGAACTCATTAAGCCGACTAAAAATATCAAAAAAGCAGAGCAAATCTTAAAACTACCCCTATCTTCATTTGCACTGATGGATGATCTCCCGATGCCGGAGGTATGGGGGATATCTGGAATCAAAAAGGTGGGGGATGTTTTTAGTGTAGTGGAGTTCTTGAAATTCAGTGAGATCAAGGCTAAATATAATCTACCATCATCTGAGCTGGTCTTTTACACCATGTTGAAAGACAGAATTTTGAAAATCATAAAAGGGAAGACTTTAAATTATGAAATGCTAACTTCACTGTTGTGCAACCTTAAAAATAAAAACCTCTGGAGTCTGCGTAATTTGTATAGATCTGTCGTTAAGGACCTAACGAGCCACAAAAACATATACATGAAGAGTGAAGAGATGGGAGTCCGATTTAGGTGCTGATATCCGTCTTGAGAATTGGAACGATGCCATCAAATTCTCTTACAATTCCAACATATCAATGGGTCTTCACGAGGGTTATTTTAAACTGTTAAATAGGTGGTACTATACCCCGACAAGTTATCACATTTTAACACAGAATTATCTTCCTTGTGCTGGACAGGCTGTGGACATCAAGGGAAACTCTACCATATATTTTGGGGTTGTTCAAAGATGAAAAACCTCTGGTTCCAGGTCATACAGCACAATAACCTCATTGCTAAGGACTTCACAATTACACCTGAAAGAGCACTTCTTTCATTAGACATGGAACAGTTTGATGATTCGGTAAGATACATTATCATACACATCCTCTTAGTGACTAAGACCATGTTATCACAATGGTGGAAGAAAGTCAAGGATCCTAAGTTTTCGGACATACTTGATAAAATAGGCCAACATAGTGATTTAGAACTCAGATTTGCGATTAACAACAATCACATCCACAAATATACAAAAAAATGGAAGACTTGGAACAACAAATTCCATATCAAATAGACCTATTAAGAGGTATTATATTTTGAGGCCTAAACATAGCCATTGTAGTACCGGGATGTTGTATCTCCTTCCAAGAATGTTACCCCATAATAAGGATTGGTGATTTTCTTTTCCTTTTTTGTTGTTATTTGATATATGCTATTTAATGCCTATTTGTGAGTTCTCTAGTTTTAAATTTTTTCCGTACCTGTACAACGTTCTTTACTTCCCATTCCCTTTCCTCCCTTCCTACCTTTCTTCCCTTACCCTGTTTAATTACAGAAAACCAATAAAATTATTTGAAAGGGCTAGGGTTAGGGCTAGGGTTAGGGTTGGGCTAGGGTTAGGGCTAGGGTTAGGGTTAGGGCTAGGGCTAGGGTTAGGGCTAGGGTTAGGGCTAGGGTTAGAATTAGGGTTAGGGCGAACTAGGATTAGGGTTAGAATTATGATTAGGGATTAGGGTTGGGATTAGGGTAAGGGTTGGGATTAGGGTTAGGGGTGTGTTGGGGTCAGGGTTGGAGCAAGAATTGAGGGGTTTCCACTATTTACCAACTTTGTGGGTCTAGAAATTGGGGTCTAAAAAATCACTTTTGTGGAAATAAAAAGACTTTTTATTTTCACGGCTCTGCGTTTATAAACTTCTGTGAATCGCTTTGGGGTTCAAAGTGCTCACCACACATCTAGATAAGCTCCTTGGGGGGTCTAATTTCCAAAATGGGGTCACTTGTGAGGGGGTTTCCACTGTTTAGGCCCATTAGGGGCTCTGCAAACGCAACATGACGCCCGCAGACCATTCCATCAAAGTCTGCATTCCAAAATGGCACTTCTTCCCTTCCAAGCTCTCCCATGCGCCCAGACAGTGGTTTCCCCCACATATGGGGTGTCAGCGTACTCAGGACAAATCGCACAACAACTGTGGGGGGTATGAGTTCTTCTGTTACCCTTGTAAAAATAAAAATTTGGGAGCGAAAAGATCATTTTTGTGGAAAAAAAAGGATTTTTTATATATTCATGGCTCTACGTTATAAACTTCTGTGAAGCACTTGAAGGTTCAAAGTGCTCACCACACATCTAGATAAGTTCCTTAAGGGGTCTAGTTTCCAAAATGGGGTCACTTGTTGGGGGTTTCCACTGTTTAGGCCCATCAGGAGCTCTGCAAACGCAACATGATGCCCGCAGACCATTCCATCAAAGTCTGCATTCCAAAATAGCACTCCTTCCCTTCCAAGCTCTCCCATGCGCCCAAACAGTGGTTCCCCCCACATATGGGGTATCAGGTGTACTCAGGACAAAGTGCACAACAACTGTGGGGTTATGATTTCTCCTGTTACCCTTGTAAAAATAAAAATTTTTGGGGCGAAAAGATCATTTTTGTGGAAAAAAATGGATTTTTTATTTTCACGGCTCTACATTATAAACTTCTGTGAAGCACTTGAAGGTTCAAAGTGCTCACCACACATCTAGATAAGTTCCTTAAGGGGTCTAGTTTCCAAAATGGGGTCACTTGTTGGAGGTTTCTACTGTTTAGGCACATTAAGGGCTCTCCAAACGCAACATGGCATCCGATCACAATTCCAGCCAATTCTGCGTTGAAAAAGTCAAACGGCGCTCCATCCCTTGCGAGCTCTGCTGTGTGCTGAAAAAGTGGTTTACCCCCACATATGGGTATCAGCGTATTCAGGAGAAATTGTACAACAAATTTTGTGGTTGATTTTCTCTTTTAACACTTGTGAAAATAAAAAAAATTGGTTCTGAAGTAAATTTTTTGCAAAAAAAAGTTAAATGTTAATTTTTTCCTTCCACATTGCTTTAGTTCCTGTGAAGCACGTAAAGGGTTAATAAACTTCTTGAATGTGGTTTTGAGCACCTTGAGGGGTCTAGTTTTTAGAATGGTGCCACTTTTGGGTATTTTCTGTCATGTACACTCCTCAAAATGACTTTAAATATGATGTGGTCCCTAAAAAAAAATGGTTTTGTAAATTTTGTTGTAAAAATGAGAAATCGTTGGTCAACTTTTAACCCTTATAACTTCCTAACAAAAAAAAAAAGTTGCTTCCAAAATTGTGCTGATGTAAAGTAGACATGTGGGAAATGTTATTTATTAGGAAATTTGTGTGACACATCTCTCTGATTTAAGGGCATAAAAATTTAAAGTTTTAAAATTGCAAAATTTTCAAAATTTTTGCCATATTTCCGTTTTTTTCATAAATAAACACAAGATTTATCGAAGAAATTTTATGATTATCATGAAGTACAATATGTCACGAAAAAACATTCTCATTATCAGCGGGATCCACTAAAGCGTTCCAGAGTTATAACCTCATAAAGTGACAGTGGTCAGAATTGTAAAAATTGGCCTGGTCATTAAGCTGCAAACTGGCTCTGTCTCTAAGGGGTTAACAAGCTTAAAAAAGAATATATACACCAGTATTTATTTTATAATTATACTGGGGTCCAAAGACAGTCCAGAAAGAGGAGAGGAGTTAATGCTCTGTAAAACTACTATTTCTCTGAGTGGAGATAGAATAGAAAAAGTTGAAAAAAAAAACAGGGTTTAAGGATTTCTCTTACCCGCTCTGCGGGAAAAAGAGAGAGTGAAGCTATATTTGTAATTATGGTGTAAAATGTATCAGGAAGGACCAATAACACCTAACAAGGGGGACAATTACTTAGTTGGCGTTACTCATCCAATTTTCTAACCACAGGACCATCGGTTTAATCCTATTACTGTGGAACGCTTAGGGTACCGTTACACTTAGCGATGCACCAGCGATCCCGACAACGATATGGATCGCTGGTGCATCGCTAAGTGGTCGCTAGTGAGTTGCCACACAGGCAGATCTCACCAGTGACATCGCAGGGGTCGGAGGTCGCTACTTACCTGTCAGACGCGGCGATCCAGACGTCCTCCGACCGCCTCCACACGTCGCTCGTCTCTCCACAGGAAGCCCAGCAGGAAGTGCCAGACGAGAAATGATCCAGGACCTTCTTGCGCGATCAGCGATGAGCAGCGGGGGAGCCGGTCGGAGGTAAGTATCACATGTAGCAATATCGCTAGCAAAATCGCCATAACATCACAAAATCGGTGATGTTACAGCGATATTGCTAGCGATATCGCTATGTGTAATGGGGGCTTTAGGCTACATGCACACGCTGTGGAATGGGGTGCGGATTTGGCCACGTGGATTTTGTAAAATCCGCAGGTAAATCTGCAGGTCAAAAGACCTGCGGTTTTACCTACGGATTGCTCTGCGGTTTTGCCCTGCGGTTTTTCATCTCCACAATGGAAGAGATGGCAAACCGCTGCGGATTCCGCAAGTTTCAAAACCGCAGAAAAACCGTGCGGAAAAATCTGCACCGTCTACACTGAGGTTTTGTTTTCCCATAGGGAATAACGGTACTGTACACGGCAGCAAAAACTGCTGCGGACCCACAGCGGCCAAATCCGCTGCGGAACCGCAGCAGAATCCGCAGCGTGTGCACACACCCTAATAATTAATAAGTCTCTAAATTTAAAGGGCTTACTAAACATAAAGGAGTATGATGGAAATAAATATATTAAAAACACATTAAAAATACTTCCCTTAAAAAACATGAATAAGATCTTTTATAACAATTAAATAATCAACCCATCAGGTATTTCATGGGGAAATTTTTTTATAAACTCCCATAGAAAAATAAATATTAAAAGACATCCATAAATAAATATAAAAAAATATAAATAAATACATATTACAAACTCTATTAATAACTTAAATAAAAACCTCATTAAGACACTGTGGTTTGAGGCTTCTTAATTTATAGATCCAATATACCACTTTCCTGTTTAATTTCATAATCCTATTTGGAATATGAGCAGGGATATGATCAATAGGAATTATTATTAACTTATTAAAATCTTTATTATGAACTAAAGTATAATGTCTCGAAAGACCATGGGTAAGAAGATCTTTTTTTATGTTGTGTCTGTGGGAATTCAGACGGACATGAAGTTGTTCTTCCTACATATTGCTTTCCGCAGGGGCATTCAATCATATAAATAACAAATTCAGAATTACAGTTTAGGAAGTAGGGTATATTGAATTTTTCTTTAGTGGAAAAGGAGATAATATCCATCATTTTATGCCCAATACTCTGGCAGCATAAACAGTTCTTAGTACCACATTTAAAAGCCCCTTTAATAGTGTTTAAATTAAGCCTCTCATGGCTGTTGATTACTGGCTTGAGGCGACTAGGTGCTATGATGCTCCCATAAAGTCCTCAGCAAAATCCTCCCAAGAAACCCTGGAATAACGTACCGTAGAGCACCTACTATCAGGAGCATCATAGAATATTATATATTCCTCTCAGAAATATTTGTATATAACCAATCATTCCTTTGTCCTAAAGAAATCATCCTCTGACATGATTTGCTATCCTCAGATGGTGTTAATAACGCTGCTGAAGGAGTGAATTTTTTAAAACTTTGATATGTGACTTATATTAGCACTAGTCGCTGTATAATCTGACAGATGAGTGATTTCGTCTTTTTTTTCCCTCTACTTTAATTCATCGTTAAATAGGAATAATAAACCGAACCTAAGATTTTAAAAAATATATTCTATATTTTTTATTTTTTATTAATAAAACATTTATTTTTAATTGATTAAAATTTAGATCCTTACAATTTAATTTTTATCTAATGGTTTATTTCAACATATGTCTCTTCCACATTGGATACACTTTCAGGAACTTGTTAGTATAGCTGAGAGGTCTAATTGTCAGGCGGCAGTTCTGGAGGAAGCTGAGGCATATCTTTAGGGGTTCGTGTCCGAGATTTGCTTTTCTTGCTCAGTATATATGTGTTTTTTAATTTTCCTTATTTTTTTCCTTTTGTTCAACAACCTGTGAAATAAAAATAGACATGTCAATTTAAGAACAGCTTCTAACTATTACTATGAATTTTTATACTGTCTGCTAAATATGAACTTTGACGTGTCATCTGATTGTCATCTGACTGTTTGGAGCTCATTTTTTTAAAATCTGTGTGTACTTAATGCACCACCTATGTATGCTTCATGTGGTATTTCCTGAAGAAAAGGTTGCAATAAACCTTGAAACGTGTAGAATAAACAACTGTCAAACTTTATTAACCTTCTGGAATTTCATCATTTGGGCAGCGCAGACGAAATCCACGTATTCCTTTGCAGAGAAACGCTTAACTCCTAGACAGGCAAGGTGGTCCCTTTTTTTCACGTTTTCATTTTTCTATCACCTTTCGGCCTGGTTCCAAGAATGTCAAGGCCGATGCCGTATCTCACAGCTTTGCTCCGATATCACCTCCAGAACCTCCTTCTTCCTTTCTTCAACATGGGGTGGTTGTGGCTGGGGTGTCCTCCGAATTGGAACTTGAAATTCGTGAGGCTCAATCTCTTTCTCCTCCATCATTACCTGATAACAAGCTCTTCGTCCCAGTTCTGTATCAATTGAGGGTGCTCCGGGAGTTTCACGAATCTGTTCTCAGTGGACACCCGGGAGTCGTAGCCAACTGAGAGCTATTGCTAGACTGTTTTGGTGGTCCTCCATGTCTTCTGACATCACAGTGTTTGTGTCTGCTTGTGATACGTGTGCTCATGCTAAAGTCTCCCATAACCGGCCGGCAGGAGAATTAGTGCCAACTGCCAATTCCGGATAGACGTTGGAATCAGTTGTCCATGGATTTTATCACTGATCTCCCTCTTTCCAATGGCAAAACAGTGGTCTGGGTAGTGGTTGCTAAATTTAGCAAACAGGCACATTTTGCTCTTTTGGCAGGACTACCTAACACGGAAACACTATCTAAGTTGTTTATTGAGCATGTTGTGCAGTTGCATGGTGTGCCTCTGAATTTGGTGTCTGACAGAGTGGTGCAATTTGTGTCCAAATTTAGGAGGGTGATTTGCAAGAGTTTGGATATTAGCTTGACCTTCTCCTCTGCCTACCATTCCGAGACCAATGGTCAGATGGAGAGGACTAATCAGTCTCTAGAATAGATTTTGCAGTGTCGTGCCACGTCCCAGCAGGATGATTGGTGTTCCTCGTTGCCCGTGGCTGAGTTCACATTTAATAATCGGGTTAATCAGTCCACTGGCACCTCTCCGTTATTCTGTAACTACGGTATTCACCCCCTTTTTGGTGAATTTTTCAGACTGGATTCAGGGTGTCCAGGGGCTGATAAGCGGTTCAACAGTTGGGGGAGGTTTGGAGGGAGGTCCAGAAGAATATTGGGGTTGCTGAAGGCAAACAGAAACATTTTGCTGTTAAGTGACGATTTGTAAGACCTAAGTTTCTGGTAGGAAATAAAGTGTGGTTGTCTACCAAGAACATACGTCTGAAACTTCCTTCCGTTAAAGCTGGGTCCCAAGTGTATTTGTCCTTATGAGATCATTGAGGTTGTCAACCCAGTTGCCTTTCATTTACGCTTACCTCTGTCGCTTTGTATCCCCAATATGTTCTATAAGTCCCTTCTTAAATCATTTGCATCTTCCTCTATGAAGAGTCCACCTCTTCCTGTTTCTGTGGATGAACAAACTGAGTATTGTCAATTTGCAGATGGTTCGCAGTTTGCTTCAGTACTTGGTACATTGTAGGGGTTATGGTCCTGAGGATCGATCTTGGGTCCCGGCGCGATCAGTCCTGCTGATCAGTTGGTTCAAGCTTTTCATGCATGATATCCTGGGAAACCTGGGGTCCGATGGTCCCCACTGAGAGGAGGGAACTGTGTTATGATTGAGTCACCGAGGAGGAAAAAACAAAACATAAGCTCAGCCCAGAAAATCAGAGAGGTTGGAAACTAGCGGATTGCAGATGCCTAATCCTATCACACAACTAGCAGTAGCCGTGGAGTGTTCCTACGGTGATCCTAGACACCTCGTCACAGCCGGAGATCTAAATAAGCCTAAAGAGAGAAAAGGGAAAAACTGACTGCCCCAGAGCAGACCCCAAAGCAATAGGCAGCCCCCAACATATAATGACGGTGAAGCAAGATGAAAACACTAACACAGATAGAAAGATAGGTTGAGCAAACGATGGGGCCCAAGCTAACTAAAAAGAACAGGACAGAAAAGCTGCTGTGCTGTCTGCAATCCGAGAAAACCCTGCTAAAAATATTACCAACACAACTAGACTTCAAACCCTATATCAGCACTCAGAATATTCTGAAAGCAGAGCAAAAGAGAACACTGATCAAGGAAAAAGAATCCAGCACACCCCCAGCCGGGGATGGCTGAACTCAGAAAACAAGGTAAACAAAACCAAAACTAATAAGTTCAATAGCAGAGCAAAAACTTATCTTTGGGAAGCAGGAATCAGACTGGTCTCCAAGAATCCAGCAGAGAAATCACCAGCCACTCAGAAGGGTGTCGGCTGCCTTATATCCAGTCTGAAGTTCCCGTTACCCAGTCACAATCCACCTGATCAAGTGTTTGGTTTCTTTCATCCAAATCGGCCTCACTACCTTCCTTCAGCAGAAGAGGGAGATACTCGGACACAATAGGTGAATGAACAGATGAGCTCACAACAGAACTGTCATGATCCAGACTGAGTTTTGGGTCTTGTCTCTTCTTTCCTGGTCTGGTCATTCAGGGGATAACTTTCTCTGCCTCATTCTGGTTTCGGGTCTGCTATTTCTCTGCGCTGCATCCCGCAGTCAGTGCCAGTTATATTTCCTGCCTATGGCATGTGTAGCTGGCTCTTGTGAGACCCTAATTTGTCCTGCTGCGTTTAGCTGACTTTGCCTGCCTCCTACCCATCCCATCTCTGTATCCCTGTGTGTTTGGACTCCCCGGTACTGGACTCTGCTTTGGCTCTGACCTGATTCGCCCTCTGATGGTCTGTAACTTTGTTGTCCCCAATGTCTGCTGCTTGACCTTGTTTTAATGGACTGCCGTTTTAGAAATTTTACAGATGGATGCAACATGCCGCTCACTGTATCCCTCACTAGTAAAGCCAGAATTGAGCCCTTCTTTTCCTCACTCAAGACTTTGCTTTTCACTTCTTTGGCATGGTTAAAAGTTATTTTTTCATTCCTATTATGTTTGGGATATTACTAGGACTTGTTTTGCCATCCAGCTTGTCCTATTGCAAGAGGATTGTGAACATCACAGCAGGGTTTTTATACTTTCCTTCATTAAATAAGAATTGGTTCAGGTGATCACCTAATCAGAAGCACATTAAGTAGAATGAGGTGTACTCTGGTTGCAATGCAACTGACACTAGAATGGAATGACTGTCAGACATGTAAAGAAGCTGATTTTTCTAAAACTATGCAGTGGTCTCTTAATTTTTGCCAGAGCTGTATATTGTGCATAGTCATCTTTAAGTGACATAATTGTACATTTTTCTGCACAAACTACTCGTAGTAAAATAGAAATAAAACCAACTGCACGTAGTTCCCTTATATATGCCGCATATTCAAACCCCTTGTGTTTATTAAGCAAATAGCAACTCTCAGTGGCAAAGGTAATACTTCAATTGCAATAATAAATAATATTCTCAGTGTTAGGCCGGGATCACACATGCGAGAAACTGAGACGAGTCTCGCATCTTAATACCCGCCACTGCCGCCGGCACTCATGAGCGGAGCGTGCGGCTTCATGTATTTCTATGCAGCTGCACGCTTCACTCCCGAGTGCCAGCGCCAGTGCCGGGTATTAAGATGCGAGACTCGTCCGAGTTTCTCACATATTTGATTCTGGCCTTACAATGTATATGACACTCTCAGCAGCATATACAGTATATGGTGGTAATTCATATGACACCGGATCCTCAGTGAAACTATTTATATTCTCCTATATTGGGGTCACAAGAGAACATTACCAGTGCCACATTGTATATGATCCTATCAGGGACACATTTCTATTGGTCATTCATGTGACACCGTATCCCCGGTGAAATTAATTGCATCCTCTTACAGTGTTCATGTAATTCATGTGACACCGTATCTTTGGTGATACTACTGTGGGGTCATAAGAGGACAATACCGGTGCCACAGTGTATATGACCTTCTCAGCGGCACATTTCTATTGGCTATTAATGTGACACCGTATCTCTGGTGAAATTAAATGCACCCTCTCACAGTGTGGTCCCAAGAGCAGCATTTGCAATGGTGTATGCTGACCCTTAAATTCTATATGAGAACAAATGTTCCCCTCTCTTTTTTGTTTTTCCATTTTTTGCTTTTCCATTATTTATATAGTTATTGTTTTTTGAGCGCTGTTTGGATTTTTTATCTGTTTATTTGATTCTAAAACCCTTGACAACAGGTGGTTGTTGTCAGCCAAACAGGTGGTAGAAACCAAAATTTTTGTGTCTAGCGCCAGTGGATTTTTTATGATTTAAAACCTTGCTGTATCTGCTGTCCCCACATAAAAAAAACTGTGATCACTGTGATTGGCTGTTTAATTCTGAACATCCAACCACAGCAATTTCAATGTTTTGGAAATGAAATTGCCTGAAACATTGATGTTCAGCTATGATCGGTACTATAACAGCAACAATCATTGGCTGATGCTAGAACACAACAGCGTCGGTAGCCGTAATCGACGATCACGTCCAATCGCACCAATCAGTGATAAAAAGGGCAGTCTGACCTCTCAATGGTCACTCTGATCCGATTCATTTCAGTCTGGAGACGTGTGCAGGGCTTTCCTTAAGGACTATATTAGAATGTGCCCCACTTATGCTGCTGCCATCTAAAGACCTGAAGAACAAAAGTTTGGAAAAGTTCTTAACCTCTTTCTGTCCCCTGCTTTTTTCTAATCCATGCCAATTCCTCTCCCCCACCACCTTCCTCTTCCTAAGCTGTTCCCCAATCCTCATCCTGCCGCCGACCCCTGATCAGTGATGCACATTACTGATCAGCATCTGTGCTCACTTTCGGCTTAGGACTTTTTTCCCTGACCATTTTTCTTCCCCTCTATGAAGGCATTCTGTAGAAGATGAGTGCTGTTTAGTGACGCACATCACTACTCTGTATCCAGTGGTTTTTTTTCTGCTTTTTTCAAAAAGTCTAAAAAAAATCAAATAAAAATTATAATAATTTAGATTAGTTGATAGGGCTTGATAGGGCTAGATTAGGGACAGTGTAAGCCACAGTAAAAATATACTGTAGCTTATACTACAGTATGTTTTACTAAAATATAATCAGAATTAGCATCAGATAGCTGTGGGTGCTATCTGAATTGTTTTTACTGAAGTCAGCTTAGTAATTGTAGTTCAATTCAAAGAAAGTTCAGATGAATGGCACCAAGGCTCTAATCCATCAGCAACAAGTCGAGGATCAATCACAGGCGCAAAGTGTGTAAAACACTGCTGGGAATAACGGTGCTCAGCATCAGAAAAAACATGCTGAATTTGTAAAAGTGCGGCACACACCCAGATTTGCAGTGCAGTGTTTCTTTATTCAACCATTAAAGGTCACACAATAAAG
Organism: Dendrobates tinctorius; assembly: GCF_039654945.1. Taxonomy (NCBI): domain Eukaryota; kingdom Metazoa; phylum Chordata; class Amphibia; order Anura; family Dendrobatidae; genus Dendrobates; species Dendrobates tinctorius. The sequence continues at coordinate 19,739,770 of NW_027361711.1, read as the reverse complement.
GATGGGCAGATAACATGAGGCATGCGGGGAACAAACACGGATGACAGCCGTTTTGCGTACACAGACACTTCAACAGGTCCAGGTGTGTAATTACGTGATGTCATTTCCTTAAATAGGTCTATGACTAACAACAGGTGAACATTTAAAAAAACATGAATGGACATTTTCAATTAAAAACAAGTAACATAATTACATCTTTATGCTGACTGCAGGAACAATCACAACAAGAAATTTTTTCAAAAGGAGTGTATAAAGATTCTTACAAACAATTTTTTTCTTTACAGAAAAATTTTTTCTTGTTTACAAAATTTTTTTACAAAATTTTTTTTTCTTTCTTTACAAAAAAAATAGACAGATCCAACCAATCATTCAGTCCTAAAGGACCCTGCTCTTTAGATTTAATTATCCATCTGGCTTCGTGTCTCATCAACAATTTATTATGATTACCACTTTGTGGTTGAAATTTTACAATTTCTAAACCAGCAAAGCGTAATAATTCAGGGTTGGAATTGTGTTTCTCTTGCATATGTTTTATTAAGCGCAAAGACCCTTTTCCTGTACTAATCGAATGATAATGTTCACGGAATCTTGTTGCAAGTGGTCTAAAAGTTTTTCCTATGTAAAAAAAATAAACAAGGACAAAACAAAATATATACCACAAATTTACTTTTACAAGAAATAAAATCTTTTACTCTATGCTGAACGGGTCCAATTTTTAGAGGATTGGAAGTCATATGTAAGTGACAGTAATTACAGTTACCGCATTTAAAGTTCCCTTTTGGTGAATTTTTTTGTAACCGGTTTTCATCAAGAGGTAACAAACGATTATGAACTATAAGATCAGCTACATTATTAGTGCGTTTATATGCAAATTGTGGAGCCATAGTACAGATTTACTGCAAATCTTTATCAGAGCGCAAAACATGCCAATTTTTTCTGATGGCTGTGTGTATAGCCCTATCAATGGAACTATGTTTAAAGCTAACGAAAAATCTCTTTTGTGGATTTATTTCACTATGTATTTGTTTTTTATGGCGTTTAGTGACCCTCTTTAATAAATCGCTTTGAGATATAGCTTTAACCCGTTCATGAGCTTCATTCAGAACACCAATGGGATAACCTCTCAACAAACGTGTTTTTAATTCCTCAATTTGTTTATTACAGATATCATCATTATTGTTCAGTTTCCTTAATCTAACCATCTGACTAAAAGGAAGCCCTTTTTTAGTGTGCATGGGATGTGCACTATTAAAATGTAAGAGTGAATTAGTCGCGGTTGGTTTTCTATGTACCCTGGTGATCATATTACCATCGACAATATCGATTTTTACATCCAAAAATTCTATATTTTTTTGTCCAAAGCAGGAGGTAAATCGCATGTTATCCACATTGATTTCGTTTAGGTATTTAACGAAATTATCAAAATCATTCTGAGAACCATCCCATATGATGAAAATATCATCCACAAATCTCAGGAAGATGCGGATGTGTTTTAAAAAAGGACTGGAAATATTTGTAATATATTTTTCTTCAAATGGTGCTAGAAACAAATTTGCAAAAACACATGCTACGGGCGTCCCCATAGCGGTACCGGTTTTCTGAAGATACCATTGGTTCAGAAACTTAAATGCATTATGAGATAATACAAAGTCCAATCCTTCTAAAATAAACGCAATCCAATCAGAACTCTTGTCAGAATTCATCAAAATTTTTTGAATAGCTTCCATAGCATTTTTTTGAGGAATCCGTGTATAAAGGATCACTACATCAATTGTGGTTAAAGAAAAACTTGACTGCCAATCAAAGTTTTTTAAAATGGAGATAAAATCCCCTGAATCTTTTACGTAGGAAGGAATCTGAGAAAGTAATGGTTTAAGGAGCAGTCTAAATATTGTGATAACGGCGCTGTCAATGAATTAATGCCCGATATTATGGGGCGACCCGGGGGTTGTGTTATAGACTTATGAATCTTTGGAATGTTGCACCAATGAGCAATCTCTGGGAAATCAGGCATCAAATTTTCAGCTCTCTTTTTTGATCAAACGCCATTTTCAACATTTTTTCTCAAAAAATTTCTCTATTTGTTTTTAAATCTTTCTGTCGAATTGCAATCCAAAGGGACATAGGTCGATCTATCCTCCAATTGGGACAAAGCTTCCTTTATGTAATAATCCCTATCTAAAATAACGATATTTCCTCTTTTATCCGCTTTGCGGATTACTACATCATCCCACTTTTGTATATCACGTAAAGCCTTCAACTCCTTATCCAGCAAATTTTTTCTAGGTGTATCATATTAAACAGCTTCCACATCTTTTATCACTAAATCCTGAAATAAATCGATGACATTACCTGGAGAAATTGGGGGCATGTAATTAGATTTTACCCCTCCTATAAAAGGTTCTACAGAGATTAAAGAATTGGTGTTGCTCACTGACTCATTACTCACTGACGGATCAGCTATGCTCAGCAGAGTAACAATATCATTAACATCTATTACGTCAGATGACTGAAACATGAAGCCTAAGGTTCCTATAGTAACAGGATTCTCCTTAATCTGATCACTATTGACTTTGTTCTCATTGACATTAACAAATGTAACTTTCTAATTGATTTAAAAAGCTCAATTTTAAAGTCCGTTAAATGGAAAGGTTCAGGTAAGCAGAAATTCAGTCCCTTAGAGAGCACCGACAGGTGATCTTCTGTTAAACTTCTCTTAGATAAATTCAGAACTTGTAGATCATCACACGCATCTATTGCTTCCTCCACATTACTTTTTTGCGTTTTTTCTTGGAATTTCCGATTTCTGACCCCTCTTCTTGTCTTTTTTCTAAAGGGGCTGACGATCCTGCTGTTTCTTTTGGACAAACTATCATCTCCTCCGTAGCGCTAGAATCAGAGTCCGTGATCCAGCCATCAGAATAAACTTTTTTCTTTCTTAATCTCAAAGATCAATTTTTATTATAAAAAGCTCTTTTTTTATTTTTAGAATTCCATGAAAAAATATGTCCAGTATCAATATCCATTTTATCCCGCAGAAATTTTTCTTTTTTCTTTTGTTTAGTTTCCATTTGAATGACCACTAATTTCCTTTCTAATTTATTCAAAAAATTGGTGTTTTGACTTTCACTTAAACGTGAAGATAATTCCTTTTTTGCTTTCTCCAACTGTTCACATAAAACCGCATATTCTTTTTCATTTTGACTTGTGACTAATCTTAATAACTTTTGAGAACAATCCAAATGAATAAGTTCCCATTCTTTCAAAAATTCCATATCTTTATTGAACTGTGAAATTTCCTTGAAAACTCGAAGTCCTCTTGGTACTCGTTCACATTCAATATAAGATTTAAGTGACTTAATAGTCCAAAACAACCGGATTTCCTTCTCAGCAAGGGAAGAGATTTTAGATTCCAGGGTCTTAGTGCTAATGATATGCAACTCTTCTTTGTAATTACAGTCAGCAAAAAATACCCCCGCATCCTCTCTGCCAGCTAACAGTCCTTGTTTAGTTGCACTGTGTTCAGCCTGATCCATAGTGTCTTCAGACAAATCCATGTGGCTGTAAATTCACAGGTGAAAAGTCAAAAAGCATGGGCCTTGTGCTCAGTTCTCAAAACAAGTATGCAATTCAATTCAAAGAAAGCCCACCAAGGCTCTTTATACACTCCTTTTGAAAAAAATTCTTGCTGTGATTGTTCCTGCAGTCAGCATAAAGATGTAATTATGTTATTTGTTTTAATTGAAAATGTCCATTCATGTTTTTTAAATGTTCACCTGTTGTTAGTCATAGAACTATTTAAGGAAATGACATCACGTAATTACACACCTGGACCTGTTGAAGCGTCTGTGTACGTGAAACGGCTGTCGTCCGTCTTTTTCCCCCGCATGCCTCATGTTATCTGCCTGTCCTTTATTGTGTGACCTTTAATGGTTGAATAAAGAAACTCTGCACTGCAAATCTGGGTGAGTGCCGCATCTTTTTCCTTCTTTTACAAATTTAGTAATTGTAGTGTCAGAATTTTTGTGGAAAATTATTATAGTACTTGCACTACATTTTTTTTCTACTAATAAATAGAATCAGACTTAGGCTATGTGCACACGTTGCGGATTCTGCTGCAGATCCGCAGCATTTCAGGCTCTATGGTTCCGCAGCAGATTTAGCTGCGTTGTACAGTACCATTGTTTTCAATGGTAAACTGAAAAACGCTGTGCACATGCTGCGGATTTTTCAGCGTGGATTTGCTGCGGGTTCAAATCCGCAGCATGTCAATTCTTTGTGTGGAATCCGCAGCGGTTTCACACCTTCTCAATTGTAGAAGTGTGAAACCGCAGGGCTAAACCACAGGCTAATTCACAGGTAAACCGCAGATCTTTTGACCTGTGGATTTACCTGCAGATTTTTCCAAATCCGCGCGGAAAAATCTGCAGCACCTAAAACTGCGTGTGCTCATAGCCTCAGCATCAGATAGCTGCTATCACTCAGTATTTTTTTTACTTATGTCCATTTAGTAATTGTAGTTTCACCATTTTATTAGAAAATTATTTTAGTACTTACAGTAGCTTTTTTTCTACTACGTAGAATTATGGTTATTGAAATTTAGTTACAGTTGCTCAGTAACTGTTTTTACTGTTGTCTGTTTTGTAAGTTTTTTTAGTTTACCAAATTTTTATATACTCCTTTTTATTTTTATGCTTTTATTTCAAGATTTTTTCTTCTATTCTTTCTATTCTTTTTTTCCTTTCTTCTATTCTAAATTTATAAATTAATAAATACAGTTTACACCAAACACATATCTAAATAAAATGTGATTATCCAACAGACACACGTGAAAAACACAGCAGACACACCCACACCACCCAGGTGAAAAATAAAACGTCCCACTCTTCCCAAAAATGGTGTTCATCTGAGGAGGCATATGCCTTCTTTGCCTCCATACAAAACATAAAAGAGTACAAGATGTTTTTCTGTAAGCAGGTTGTGGGATGCAGTGACTGACAGGAGGCAGATCATGGGTTAAAAAGTTTTTACTTGGGTAATACAAGGTATTACTCCACACAGTGAAATAGGGAATACGTGAGGTAAAATGCATGCAGTATAGGGAAAACAAGGGTGTACTAGGGAAAAATCAACACAGGAATAACAAATAAAGTCGTTGTCAAAGAAGTCACTTTATCGATCGGACGTCTTCCTGACAGAAAAATTCCCGGAGTAGATGATGGTGCCAACAGCTGTCGGCATGACGTGGATCCGGTGTGGTCCTGATGGAGGCACTGGTATGTGTCCGATCGGCAGTGTTCTTTGAAGCGTCCTGTGGGGTCCTCAATACGGAGACTCCAGTGGCCGGCAAGGTATAGGCAACAGTCCTGTCAGAATTAGGTGAGGTTCGATGAATATGCATCGGGGATTCAGGAAGCAGCAGTACCTGGTCACAGTCTCTGTCAGGAGGCACATGTACAGCACTGACCGTTACCGAGCGATTGGCACCTCTATGTCTGGGTGCCGACTTGCGGTCCCGAAGCAGGAGCTCTCACTCTCCTCAGCCGCGCTCTGCAACTTACTGCCAACTTCGTCTGTTCCTGTGCCCAGCGCTGCTCCTGGTAACACTTAGCCACGCCCCCTCAGACAGGAGGAAGGTTCTGCCGGCTCAAGCTTCCCCCTAGTACAGGGGACGAAGCCTCACCCATTCCAGCCCCAACACACAGGTACCCGCGGTGCGGTCATCCCCATTACATTTCTTCATAATTTGTCCAAAAAATATTTCATCCAGTATGCATATACGAGTAATAGAAATAACTTTGCCGCATTTTCACCACTGTGAATAAATCATCCAGACTGCGGTATGTTGTCTGGAGCAAGCTTCCGACTTGCAGACAGATTCTTGTTGTGGGTATCCCTGTGCAGACATGCACTTCCATAGATTGAGCAGGAGAGTAGAGACAATGACCAACAATGAGGGAAACACAACTTCGGAGACGTTTCTGGGGATCTTCCCCTTTCTTAAGCCTTGTACCGCAGTCTGGATGATTTATTCACAGTGGTGAATATATTGCAAACTTATTTCTATTACTTGTATATACATACTGGATGAAATATTTTTGAAGAAATGATGAAGAAAAACAACTTGTTGTGCCGTTTTCAGTTTTGACTATAGTCAGTTGGTGGCAGCAACTGCTGAGCATCTGTTATAGGTGTGGGACTTTAGTATTAAATAAGCCACTTTTTTAAAATTTTGGGATTGGAATTCTTTCTTTGCCTTCAACACTAAAAGTGAGGGAGAGGATGCCACCTTCCTCTATGGCCTCCTCAATCTCTTCTTCTGTCATGTATAATGACAAGAGGGATGTACTTTTTTTTACCACAATACATGGTAATGGCAGCACCCCTACCACTATATAAGATACATCTACACAAGTCCCCAAACCAATATGATTCCTGGGGTACAATAAGGACATGGGGGGAGTTGATCTCTCTGAACAATTCCTCCATCCCTATAGTGCCATATGGAAAGCTAAGGTGTGGTACAAAAACCGGGCCATGCACATCATACAGAAAGGCCCTAAATTTTTTATTTTGTATAGACTATAGCCAGTTGGTAGGAGCAATTGCTTTGTTTCTATTATAGTTGTGGGACTTCAGTATTAAATAAGCCAATTTTTGGATTGGAATTCCTTCTTTGCCTTCAATAATAAAAAAAGAAAGTGAGAGGATGCCACCGTCCTCTATTTTTCCTCCTCTTCCTTATGCAAACACCCCAAGAAAGCAAATGAGCCAGAGCCCTCCTCTCCTTGAGACCTCTATGGTTGTTGATGCCAGATTGCTATGATCGCCACCCTGTGGTCGGCACTCATAGCAGGTCTGTAATTCAGCTACATAGAGGCGATCTGAGCATCACCTCTATGTAGCAGAGCCGATCAAGTTGTGGCAGCTTCTAGCCTCCCATGGAGGCTATTGAAGCATGCCAAAAGTAAAAAAAAGTTTTTAAAAATATGAAAAAAATTAAAAAAAATCTAAAAGTTCAAATCACTCCCATTTCACCCCATTCAAAATAAAACAATAAAAATAAAATCAAATATAGACATATTTGGTATCGCCGCGTTTAGAATCGCCCGATCTATCAATAAAAAAAGGATTAACCTGATTGCTAAACAGCGTATCGAGAAAATAATTCAAAATGTCAGAATTACATTTTTTTGGTCGCCGCAACATTGTATTAAAATGGAGTAACGGGCAATCAAAAGATCGTATCTGCACATAAATGGTATCATTTAAAACGTCAGCTCAGCATGCAAAAAATAAGCCTTCACCCAACCTGAGATCAAGAAAAATGGAGACGCTACGGGTCTCGGCATTGGCGCATTTTTTTTTTTTGTAGCAAATTTTGGAATTTTGTTTCAGCACTTAGATAAAAGCGAACCTAGACATGTTTGGTGTCTATGAAGTTGTAATGACCTGGAGAATCATAATGGCAGGTCAGTTTTAGCATTTAGTGAACCTAGCAAAAAAGCGAAACAAAAAACAAGTGTGGGATTGCACTTTTTTGCAATTTCATCGCACTTGTAATTTTTTTCTGTTACATGACATGGTAAAACCAATGATGTCGTTCAAAGGTACAACTCGTCCTGCAAGCAATAAGCCTTCACATGGCCATATTGACAGAAAAATAAAAAAGTTATGGCTCTGGAAATAAGGGGAGCAAAAAATGAAAAGCAAAACCGAAAAATGCTCCGCTTATGAAGAGGTTAAATAACTGGACCCTCATAGATGCAGTAGAAATGATGAAGTTTTGGGACTTGCGCTTCACATTGGGAAAGTGAAGATGTCAGTAGTTCGCTGATATTGGAGTGTTGATATTTCATTTAGCACTCCAGTTTTTCCCATGGCTATGTCCTGGACACACTTTGAGGCTATTCACAAATTTTTGCATTACGATAATGCTTAGTGTCCACCCTGAGATGACCCAAACTTTGACCGACATTTCAAAGTAAGGTCGGTCATTGTTCACTTCAGCAACAAATTTGTTGAGATGTACATTCCCCAAAGGGACATCTGTGTAGATGAGTCCCAAATACACTTCAAGAGGAGGCTTAAATTCAGCCAATACTTGCCCAGTAAGAAGGCAAGGTATGTAAAATAATTGTACAAACTGTGCAAAAGTACTTTAAGGTATACCCACAGATTTAGAGTTTATGAAGGAAGAGACACCTGGATTGAACACACTGAATGTCCCCCTGTCCTGGGAGTGGGAACACAAAAATTGTAGGAATTGGTGCACCCACTGATGAATAAGGGTTGAAAGGTCATAGAGTTGTTCTGAAGCCAGTCATTTGTTATTTTAGCTGTGTGCTTAGGGTCATTGTCTTGTTGGAAGATGAACCTTTGGCCAAGTCTGAGGTCCAGAGCACTCTGGAAGAGGTTTTCATCCAGGATATATTTGTACTTGGCCTCATTCATGTTTCCTTCAATTGCAACCAGTCATCCTGTCCCTGCAGCTGAAAAACACCCCTAGACCTCTTAGAACTATCATCAAAAAGGTATATCTTCGTCTCATCAGATCAGAGTATCTTATTTCTCATAGTCTGGGAATCCTTCATGTGTTTTTCAGCAAACTCTATGCAGGCTTTCATATGTCTAGCACTGAGGAGAGGCTTCCGTAGGGCCTCTCTGCCATAAGGGCCAGACTGGTGGAGGGCTGCAGTGATAGTTGACTTTGTGGAACTTTCTCGCATCTCCCTACTGCATCTGTGGAGCTCAGCCACAGTGATCTTGAGGTTCTTCTTTACCTCTCTCACCAAGATTCTTCTCCCGCGATTGCTCAGTTTGGCTGGATGGCCAGGTCTAGGAAGACGTCTGATGTTCCCAAACTTCTTCCATTAAGTGTTATGGAGGCCACTTTGCTCTTAGGAACCGTAATTACAGCATAAATTTTTTTGTAACCTTGGTCAGATCTGTGCCTTGCCACAACTCTGTGTCTGAGCACAGTGGCCAGTTCCTTTGACCACATAATTCTCATTTGGTCTGACATGCACTGTGAGCTGTGAGGTCTTATATAGACAGGTGTGTGCCTTTACAAGTCCTAACAGTTTAATTAGATACAGCTGGACTCCAATGAAGCAGTAGAACCATCTCACGGAGGATCACAAAGAAATGGACAGCGTGTGACTTAAATATGAGTGTCTGAGCAAAGGGTCTGAATACTTATGACCATGTGATATTTCAGTTTTTCTTTTTTAATAAATTTGCAAAAATTTCTACAGTTCTGTTTTTTTAGTCAAGATGGGGTGCAGAGTGTACATTAATGAGAAAAAATGAACTTTTTTGAATTTACCAGATGGCTGCAATGAAACAGAGTGAAAAATTTGTTTGAGGTTTCTGCTGTTTTGCCACCTCAAGGGCTCTGCAAATACTAAATTGAAAACAATTCCATCAAAGTGTTTGCTCCAAAACATCACTCCTTCCTTTTGCAAACTGTAGGTTTCCACCATATATGGGGTATCAGTGTACTCAGTAGAAATTGCACAACAAAATTTGGTGGCCATTTTCTCCTGTTACTCTTGTGAAAATAAAAAATTGAAGCTTGAAGCTAAAGCAACATTTTTATAGGAAAAATGTGATTTTTTTTATTTTTTTAATTTACATTGCTCAACGTTATAAAATTCTGTACAGCACCTGGGTGTTCAACTTGCTCAACACACATCTGGACATCTGGAAAAAATTCTGTACATCACCTGGGTTTTCATCATGCTCAACACACATCTAGAAAAAATTCTGTACATCACCTGGGTTTTCAACATGCTCAACACACATCTAGATAAATTCTAGTTTACAAGATGAGGTCACTTGTGTGGGGTTTCCGCTGTTTAGGCACATCAGGTGCTCTACAAACACGACGTGACATTCGCTATCCATAAGTCAAATGGTGCTCCTTTACTTCCAAGGGCTGCCGCGCACCAAAACAGTAGTTTTCCGCCACATATGGGGTATCGATGTACTGAGGAGAAATTGCCCAGAAAATTTTGGGGTCCAGTTTTCCTTTTTCCCTAGTGAAAATGCAAAATATGGGGCTAAAGCAACATTTTTGTGAGAAAAAGGTAAAATTTTAATTTTTTCCTTCCACATTGCTTTAATTTCTGTGAAGCACCTGAAGGAACTTATTGAATATGGTTTTAAGCACTTTAAGGGGTGTCATTTTTAAAATGGTGTCACTTTTGGATACTGTATTTTCTGTCACATAGGTTCTCAAAGTAATTTCAAATGTGAAGTGTCGTTAAAAAAATTGTTTGTGTACATTTATTGGCAAAATGAGAAGTGGCTGATAAAATTTTAATCCTTACAACTTACTAGCAAAAAGAAATTATGTTTAAAAAATTATTCTGATGTAAAGTAGATATGTGGCAAATGTTATTTGGTATTATTATTACTATTATTATTATTATTTATTAAGTATTTTGTGTGATATAACTATGTGGTTTAAGTGCGTTACAATTTAAAGTTTAACATTTTTAAATTTTCACCAAAGTATTTTGAAGAGTATACAAAAAAATTTTACCTAAAATTACAACAAATGTAAAGTACAATGTGTCAATAAAAACAATATCAAAATCATTAGGATAAATTGAAACTTTCCAGACATACTATCACATACAGTGACACTAGTCAGAATTGTAAAATTTGGCCTGGTAGGAAGGTAACTTTCCAGAAAAAGTTATCATGTGTGTTTACATGAGAAATAGCATAATTTCTGGTTGTTATAAAACATATTCTGCAATAAAAAGAGAGAAGAGCCAGCACTGCCAGTGGTCAGAACGCATAACATGAGGTGCATATGCACATATCTTACTGCATTCAAAATGAGACATTTAGCAAAATATTGATCAATATATTGAGCCACCCCGCCACGCCAAGGCAATCTCATATGGGGGGTCCTACTCTACATTTTTATTTATTCACTGTGCCATTGCGGCCTCCTAAATGTTTTAAAAGCAAGACCATATCAAATGCAATCCATACCTGAAGCATATCTGCATCACTCCCGTGCAGCCAGATGGAGCAGGTGCAGATGAAGGCCAACCAGGTCTGAACACAAACATCTCAGGTTTGACCTCCACACACTGCCTGACCAGCAAACACAGATGAAGGGCAATGCAGGCTCAGACATGGATGCAAAAATAAATAAAGCCTGGGGCAGGGCGGGGCTGCCGTGAGTGTGCACAGCAGCCTAGATCAATCACAATAAACACAGAAAAGATGGCGAACATGACCCAGCGTGCACGGCAACAGTGGTGGTCAGCCACAAAACCAATATGCAATAAAAAGAGAGAAGAGCCAGCACTGCCAGTGGTCAGAACGCATAACATGAGGTGCATATGCACATATTTTACTGCATTCAAAATGAGACATTTAGCAAAATATTGATCAATATATTGAGCCACCCCGCCACGCCAAGGCAATCTCATATGGGGGGTCCTACTCTACATTTTTATTTATTCACTGTGCCATTGCGGCCTCCTAAATGTTTTAAAAGCAAGACCATATCAAATGCAATCCATACCTGAAGCATATCTGCATCACTCCCGTGCAGCCAGATGGAGCAGGTGCAGATGAAGGCCAACCAGGTCTGAACACAGACATCTCAGGTTTGACCTCCACACACTGCCTGACCAGCAAACACAGATGAAGGGTAGAGTTGAGCGAAACGGGTCGAAAAAATTCAAAAGTCGCCGACTTTTGGCAAAGTCGGGTTTCATGAAACGAAACCCGACCCTAGGATGAGGTCGGCCACGAGGTCGGCGACTTACTCGCCAAAGTCGCGTTTCAAAAGTTTGTTTTGCGCTCTTTTTCAGCCAATCAGGATCCACGGACACTGTGGGCAACGTGATGACATAGGCACGGGTCACCACCATCTTTCAGAAGGGCATGCAAGTGATTGGCTTGCTTTGGTGGGCGTCACCGCCATCTTACTTCTGCCAATCTTAGCATAGGGAGAGGTTGCTGCTGATTCTGTAGGGAGAGCGTTAGGCAGGGAAGAAGACAGAAAAACTGCTTTTGCTGCTAGCGATTTGGCCTGCACAACACACCAGTCACTGTGTGTGCAGTGCAAGGGGAGGCTATATAGTGGTGTATCAGTGGTGTTGGTTGTTGGGCTGCCTTCTAAGGCTTCCTGACAGGCTGGCATTGCTGTTTACCCACTGCTCCGCAAACTGCTTTTTTAAAAGCAATCCAATCTCCCTTATCCTCTAGTCACTTTGGTCACAGCTGCGCCATCGAGCCTGTCACATAGCGCTCAGATATTCATTGGGCCTCAAACTGCTTTTTTAAAAGCAAGCCCAATTTTTTTTTTTTTGTCCTGCTGAGAAGAAAAAAAAACTGCTTCTGCTGCTGCTAGCGATTTGGCCTGCACAACACACCAGTCACTGTGTGTGCAGTGCAAGGGGAGGCTATATTGTGGTGTATCAGTAGTGTTGGTTGTTGGGCTGCCTTTTAAGGCTTCCTGACAGGCTGGCATTGCTGTTTACCCACTGCTCCGCAAACTGCTTTTTTAAAAGCAATCCAATCTCCCTTATCCTCTAGTCACTTTGGTCACAGCTGTGCCATCGAGCCTGTCACATAGCGCTCAGATATTCATTGGGCCTCACACAATCCAAAAGTGTCCAGTGTCCAAAAGTGTGTGCAGAGATTCAAAATCTCACTTATCCTCTAGTCACTTAGGTCACAGCTGTGCCATCGAGCCTGTCTCATAGTGCTCAGATATTCATTGGGCCTCACACAATCCAAAAGTGTCCAGTGTCCAAAAGTGTGTGCAGAGATTCAAAATCTCCCTTATCCTCTAGTCACTTAGGTCACAGCTGTGCCATCGAGCCTGTCACATAGCGCTCAGATATTCATTGGGCCTCACACAATCCAAAAGTGTCCAGTGTCCAAAAGTGTGTGCAGAAATTCAAAATCTCCCCTGTCCTATAGACACCTTGTACCTTGTTTTACATACTATATAGTTTGTTGGATTTTGTCTACATTTCTACCAAAAATGAGGAAGGCTGGTGGAAGAGGCCGTGGAATTGGGCGGGGGTTGGCAGCTGGTAATGATGGTGTTGGTGGTGGATCTGATGGTAGTGGCAAGAGCAAAATAGGACCGAATGCAGGAGGTGTTGAGCCTGCGTCATCGTCTGGCTACATAAGGCCTCGAACGCTTAGTTTTCTAGGAGTTGGCAAACCGCTTTTAAAGCCAGAGCATCAGGAAAAAGTTTTGTCTTACATTGCTGACTCAGCCTCCAGCTCTATCGCCTCCTCTTCTTCAGTTGTAAAAAGTAAAAGCACTGAGTCGTCATTGGAGGCTCATGTTCATGAACCACACCTTTCCTTGTGTCCTTCACCCCAACCAAGATTGAAGGATGACGCAGGCCATACTACTGATTACTCCATGGAGCTGTTTTCACATACCATGCCTGGATTATCAAGTGAAATGGTGAATTACCCAGACCAAGATGAATCTGACATGGAGTGCACTGATGCACAGCCGCTGATGGATGATTCTGCTGGTACATTCACTCAGAGCACTACATTGTGCTCGCAGTGTACAGAGCCAGATTCTGACCCTGATGAGACTCAGGTGCCCCTTCCCGCACACTATACCACCATACACGGTGACACAGAGGAAGGTGCACATGACATAGAAGAGGAGGTGATGGATGACCCAGTTGTTGACCCAGATTGGCATCCATTGGGGGAAGAGGGTGCTGCTTCCAATAGCTCAGATGAGGAGCATCCACAGCAGACATCGACATCGCAACAGCTGTTATCTGGCAGGCCCGGAGCACTCCAAAGACAGGTTCCAAACATCAAAAGAGTTGCTGGACAGCTTGTCTAGAGGGTCAAAACATCACAGTGTGCTAGGCCGCAAAATGTCTGCCAAAGTAGGAAGAGTGCAGTGTGGCACTTTTTTGAACAAAATCCTCATGATCAGGCCAAGGTTATCTGTAAGAAGTGCGCAAAGACCTTTAGCCGAGGGAAAAATCTGAAAAATTTGAATACCAGTTGCATGCTTAGACATTTAACCAGCATGCACTTGCAAGCGTGGACACAACACCAAACCTCAAGTGCCACATGTGCAACTGATCACAACGAAGGTAGTCAGCAACGCTACATTGTTTCCCCCACTGTAAGCCCACCGGTTAGCACAGCAGCAAATGTTGAGGTGTCGTTGCAAGGCCACAGCAGTCAGGGAATCCCACTGTTATATCAACGAAAGACTGATTCTAGGCCATCAGAAAGAACACCAACTCCATCACCATCATCAACCCTCTCTCAGTCCGCCCTGTCCACCGCTAGTTCCACCATATGCAGCTCTCATGTCCAGCTCACCCTCCCAGACACTATGAGTAGGTCAAGAAAGTACTCAGTCTCTCATCCGCGTACACTGGGTTTGAACGCCCACATTGCCAAACTAATCTCGTTTGAGATGATGCCCTTTCGGTTGGTGGAAAGCACAGCTTTCCGCGAACTCATGGCCTATGCAGTACCACGCTATGACCTACCCAGTCGCCACTTCTTCTCTCGCAAAGCCATCCCAGCCCTCCACCATCATGTGAAAGACCGCATTGTCCATGCACTCAAGCAGTCAGTGAGCGGAAAGGTGCACCTCACTACTGATGCATGGTCCAGTCGGCATGGCCAGGGCCGTTACGTGTCCATCACTGCGCACTGGGTTAATGTGGTGGATGCAGGGTCCACAGGGGACAGCGGTGGTGGGACAGTGCTGCCTAGCCCACGGTATAGGAAACAGTTGGCTGTAGGCGTTCCACCCTCCTCCTCCTCCAGAAGCGAAAGCTCGTCCACAGAGCGCAGTCGTACGAGCACTCCATCTGCAGCTGCCACTGTTTCACACGATGTGTCCCCCTATCGAGCAGCTAGTGGAAAGCGTCAGCAGGCTGTGTTGCAGATGATGTGTTTGGGCGACAGACATACCGCCGAGGTGCTGGCCGAGTACTTTCAGCGACAAACTGAGTCATGGCTGGGCAGTGTACATCTTGAGGCAGGCAAGGTAGTTAGTGATAACGGCCGTAATTTTGTGGCAGCCATAGCCCTTTCAAAACTCAGTCACATACCTTGCTTGGCTCACACCTTGAACCTGGTGGTGCAGTGCTTCCTCAAAAATTATCCGGAGTTAACAGCCCTGCTCCAGAAGGTGCGAAGACTGTGCGCACACATCCGCCGGTCGCCTGTACACTCCGTTCGTATGCAGAAGCTGCAGCGATTGCTCCACCTTCCCAACCACCGCCTCATTATCGACATTGCAACAAGGTGGAACTCCACCCTGCACATGGTGGAGCGGCTGTGCGAGCAGAGGCAGGCCATAATGCATTTGTGGGAGGATACACGGCCAGGCACTTTGAGAGCAGACATGGAGTTGACAGGTGTGCAGTGGTCGAAGCTGAAAGACCTCTGTAAAGTCCTTCAGTGTTTTGAGGAATGCACACGGCTGGTAAGCGCAGATGACGCCATCCTAAGCATGAGCATCCCACTTATGCGTCTGCTCATGCAAACTTTGACGCACCTTAAGGAGCAGGCGTCTGCAGCCAATGTTGATGAGGAGGAAGAGGAGGAGGGAATCCTTGATGACATTCAGCCATTGTCTGCTCAGGGACCTCTCCTGGACGAGGTGGAGGAAGAAGAGGAGGAGGAGGATGATGATGGGGATGATTACTTAAGGGAGGAGGATGCATCTCGTGGGGCAAGTGAAAATGTTGGCGTGGCAAGGTCTGGTACAGGGTTTGTGCGTGACTGGAGGGATGTGGATTTGCCAGAAAGTGCTCCTCCAACCAGCACTCGCAGTGCATCATTGACACCGGGAACATTGGCCCACATGTCAGATTATGCCTTGCGGATCCTAAAAAGGGACCCCCGCATTGCCAAAATGATGAACGATGACGACTACTGGTTGGCCAGCATCCTGGATCCACGCTATAAAGGCAAATTACAAAACATCATGCCACAGGAGAACCTTGACCTAATATTGGCTAATAAACAAGCAACTCTGGTAAATCGGTTGCTTGAGGCATTCCCAGCACACAGCAGCGGTGATGGTTCTCACACGAGCCGTACGGGCCGGGGGCAGCTTGGCAGAGGTGTTCGTGGTGCACACAGCAGAAGTGGCATTGGAGACAGGGCTTTCATGACAATGTTGTGGACTGATTTTTCAAGTACCGCTCACACAACTGGTAATACTGCATCGATGGAAAGTGAGAGGAGACAGCAGTTGTCAACCATGGTTACAAACTACTTTTCCTCCCATATCGATGTTCTCCCACACAGGTCATTCCCCTTTGACTATTGGGCCGCTAAACTGGACACCTGGCCTGAATTGGCCCAATATGCCTTACAGGAGCTCGCTTGCCCAGCTGCAAGTGTGCTATCGGAAAGAGTCTTCAGTGCAGCTGGATCAATCCTGACAGAAAAAAGGACCCGTCTGTCAACCCAAAATGTGGATGATCTAACCTTCATTAAAATGAACCATGCATGGGTTTCCAAGGATTTTGTCCCACCTTCCCCTGATGACACATAGGGTGACAGAAAAATGGCTTGCTTTGGTCCACCTCTTCCTGGGACTTGACCTATTTCGCCTTTTGCATCAGCTGAATGTCCAACATCAACATATGCCACTTTCTAAAACTCCCTAACTGTGCTGCCTCCCCCCCCCATGGCTGGGGTCACCACCTAGTGCACGACACCGTGCGAGTGCCGTTGCCCTGGACAGGTGGGTAGGCCGACTCTTCGGGGCGCGGGCACTGGCACAGGGTCCCTCATAGTGCAATCAAGTGTCTCTGACGGTGGTGGTGCACACCCGCCGTCAGACACACCGCTGTACTATGAGGGGCCCAGTGCCAGTACCGACGCCCACGAGTGGGCCCCCCTTGCTTGGGCAGGGCCCCAGCATTTGCAATCTTTACCTCTCCCTGCTCCTCCGCTGTGTAATCTGGGCCGTCAAATCCATACTGTGCCTGACACCGTCTGAGCCTGCCTCCTGAGACATATATTTTGAATGTGTACGCTATCCATACATGTTATCCGGGGATACGGTACCCTTTCTAACCTTTGTGCAATCACGTGCAATCCATACTGGGCCTACCACCGTCTGAGCCTGCCTCCTGAGACATATATTTTGAATGTGTACGCTATCCATACATGTTATCCGGGGATACGGTACCCTTTCTAACCTTTGTGCAATCACGTGCAATCCATACTGGGCCTAACACCGTCTGAGCCTGCCTCCTGAGACATATATTTTGAATGTGTACGCTATCCATACATGTTATCCGGGGATACGGTACCCTTTCTAACCTTTGTGCAATCCATACTGGGCCTAACACCGTCTGAGCCTGCCTCCTGAGACATATATTTTGAATGTGTACGCTATCCATACATGTTATCCGGGGATACGGTACTCTTTCTAACCTTTGTGCAATCACGTGCAATCCATACTGGGCCTAACACCGTCTGAGCCTGCCTCCTGAGACATATATTTTGAATGTGTACGCTATCCATACATGTTATCCGGGGATACGGTACCCTTTCTAACCTTTGTGCAATCACGTGCAATCCATACTGGGCCTAACACCGTCTGAGCCTGCCTCCTGAGACATATATTTTGAATGTGTACGCTATCCATACATGTTATCCGGGGATACGGTACCCTTTCTAACCTTTGTGCAATCACGTGCAATCCATACTGGGCCTAACACCGTCTGAGCCTGCCTCCTGAGACATATATTTTGAATGTGTACGCTATCCATACATGTTATCTGGGGATACGGTACCCTTTCTAACCTTTGTGCAATCACGTGTAATCCATACTGGGCGTGAGAACGGCTGGCGAGCTGTTAAGCAAGCTACAGCACCTGTGGTTTGCACACGTAAGTTTTTCATTTTTTCAGGAATGACAGGACTAATTCCGGAACTGCAGTTGACCTGCACTTACTGGGAAATCATTGTTCGCGGGTAATAATTGTAATCAGTGATCCCCATCACTAACGTTGTTCAGCGGGTTATCTGCACCTGTAAGCGACAAACGCTGGCCTTTTCAGTGTAGCGCACATGCAGCCACGGACATGTAAGGGCATGACACACCAGTTATTGGCCAATCTCATGTGCCAGAGCCTCACGTGTCCCTCTAGTAAGCCGGACTCGGACCGCGGGGCATGACGGAGTCTCGTTCGTTAACGGAATTAAGCTTGCAATGTGTGCATCTGTTCTGTAGCTGGCATGGTTGAGGTTTCCCAGGTGGAGTCGAATTTAACCGTAGGCTCCACTCCTGGTGGTGCCCTTCTGGACATTCCTTTAATGTTCAGCTTTGCAACCATACTGCCCACGTAAAACAAACAATTTGCCTTCATGAACGCTGTTTGGAGGGTCATGACTCGTGGGAATAACGCCGCCCAATCAGTTAACCTGCTAGAGAGATCCTTCGTTGCTCCCAAGCATGACATCACACTCCCTAGGAGGAAGGTAATGCCACTGTGGCGACCGTACTCCTGGGGGCGACACAAGTGCACTGATGCCCAGCCACTGCTCGATGAATCTGCTGGTACATTGACCCAGACCACTACATTCCCCTCGCATGCTACACGGCCTGAATCTGACCCTGATGAAACTCAGGTTACCCTTCCCATATACAGTTCCATCTTACACGGTGACAAAGAGGAAGCTGCAGATGAAAGTGCAGGTTCGGCCCACCCGCCATCACACACACCACCGTACTATCAGGGGCCCTGTGCCAGTGCCGTCGCCAACGAGTGGGCCCCCCCTGCTTGCTCAGGATCACAGCACTTGCAAGGTTGAAATACTGTGCAGTGAGATGGAAGATGGGGACGACGAGGAGTCCAGACTAGTACAGGGATTCCCTAGCGAGGAGACTTATTTGATTGTTTTCAATGTTGGGACAGCAATTTTTGGGGAGCACGTTACTCTGGAGAATGATAGATGGGGCCCACCATACACTGGAACATTCCAAAGGTGGACATCAGACACTGGAGCAGCATTTACAGGGCCCATTATACACTAGAGCATTAGAAATGTGGCCCATTATGTTTGGAGCATTATTTGGGCCCATAAGACAGTGGAGCTTCATCCATGGTGACCAACATATACTGTAGCATTATGTGGAGCTCATCATATACTGTTTCAAACATTATATGGGACCAATGATTCTGTATGGAGAAATAGATGGGCCTCGTCATGAGATGTAAAAAGTGAAGTATTTTTCATTGTACTATACCGCTATTTCTCTGCCGTATCGGAGCATGATGAGTTTTGGTATGTGTTAAAGGGGCGCTCTTTCGCCCAGGGCACATGAAAACCTGGAGCCAGCCCCCCCCCACAACTTTAGCCAAATTACCCCCATTTTTCAGTGCGTAACTTGTATTATGAAGTTAATTAAGGTTGACAAGCTTAAGTAAGAAGAATTGATGCTTTTGGCATTCAAATGGGCACTGTAGGTGTGTTTCCTGTCCTCCTCTCACTGCCGACTTTTATTCCCCATTGACTTACATTGGGTTTCGTGTTTCGGGACGACCCCGACTTTTCCCTATAATCGGACGATCTTGCTCGACCCGACTTTTGGAAAAGTCGGGTTTCACGAAACGAAATGCGACCCTAAAAAAACAAAAGTCGCTCAACTCTAATGAAGGGCAATGCAGGCTCAGACATGGATGCAAAAATAAATAAAGCCTGGGGCAGGGCGGGGCTGCCGTGAGTGTGCACAGCAGCCTAGATCAATCACAATAAACACAGAAAAGATGGCGAACATGACCCAGCGTGCACGGCAACAGTGGTGGTCAGCGACAAAACCAATATGCAATAAAAAGAGAGAAGAGCCAGCACTGCCAGTGGTCAGAACGCATAACATGAGGTGCATATGCACATATCTTACTGCATTCAAAATGAGACATTTAGCAAAATATTGATCAATATATTGAGCCACCCCGCCATGCCAAGGCAATCTCATATGGGGGGTCCTACTCTACATTTTTATTTATTCACTGTTCCATTGCGGCCTCCTAAATGTTTTAAAAGCAAGACCATATCAAATGCAATCAATACCTGAAGCATATCTGCATCACTCCCGTGCAGCCAGATGGAGCAGGTGCAGATGAAGGCCAACCAGGTCTGAACACAGACATCTCAGGTTTGACCTCCACACACTGCCTGACCAGCAAACACAGATGAAGGGCAATGCAGGCTCAGACATGGATGCAAAAATAAATAAAGCCTGGGGCAGGGCGGGGCTGCCGTGACTGCGCACAGATTCTAGATCAATCACAATAAACACAGAAAAAAAAAAGTAGATATGTGGCAAATGTTATTTGGTATTATTATTACTATTATTATTATTTATTAAGTATTTTGTGTGATATAACTATGTGGTTTAAGTGCGTAACAATTTAAAGTTTAAAATTTTTAAATTTTCACCAAAGTATTTTGAAGAGTATACAAAAAAAATTTACCTAAAATTACAACAAATGTAAAGTACAATGTGTCAATAAAAACAATATCAAAATCATTAGGATAAATTGAAACTTTCCAGACATACTATCACATACAGTGACACTAGTCAGAATTGTAAAATTTGGCCTGGTAGGAAGGTAACTTTCCAGAAATAGTTATCATGTGTGTTTACATGAGAAATAGCATAATTTCTGGTTGTTATAAAACATATTCTGCACCTTTCATTAGCTTTACTTTCTGTAGACTCATTTTCTAATTTGAAGCTTTCTTTTGACCTTGTGAGTGCAGTCTAGCTGCCATGAAGTCATATATACCAAACAGAGTCATGAAGGATTTCTGCTTTTCTTTTTTCACAAAGAGAACAGCAGCATCGGAATGGAGAACATTATACAGCAGAATTAAGCAGTGTAACTGTGAATCCATCGGTTAAGTGAAATAGGTTGGCTGAAATGAAATCTGCAGAATAATCTGCCTGGTTTCTCACTGTGTTGAGCGCTCTTTACTCCTCCTCCTCCTCCTTCCCCTCTCCTTAGAGTTTTAATAAACTATGTAAACTGACACCTTACTGTGCTAGCACATCCTCATGCTTCTTCAAGATGGTTTGTGGATCTTTTTTAAGGCTAAGTGCACACATTGCAGAAAGTTTCTGCACAAAAACCTGAATCCCTTCCCAGAAACCGCACCTATTTTTCCGCGGCGGTTTTTGAGCGTTTTTTTGCGAGGTTTTGATGCGTTTTTTACCGCAGCGGTTTCTAAACGCATGGAAGAAGCCAAAACCGCCGAAAAATCCGCAAAATTAATGTGCATGCTGCGTTTTTTACCGCGATGCGGTTTTTTTTTGCGGTAAAAAACGCATCAATGTGCACAAAAAGTGAAAAATGCATAGAAAAGACTGTGCAGCTTATTTTTAGTGGTTTTATAGTAAAAACCGCGGTAAAAAACGCTAAAAAAACGCTGTGTGTGAACACAGCCTAAGAGTGGATGATGAAATCAGGAGAATGGGGGATGCAAAGCTTGTTAAAGGGAATCTGTCACCCATTTTTAGTGATATCATGTAAAGATATCATTCAATTTTGTGTCACATAAGGATTCTATTAGGACTTTTGATTCCCCCTGACCCCGCACCTTTGATGCATAAATACCTTTTTTATCTCAGTTGAGATGTATGTAAATCACTGCAGTCCGGTATGATGGATGGGGCTTATTCGCCTTCTCCCCCCCCCCGTCTTGCTCTACGCATTTCTTTGTTTTTCTTCCTGCATTCACGTAGTGTTTCCGCGCTTGCGCATTGAAATGGCCGCCGGCACTTGCGCAGTATGCTTTGCCCAACTGTGGGCAAAGCATATAATCGGTACTGCACATGTACCGGTATTTTTCAGCATGCATCCGGCGTCCAGGAAGAGTGTCCTACATGTGAAGACTTCCGGGGCATAGATCGCGCTGAAAAATAACGGCGCATGCACAGTACCGAATATATGCTTTGCCCACAGTTGGGCAAAGCATACTGCGCAAGCGCCGGAGGCCTTTTCAATGCGCAAGCGTAGAAAAACTGCTGCATCTGTGATATTCACAAATGAAGTTATGTTCAGCATGCCGAGGAGGGGGAGAGAGAAAATGAATAAGCCCTGCCAATCGGACCGAACCCCAGCGATTTACAAACATCTCAACCAAGATAAAAAAAAAAGGTATTTATGCATCAAAGGTGCGGGGTCAGGGAAAATCAAAAGTCCTAATAGAATCCTTATGTGACACACAATTGAATGATATCTTTACATGATATCACTAAAAATTCTGAATCTCTTCTTGCTCTTAACTTGTCTGGACTCATTTTAACGATATGAAATAAAGGAGAGGTTTTTTATCCATATCCAGCTGGTTGATCTTTCTTTCTCTTCTTTTTTATACACAATATGCTAATTGAGTAAAAAGGGGAAAAAGGATATGTCTTAAATAGACAACTAATGCAAAGCTTAATACAGCCCCATTAAATGGTATCCTACCCTACTGTGGCTCCGTATCAGTCAAAACGGCATGGAATCCTCCAGTTGGGAGCTGGGCCGGGTGGCAGAGAGGCAAATGCCCCCCGGGCCTCTCCCCCAGCAGCTGTACAAGGCCGGCCGCACAGCAAATTGTGCACGGCCGTGTTCGAATCACAGTCCTATCACGCCGGGGCCGGGGGCTGTACCTGGCCATCTCCCGCTCCCTCCATGTACAGAGAGTCCTTCCGGATTAGGTGTCGGGCATGCACTATAATGTCATCACGCACGCGCTGACATGTACCCCACGCTGGAAGCAGAGAGGCGCTGCTGGGGAGCGACTGTGAGGTAAGTGTGAAAAGCTTTTTTGTTTTCTTTATAAAATGAATTCAATGGGTGAGGGTCATGCAAGTGATGACGTGGGGGGTGTAAGGGGACCGCTCATGATGGAGTTTGGTTTGGGTGATAAAGGAGGCTGCATATATGGGGGCTGCATATGATGAAGTGGTGGGAGTGGGGCTGTACATGATGGAGTGGGTATGCACATGATGAAGTGAGGCTGCACATGATGGAGTGGGACTACACATGATGAAGTGGGGGGAGTGGGGCTATACATGATGAAGGGGGAGTGGGGCTGCACATGAAGTGGGGGGTAAAGGGAACTGCTCATGATGAAGTGGGGGGACTGGGGCTGCACATGATGAAGTGGGGGGAGAGTGGGGCTGCACATGATGAAGTGGGGGTAAGGAGGACTGCACATGATGAAGTGGGGGTAAGGGGGACTGCACAGGATGAAGTGATGGGTAAGGGGGACTGCACAGGATGAATTGGGGTAAGGGGGCTGCACATGATGATGAGGGGGTAAGAGGGACAGCACATGATGATATGGGGGTAAGGGGGACTGCACAGGATGAAGTCGGGGGTAAAGGGGACTACACATGAAGTGGGGGTAAGGGTGACTGCACATGATGATGTGGGGGTAAGAGGGACTGCACATGATGATATGGGGGTAAGGGGGACTGCAGATGATGACTGGGGTGTAAGGGGGACTGCATATGATGGAGGGGGAGTGTGGCTGCACATGAAGTGGGGGTAAGGGGGACTGCATATTATGAAGTGGGGGGGTAAGGGTGACTGTACATGATGAAGGGGAGTGGGGCTGCACAAGAAAGTGGGGGCTAAGGGGGACTGCAGATGATGAAGTGGGGGAATAAGGGGGACTGCACATGGTGAAGTGTCGGAAGGGAGACTGCACATGATGAATAATGATCTAGGGGGAGAACAAATAATGAATTTTGAGGGTGGAGGAGTAAACAATGTATTAAATGTGGGGTAGAGCAGTTGATAATGAATAGAGGGTGGGAGAGAAAGACATGACAATGAAGTGGGGCGGGAGGGGCATGTAAATATAATGAACCGGGATTAGGTTTAGAGCAGGGGGTACATAGTGGGGGCATTGAGGATGAAGTGACTGGTAATGAATTCAGGGAAAGAGTACAGGTGCAAATTAATTTATATATTAAATGGGGAAAGTGGCTATTTATAGTTAGTGGGTGCACAGTGGTGGATTATAATTTATATTTGGAATGGTGGGTTGTATAATAACCAATTATATATTGATTGTGGGTGCACCTCTGTATTCAAATGTGTAGTGTAGAAGAAAGGGAAAAAGTGGGGAATGTGCTCTGGAAGTGGTGCTCTAGTTAACTGTGTTATTTTATGCAGAGACGAGTCCTGGCTGGAAGAAGTGATGGCGGTCTGTGCTGGATAGAAAAGGAAAGCAAAGATGAAAGACTTCAGCTAGAGACGTCACTGGTGAGTCAGTGTGTTACCTCTACACTGACACTATACACTGTATACTATGTACAGAGCTCCTGTGTATAATATCACTGGAAGTGGTGATCACTGTATTACATGTACTCTGATGCTATATACAGAGCTCCTGTGTTAATGATCATCGGTGATCACTGTATTCCCTGTACACTGACACTTTATACAGAGCTCCTGTGTATAATGTCACTGGTGATTTAATGTATTACCTGTACACTGACACTATACACTGTATACTATATACATCAGTCCTGTGCATAATGTCACCGGTGATCACTGCATTACCTTTACACTGACATGATATCCAGAGCTCCTGTGTATAATGTCACTGGTGATCCCTGGATTAAATGTACACTGACACTATATACAGAGCTTCTGTGTATAATATCACCGGTGATCACTGTATTACCTGTACACTGACATGATATCCAGAGCTCTTGTGTATAATGTCACTGGTGATCCCTGCATTAAATGCACACTGACACTATATACAGAGCTCCTGTGTATAATGTCACCAGTGATCACTGTATTACCTGTACACTGACCGTAAATACAGAGTTCCTGTACACAATGGCACTTAGTATTGTGTTTTGTTTTAATTAATGATCAGTATTGTAGTATTCAGTCACTATGTGGTGGTAAAATGTGGTCTAGTCATGGTGTGGCACTATTTCTTGTATGTGGCATTATTCAGTTACTATGTGGTGGTAATATGTGGTCTGACCATAGTGCAACAGTATTTGTTCCTTGTATGTGGTATTATTCGGTCACTATGTGGTGGTAGTATGTGGTCTGGCTAAGGTATGGCGGTATTTGTTCCTTGTATGTGATATTATTTGGTTACTATGTGGTCTGGTCATGGAGTGATGATATTTGTCCCTTGTATGTGGTATTAATGGTTGTTTAAAAAAATGTAAATGTAGGTGACTCATTCCCTTAAAGAAAAATACATAAATATATATTTACTAGCTGAAGAGCCCGGCGCTGCTCGGGCATAGTAACTAACTGTGGTTAGTTATAACAAGTTATAATTATCTTCCATCCCATAGTCCCGTGCCCATATACCCATCATACATATCCACGATCCCATAGGCCCGTGCCCATATACCCATCATACATATCCTCCATCCCATAGTCGAGTGCCCTTACACCCATCATACATATTCGCCATCCCATAGTCGAGTGCCTATATACCCATCACACATCCTTCATCTCATAGTCCAATGCCCATATACCCATTATACATATCCTCCATCCCATAGTCCCGTGCCCATATACCCATCACACATCCTCCATCCCATAGTCCCGTGCCCATATACCCATCATACATATCCTCCATCCCATAGTCCAATGCCCATATATCCATCACACATTCTCCATCTCATAGTCAACCATTATGACATCATAATGAGCGGCGGGGCTTGCAACCTATGATGACATCAGCGTCGCCATGGCAACCATTGTGACATCATAATGAGGGGCGGGGCTTGATACCCACACACTGTTTCCCCATTATATAGATAGGGGCATTATTACATCATAATGAGGGGCGGGGCTTGACGCACACACACTTTTTCCCAGTATGTAGATAGGGGCAAAATTGTTTGGTGAATTGGAACGCGCGGGGTTAAAATTTCGCCTCACAACATAGCTTAGGACGCTCTCGGGGTCCAGACGTGTGACTGTGCAAAATTTTGTGGCTGTAGCTGCGATGGTGCGGATGCCTATCCCGGACATACACACACATACATACATACATACATAGATACATACATACACACTTTGAGCTTTATATATTAGATTTTTAATAGTTTAGAGCAGAGTAGGGCCTGGCCAAAAGAGTCTAACGTGTCGTGGTATCAGCTTAAAAATTATTTTGGCCAGAACAAAAGCTGCTAGTTATGAATGTGATCTGGTGTTTGATGGGAACTGTTAATATCTGATCGGTGAGGATGTGGTGGTGAAGGTGAGTTATTCCAAGAGTGGGATGGTGGAGGCAGAGCTGGTGTGGAACCTGGGCGGAGTCTCAAGGGAACCTGAAAATTTTGCCAGTATGGGGCCCGAAATTCCTAGTGGTAGCCCAGGTCTGTCTCATAAGCTGCAGACCGCAGCTTTCTGAGACTTCAGTGTGCTCACACAGGTGGCATGATGACATTATTGTCTCATGCCGCTCTGCGGACCGGAGGAGAAAATCAGGCTGCAGTGCCAGGAATCAGGATGAGGTGAGTATAAACTTCATTATTTTTAATATGAAGACCTGGGGCCATCCTACTATATATGGGAGAACTGGGGCTATTATATATATGGGGATAACTGGGGCCGTCATATTATATATGGGGAGAAATGTGCCATCATACTAGATATGTGGGGAGAACTGGGGCCATCATAATAGATATGTGGGGAGAACTGGGGCCATCATATTATATATATGGACAGCTGGGGCCATCACACTATATATACTGTGTATATATATATATATATATCTATAGTAAGCTCGATTCTGCTCCCATATCTCTGGTGTAAGCTCAGTTCTGCTCCAAATCTCTGTAGTAAGCTTCGTTCTGCTCCCTTTTCTCTGTAGTAAGCTCGGTTCTGCTCCCTTATCTTTGCACTAATTTGGTTCTGCTCCCATATCTCTGTAGTAAGCTCAGTTCTGCTCCCATATCTCTGGAGTATTCTCTGTTCTGATCCATGTCTCTGTATTAAGCTTGGTTCTGCTCGCATATCTTTGAAGTAAGCTTGGTTCTGCTCCCATATCTCAGTAGTAAGCTTGATTCTGCTCGCTTATCTCTGTAGTAAGCTCGATCCTTCTCCATTTTCTCTGTAGTAAGCTTGGTTCATCTCTCATATCTCTGGAGTAATCTCGGTTCTGCTCCCATATTTCGGTGGTAAACTCTGTTCTGCTCTCATCTCTGGAGTGAGCACCTTTCTGCTCCCATATTTCTGTAGTAAGCTCAATTCTGCTCCCATATCTCTGGAGTAAGCTCGGTTCTGCTCCCATATCTCTGGAGCAAGCTCGGTTCTGCTCCCATATCTCTGGGGTAAGCTGGATTCTGCTCTAATATCTCTGGAGTAAGCTCCGTTCTGCTCGTAAATCTTTGGAGTAAGCTCTGTTCTGCTCCCATTTCTCTGGAGTAAGCTCTGTTCTGCTACCATATTTCTGTGGTAAGCTCAGTTCTGCTCCCATATCTCTGGAGTAAGCTCGGATCTGCTCCCATATCTCTGGAGTAAGCTCGGATCTGCTCTCATATCTCTGGAGTAAGCTCGGTTCTGCTCCCATATCTCTGTAGTAAGCTTGGTTCTGCTGCCATATCTCTGTAGTAAGCTCTTTTCTGTTCCCATATCTCTGTAGTAAGCTTGGTTCTGCTCCCATATCTCTGGAGTAAGCTCGGTTCTGCTCCCATATCTATGGAGTAAGCTCGGTTCTGCTTCCATATCTCTTGAATAAGCTCGGTTCTGCTCCCATATCTCTGGGGTAAGCTTGATTATGCTCTAATATCTTTGGAGTAAGCTCCGTTCTGCTCCCAAATCTTTGGAGTAAGCTCTGTTCTGCTCCCATTTCTCTGGAGTAAGCTCTGATCTGCTCCCATATCTCTTGAATAAGCTCGGTTCTGCTTCCATATCTCTGGGGTCAGCTTGATTCTGCTCTAATATCTCTGGAGTAAGCTCTGTTCTGCTCCCATATTTCAGTAGTAAGCTCTGATCTGCTCCCATATCTCTGGAGTAAGCTTGGTTCTGCTCCCATATCTCTTGAATAAGCTCGGTTCTGCTCCCATATCTATGGAGTAAGCTCGGTTCTGCTCCCATATTTATACAGCAAGCTCCTTACTGTTCCCATATCTACATACCAGCCTGTTTTTAAGGCCTGTTATTTCTGCTGCTTTAATGCAATGGCCAGAGATAAGCAGGGAAAAGGAGGGCCACCGCAACTTGAGGGCCACTGCCTTGTGATTGCCCCCCAGGCTGAAAAGTGCCAGCCATCCCCTGTATACTGGCATGAGCTACTTCATAAACATGGCTTTTATTTTTTAAAAATGTACAGTATATTACCTATCTGTCAATGATGGGCAATGTCGTAGTTTAAAGTAGGCACCAAGATTGTCATTACATTTGATAACCAGCGGCATCACATATAAAATACTGTGCATGGAATCATAAAAAACTTCCTATATAATAAGAGATCAGAATACACAGATACCTCCATTCCCATTTAACACTTGTTAGGATCCTGTTCTTCTTAGCCGCTATTTATAATTTACCTCTACATTCAGTTTCTAGAAGTTATAGGTTGAGATTTGCTCGTATGAAAGTATATATAAGGACATGTAGCCGGTACGGTAGCTTATACTTGTTCAGGGATTCTTGGCACACAGACTTTGCAGTAAGCCCTGGATTTCATGAGGTGTAATTGGATTTCCTGAATTACTTGTGACAGCTGTGGAGAGCAGTCTTCACTGTCACTGTGTCTGCCTCTCCAGCTGTACAGCATTGGCATTAGGGAGAAGGAGGGGGAAACACTCAGCAGAGGAGTAGAAAGAAGAGAACAAGTCAAAAAGAGACAGATGTAAAAAGGAGACTTTTCTCATGCAGGGAAGGAGACTGACACTACAAGATGATGAAATCTATCAGCACGATTAGCACATATAGTATCTATCCGAATGGGCTAGCAGAAAATTCATATAAACCAAACTGAAAATCTTATGGCTAAAGTGTGCCCTCCCTATGCAAAAAAAGCTTTTTAACGTATAGAAATGATAGCATACATATATAATACCTAACTTAAGAAATAGAAGTGTTCACACCAAGATAAAACATTGCATCACAATCATATTTAGTTGGTGCAATAAAATGCAACCAAAATGGAGATGCTGTGATTTTCTTTTGTGAATCACGGGCTCTGAGCAACAGGCCAGATTGCCCTCATTATCACCACCCTGCAAGCAGGGGGCGTGCATAGAGTTCACAGAGCACCATAGTAAAAGTTTTATTTGGGCCTCCCGCACCTCTAATAAAATATATATATATATATATTTATATTTTTTACTGAGATGGAGATATTTATCTCCGTTAGGATTCGGTTCTGCTGAGCCCAAGCATGTATAATATTAAATTATATGTTTGGTATCTATACCATCTGGTATCTGATAAAGGTTATGCTCCAAATAAATCAAGTTATCCCAATCCCGATGATAAAGGATAACTTACTGACTTTTAGAGGACTGACCCGAGGGACCCCAGCAATCCTGAGAACAGGACTGCATCTCAGCCATGAATGTATTGGAGGGACCCAAGCTTGACTTCTTCTCTATTCATTGTCTACGGAACTGATTGAAATAGCCAAGTGCAGCGCTCAGCTGCGCTATAGATAATGAAAAGTGAACAGAGGACGAGCATGCACAACTCTGCTCCATTCAGGACAAGACTGCAGACCCCTGTTCTCACAATCTCTGGGCAGCTCAGCAGCTCTATAGATAATGGAGAGAGCAGAGGCCGAGCATGCACAACTCTGCTTCATTCAGGACAAAACTGCAGACTCCTGTTCTCAGAATCTCTGGGAGGGGGTGCAGCAGCTCTATAGATAATGGAGAGAGCAGAGGCTGAGCATGCAGAATTCTGCGCCATTCAGGACAAGACTGCAAACCCCTGTTCTCAGAATCTAGAATCTCTGGCGGGGTGGGGGGCTGTGGTGGATCCTATGGATTGGAGATAACTTGATTATTTGGTGAGTGATATCTATTGTAAATTCTACATTTCCATACATTAGAAGGGATACAGGTGCTCAAGGGTCCACAGGTTTCATAGTTTAAGCACCTGTAGTATTAGAGGTAAAGGTGATATTGATAAAGGTGCTCTAGCAGTAGAAACTGTCCTCAGCAGTGTACCCTTTCCAAAAGTCAATTTCCTCCTATATAGTCCTCCATACAGTATAATGGGCCCCATATATTGCTTCATACAGTATATTGAGCCCCATATAATGCTCCATACAGAATAATGGGCCCTATATAATATCCATACAGTATAATGGGACCCAACCCCTCATATAATGCTCTATACAGAATGGGCCCCATTTAAAGCTTCATACAGAATGGACCTCATATAATGTTGCAAAATGGGCTCCACATAATGCTCCATACATAAAAAAATCAAATACTTACCTCTCCCTGTTCTCGCCGCAGGTCCAGTCTCATCAGCGACTTCCGTCTGTCTGCAGTGTCAGGACAGAGGATGCCCTGTAGTGACATCAACGCGTCCTCTGCCCTGAGACGTCAATGTCACAAGACACGGAAGAGAGAGGACCTGTGGAGGAAGAGAGAGAGGTGCCAGCGCTTTGAGCCATGACTGTAGGTATTATTTGAAGCTTTCATCTGCACTTCTTGTGTGACCAAGTTTCTATCACAGGCAAAATGCATTTCATTGGGTGCCATTTATTAATGTGGGTTGCGTCACATGCCTCTCCATCAGTTTGCAGTAGGTCAGGAGTAGCATTACTGTCCAAGAAGAAGTTTCAGTAACATGAAGATGTTGCCTCAAAAACATAGAAATTAAAGCAGAACCTTTAAACAATATATATTAGTAATAAAGCAAGAAAAGTAGGCATTCATTCACACTGTGGCCATTTAACAAACATAACCTAGGATAAAAGAAAAGAGCAAATACATTTCAATAGGTAAGTGAACAGTAACAGTACAAAATAAAATAGGGCACTTTCTTAAAAATATTTTGATCAAAAAAGCATAAAAACAATCCCACCACGACAAGTTCTACCCAATCGGAACAGCACCTAACTCAATTAAGATTTCTGATTTATGCTGATTACTACATTCAACTTTAAGACAGTTGTATGGAGGTGAAAGGAGGAGCCATTGCAAAGAAATAAAAAAGTAGTGGTTTAGACCAACATTTTAGAACAGAGGGAGCCTGTGCCCTTTTACCACCTTACTGTCACGCCGTTCTGTCTGTATCTGCTTGTCGGCATGAAAATGCATGTTTTTTGCTTTAACCCTTTGCTGCTTTCCCCCTAACTGAGCTGGGATACTGCTGGCTTTTACCTGTATGGAGCATGCTCAGTTCCCTGCTCTGCTGCGTAGCTGCACATGTGTTGTTAGGTCTTTGCTATGCTGCTTGACCATTCGCATGTGCGGTCCCTGGTCGCCGCTGTGGAAGCTGTCCGCGGGTTGTGAGGTCATTTGAAGCTGGTGCATGACTTTCCACATGTGTCTAGTCTTGCAGACAATGCCAGGTGATCTAAGCTGCAGTTCCTGCACTGATTGTGCTGCAATGGCTTCTGTGTGTGCTTAGGGCATGCGCAGCCACACCTTCCCTGCTTTTATCAGGGTTAGTGTGTGTACTTGAAATGCTTTCCCCAGCCAATTGCTGAGGGGCAGCCCCTTTATAAAGCTACTCACAAAGCTCCTGGACTTTGCCATGTGTGTCTGTGTCTCTGGACCTCATCTGTCTCGGTTATGGTACCAAAGTCCCTGCCTTGATTCCTGCTTTGTCCTGTACCCTCGCACTGCCCTGGAGGTGGTATATCCAGGCCTGAATCCCTGATCCTGTACCTGTCATGTACATGACCCCATCTAAATTCGCCCTGGCCTGGAGGTGGTGTATCCAGGCTTGAATCCTTGATCCTGTACCTATCCCTTACCTGACTATATCTGAACTGTCTGTTGTGTTATGTTCCTGGAATCCCTCTGTGTTAGGAGCCCCGCACCAAGTGACTCTGAGACTCTTGTAACCGGTGTTCCTGCTGAGCATCTACTATACTGTGCTGACTACCATGCGGTGCTAGCTCCATGCAGGCCCAGCAATCCTGCGGGGTTAGCACCATCACACTTGAGTTCCTTCCTAGGTCCGATGCCCCGAGCCTGTCGACCGCAGTCTGGAACCTGATGACCGCTGCCTGGAGCCT
The DNA here is from genome assembly GCF_039654945.1 of Dendrobates tinctorius. Taxonomy (NCBI): domain Eukaryota; kingdom Metazoa; phylum Chordata; class Amphibia; order Anura; family Dendrobatidae; genus Dendrobates; species Dendrobates tinctorius. The sequence continues at coordinate 19,707,556 of NW_027361711.1, read as the reverse complement.
GGAGCTGGATGACTGCAGTGGTGCCTGTAGGTCGTGTTGGATTTCCGGAACCAAGCGACTCCCGTCTGATGTCTGCCAGTGACTCTGATGTCCTGAGGGTGACCCTGATGTCCTGATGACCTCGTATGTCCTGATGACCTCGTGTGTCTTGATGACCTCGTATGTCCTGATGACCTTGTGTGTCCTGATGACCTTGTGTGTCCTGATGTCCTGCCTGTGTCCCGATGTCCCGCTTATGAGTGCCTCGGTGATCCGATGGTGCCTTGGGGTCCACTGGGTGGTACCCTTCTGGGAGGTATGGAATCAGGAGCTTAGTTTAGCCCTGTTTTGTCTATGTACTGTGACTTTACTTTAAGTAAACTTTACTTTATTTATACCTGAAGTTGTGCGGTGTTATCTAGTCCTACGTGTCTTCTTTGTCCACATGCTCAGCTGCCACAGAATCCCGGTCGCTGCCCTTCCCTAGTTCGGGTAGGCCCGGGTCCCCCTCTGTGGTATAGAGGGTCCATATTGCATCCCCAGGGGATGCAGGTGCCTGCTGGGCCGTGTCTGCAGCTGCAGTCGTGACACTTAGGAGTCATGAACTCATTTTCTGCTCCACCAGTTGAGAGTTCCCCTTCCGTTCTCCCTCTGATGGTGACAGGAGGTAGTGCGGTTGGTTTAAGTGGTAGTGATCTGCCACCTGATGAGGAAGATAACGATTGGATCTCTGGAGTATCAGACTGGATATAAGAGAGCCGATGCCCTATCCGGGTGCTGGTGATTAAGTCTGCTTTTCAGGTCCTGGACTTCAGTTCTCTTCCAGTCTTCTCAAGTTAAGTTTGTTTTTTGCTAATGTTCACACTTGCTCTTGTTGGTCAATTCAGTTTGCTGTGTAATCAGCCTGCCCCTGCTGGGGCTATGCTGAAATTCCACTCCTATTAATCAGTATTTGCCAATCTGCTTTTTGTCCCTTATTAGATTGGCCTCTTTTTTGCTCTGTCTCAGAATATTTCAGAGTGCTGATATAGGTTTAGAAGTCTAGTGACTTCAGGGTTAATTTTGCTATCAGAAGTGTTGGACAATATTTTTGTATGTTGTTTTTGGCAGATTGCAGACAGCGTCTTTTCTTTTCTGTCCTTTTTAGTTAGCCGGGCCCCATCGTTTGCTCAGCCTATTTTCCTGCCTTTGTTTGTATTTTCATCTTGTTTCACCGTCAATACATGTGGGGGGCTGTCTTTCCTTTGGGGTCTGCTCTGGGGCAGTTAGTTTTCCTCTTTTCCTGCTTTAGGCTTATGTAGTTCTCCGGTTGTGATGAGGCGTCTAGGACTACTAGTCGCTCCACGACTACTGCTAGTTGTGCGGTTAAGATCAGGGATCTGCAATCTGCATAGTTACCAACTTCTCTGGTTTTCTGAGACTTAGCTTGTTGTCTTGTTTTTCCTCCTCGGTTTCCCATTCATAACACTTAGGGTACCGTTACACTTAGCGATGCACCAGCGATCCCGACAACGATATGGATCGCTGGTGCATCGCTAAGTGGCCGCTAGTGAGCTGCCACACAGGCAGATCTCACCAGCGACATAGCAGGGGTCGGGGATCGCTACTTACCTGTCAGACGTGGCGATCCTGACGTCCTCCCACCCGCGTCCACGCGTCGCTCGTCGGCGCCACAGGAAGTGCCCGACGAGAAATGGTCCAGGACACTCTCGCGCGACCAGTGATGAGCAGCGGGGGAGCTGGTCGGAGGTAAGTATCAGACATAGCGATATCGCTATCAATATCGCTGCTACGTCACAAAATCGGTGACGTTACAGCGATATTGCTAGCGATATCGCTATGTGTAACGGGGACATTACCATCCAGTTAAGAAAAAAATGTGACAAGACTATTGTTTTTATCAAGCTTCTATTGTTTCATATTGTCATTACGCCTACTGATAGGAGAAACCCTGGCCAGGGTGAAAAATAAAAATGTATTTGCAGCAGTCTCCATATGACTGATCATACAAACGTAGTCAAAATTGTTGGAACCACCTCGTTTAATGACAGAAAAACCCACAATGGTGACAGAAATAATCTGGATCAGACAAAAGTAATAATAAATCAAAAATCTATGAAAATGAACAAATGAAAGTCAGACATTGCTTTTCAACCATGCTTCCACAGAATTTTTTTTTTAAATAAAACTCATGAATTAGGCCTGGACAGAAATGATGGTACCCCTGAAAATAATGTGACAAAAAGGACATGTTAAATCAAGGTGTGTCCACTAATTAGCATCACAGGGGTCTACAATCTTGGAATCAGTGAGTGGGCCTGTATAGAGGGCTACAGATACTCACTGTGCTGTTTGGTGACCACTGCAAAATTTTCAGCTTGTCTGATTTTTCTATTTATAGGTATATTTTTGATTAAAATGTAAATTGCTCTTTTATTCTATAAACTACTGACAACATGTCTTCGAATTTCCAAGCACTATATTTTGTATTTATTTTCAGAAAATGAGAAATGGTCAAAAGAAGAAAAAAATGCAGTGCTTGCAGACCTCAAATAATGCTAAGAAAACAAGTTCATAATCATTTCAAAACAACAATACCAATGTTTTAACTCAGGAAGAGTTCAGAAATCAATATTTTGTGGAATAGCCATGATTTTTATTCACAGCTCTCATGCATCTTGGCATGCTTTCCACCAGTCTTTCACACAGCTTTTGGGTGACCTTATACCACTCCTGGTACAAAAATTTAAGCAGTTCTTCTTTGTTTGATGGCTTGTGACTGGCTCTCCTTTACTTCTCATTGATGAAAGGCTTTTTCTAGCTTTACATAACTTGAGCCTATTACGAACTGTTCTTGCCGTGCACTTCACCCCTGCTGCCATTTGCCATTACTTTTGTAGGTCACTTGATGTTATCCTGTAGTTGCTGAGTGACATTCGAATAAGATGACGGTCATACCGGTCAGTTGAGAGTCGTTTTCACCCTTTGCCTGACTGTTGCTTTGTTGCTCCCAATGTCTGCTGCTTGACCTTGTTGTAATGGACTGCCATCTTAGAAATTTTAAGGATGGAGGCAACATGAAGCTCACTGTATCCCTCAGCTAAGAAAGCCAAAATTGAACCCTTCTTTACCTCACTCAAGACTTTTCTTTTCAACTCCTTTGGCATGCTTAAAAGTAATTTTTTCATTTCTATTACTTTTGGGATATTACTAACACTTGTTTTGCCATCCAGCTTGTCCTATTGCAAGAGGATTGTGAACAGCTGAGTTTTTTATACTTTCCTTCGTTAAATAACATTTAGTTTAGGTGATCACCTAATCAGAAGCACATTAAATAGAATGAGGTGTATTCTGGTTGGAATTCAACTGACACTGGAATAGAATGGCTGTCAGACATGTAGAGAAGCTGATTTTTATAAAACTGTGCAGTGGTCTCTGAATTTTTGCCAGAGCTGTATATATAAACTAAAGCCACTACCTTTATCTGGTCTATTACCGCAGGCCATCAACCTGTTTCTAAGTGCACAGCTCCCCCTGCATAACCAAAAAAATATAAGTCTCCCGCACTGTATGCTAACCATCATTGTCCCATCCCATGTGCGTCGGTGATCTCGGGTCTGCACCTCCCCTATCGACAGAATCGCATTTCTCCTGCATTGATTGATGTCCAAGATACGTCCAACGTCATCTACAGATCCCTTTGAATCTAGTGGCTGTGCAGTTGGAGGGCATGCCCATGCAAGCCCACGTTGCTCTCCCTAACTAAGGGCAGAGCAAAGTTCTATCAACCAGAAGTGAAGTTGGCACCAGCGCAGGCACATTAAAGAATTTTAACTGCCCTTATAAGTGTGCAGGTTACCTTTATGTATCAATATCTAAATTATATGTTTATGGTCCTTAATATGTCCTAAGATGGGAATATTACTGCCTCTCCAATTCACATAGTAGTATGGACTGTTTTTAGTTACTGCTATTTCCTTCTTGCCAAAACCAATACATAATCAACCAGTCACTGTAGGTATCTACCAGGATAAATCTCACAGTGCTACTGTATGTAGTGAAAATTTGTAGAAAATAAATGGAAAACAGGCCAAAACCATAAAGCTGGACTTAACTGAAGTGTAGGATTTAGAATAGAAGGGTGCATAGAGAACATTTAAGGTCAAAGCCTTTCTTGAAATTATAGAACGTAAAGGTGCTATAAATATTCCTTCTTACTTTTTTTGCCATATCCCAAATATTTAGATAGTTATCCATCTGAGTCGAGTACTACTGTAGGTCGAATAGATTATGTATCTATAAAAAAAGGAATAAAAACACAACTTTGTTTCTTTTTCATAGGGTCACTGGTTTTTATTACAAGTACTTGCCATTCCTACAAAACGTATACACAGTATAATTTTATAAAACAGCAATAGAAATCTTTCTTGTGCTGAAGAAGTTTTCAACATAAATATTCCAAGAAGTTGATATGCTTTAGTGCAAGATGTTAAAATGAACATAGTTCTGTGAATTCTTTACAATTCATCATTGCAGATTTATGTACAATATATTATATAGGCTTTAAATGGACCCTTGGGGTTGGTTTCTGTAATACAGATATTCTAAATTATCATTTTACATGCCAGGGAATACTAAATTCTCTCTTTTCTATCTTGCGTGTGCTTTGTTTAGAAGTTTCATAAAAAATAGCCAACATTTTGTTCCTTATCCAGCCTTTTATTTTTCGTATATGTTCCTGGAGGTGAGAGGTTGATGAGATGAGTTCATGTTTCCCCCTTTGGGTTTTGGACACCCATTACCCTAACAACAGTTTACTGGTAGTCCTTCTTTGGACCACCTTCCATATCTACTAACCACTGCATACAATGTACTGTACACTCCACAAAACCTGCTAAAGATGAGAAAGGTCTTGCATATCCACCTACTCACCACAATTTAGTTCTTCTCAAATTTGCTCAGATCCTTTCTCTTACCCATCATTTAATATGTCAATGTATAATTTATAAATATGTCAACTTACAGAACTGACTGACTGCTTCATACAATGGTGCTTAAAAATGTGAGAACACTTTAGAATCTTCCATATGTTTGCATAGATTTAGCCAAAAACTACATTGGAAAAAAATATTAGACTTTAAATTTTAAAACAAAAAAATATTTACTATCATATGTCTGTGAGTGGCAAAATTATATGAACCTTTGGGATTTGCGGATAATTTGAATATTAAGTTAGGGTCTGGTGTTTTTTAATGAATAGGATGACAATCAGGTTTGATTGAGTGGTGAATCTGTATTGTTTAATGATCAGGGATTTATCAAAGTCTGTTCTTCACAACATATTTGGGGAAGTGTATCATGGCACAAAGTTAATTTCTGAGGACCTCAGAAGAAGTGTTGTTGATGTTCATCAGGCTGGAAAAAGTTACAAAACCATCTCTAAAAAATTTGGACTCCATCAATTCACAGTCAGAAATATTGTGTTCAAATGAAGGAAAATTTTTACTTTCCACAATAGTGTTCAACCAACAAAGATTAACAAGGGCCAGCTCACCTGTAATTTAATGTATACACATATACACTGTGGCCATTGTGGGTATTCTCAAGTAGTCTCATGAGCAGCTCAGAGATATGCAGTCTCCTAATAGAAGGGCACACAACTTTTTTTTGTATCGAGGGTCACATTATTAGATTGAACTAATCATATGGGCCACCATAAAGCATCACAGCATAAATATTTAAAGGTTTGAGTTCTAGAAATGAAAATCAGCACCTATCAGGAGGATAGATGTCTTCTCTTCTTTTCCATTCACAAGCCAGAAAGGAAGAGACCATGGATTCAGCTTTCTGTGTTGCAGTTTGTGCGAGACAATGACACAGTCGAGTGTTTCCCTTCTTTCATAAACTACAATGATTATGGCAGCACTCATGCATGGGCATTTCTTTACTGCATTTACTCCTAATCTAGATGATAACATGGTCACAGACATGCCTACACAGTGCACCATTAATAGTTACCTGTCATGATTTCTCTGCTCAGACTGTCTGGGACTCAGTGATGGACAGCTCGGTCATCCTATCCTGTGCTGGGGTGTGCTGAGCTGTCGGTGCTTTGATTGACAGCTCAGTTGACCTACCTTACTGGAAGGTGCCGAGATTTCTACAGGTGCCCCCTGTTCCTGGTAATTTCCCTGCTATTTTAATAAGCTGTCTGGCCCAGATCACTGGCGGTCAAAAGCTTGTTCTAAACCTGTGCTCTCTGGTGTGTATTCACTTGATCCCTGTGCTGTAAGTTCTGATCTTCTGCTGCTGACCTTTGGACCATGTTCTGACTACCCATTTGTTATTGCCCCTTTGCATCTGACATTCTGCTGCTGACCTTTGTACCATGTTCAGACTACCCATTTGTTTTTGCCCATTTGCATCTGATATTCTGCTTCTGACCCTTGGACTGTGTTCTGACTACCCGTTTGTTATTGAATTTGTGTTTATCCACTAGTTCTCTGGTTTTCTGACCCTGACATGTGGCCTGACTTATGGCTTCGTATTTTCCCTTGGTTTACTATGTACTCTTCTGTTATTGATCCCAGAACGTCTGACTTCGTTGACTCACGGCCTGTCCTTGGGTTGTGACTACCACATTACCCATCTCCAAAGTGCTACCCATCACTCCTTTACTCCCTAACATGGAAGATACATATGAGGGCATTTTGTCCACCTCTCCCTTATCATATCTATGCTTCCTTGTTTCAACATAGTGGCCAGTCCTTAAATGATAGTTCTAGTGAGCAACAGAACTCTAGTAATATAACTGAAAATGTTCAGTTAGTATTAATAGAACAATAAAGTTCTGCTGTAACACATTAAGCTATCAGTGGTTTCCTCTGAGTTGACACTGTTATCACTTTTTTTACATATGAAGATAACATGGCATTAGTACAAGCCTACTGTTAAGGACAATGAGAGCTGAGATTAGGAGAAGCGCTCTAAAAGAAGCCAATGCTGCAGTATGGTGATATTGCAAGATTTATAACAGCAGCCAGTCAGGGGATAATAGAGATGGAGAGGGAGGTGAACAGCTAACTGTGGTATAGAAATTAATAGGCTGGAGACAGCTGAATGGTATATTAGGAGTTAACGCCTCTCCTTCAATGTAGTTACTGTGTACTTTTGCCTGAAGAAAAACATGGCACTCATGTACTAGTCAGCTGTAGATGTCCAAGTAGGGTATCCAGCCCGTCGTATCAATATTCCGAAAAAACTTGGCACTCAAAAATAGGACAATTTTCCTATTTTTGAGTGCCAAGTTTTTTCTGAATACTGTGCACTTTTGGCCAGGGTCTCGGCAAGCACTAGTGGCCGAGCTCCATGGATACCAGCTGTACACTTTGCAGATTGTCTATACAGAGAGGAAGAGGACTAGAACTCTAGTGCCACCTATAGGAAGTAGTAATCCTAGAAATCAATGTTGACCCTTTAACGAGCCTTGCCACATGACTTAGAATACAAGACAAAACCAGAATCTTAATTTGAAGACACTTTGTGTTACAGGCTTGCGGAACGCACCAAATAATAAAGATGGAATAAGATGTGTTCGCAGCCTGGGGTCCACCGTGCAGAGATGTTAAACTGCTGCTCGGTAATGGTGGAGAACTAAATGAACACCGGGGAGATATCCGCTGACCTGGTGTGCACAGGGGTGAACTTTGTTACCTCACAGAGCCGCTGAAACAAATGCCGGAGCCTGTTAATACTCACAGGGCTCGGCTGGGTGAGCACTAGCTAACGGTCACAGAACTCTGCCTCAGAGACTCCGGGCTAGAGTCCCTCTAGACCACTAGCGCTCGGTGCCGCAACTGTGGTTCCAGCAACAGAAAGGAATATAAATTGCACCTAGTGCGCACTGCACCGCTCCGGCGGATGCCACTAACCACCCAGAGCAGGAAGGAAAGCGCTTAACTAGAGCAAGGCGCCACTGTAAGGAGCGCTGCTGCTCGTGCGGTGCAGAGGTGCCTTGTGCTGGATGGCACTGTATGGTGCTAACGCTCGTGTGGAAAGCAGGATGCTCTGTGGCACATTGACTATGCCACTACTGGCGCGGACTGTGACTCTGTAACCCCTACACAATACACAACCAAAGGGAGGGGATCTTAATGAGTCAGTCACCAGTCTCATGCATCTATCTTCACACACACAACTACCCATAAGAGTCTACCCATAAGAGTCTATACTAGCGCATGGCCGAGCGGCCATGCGGCTCTTTTATAGTGGCGTCCTTCCGGGACCTTCCCAGTAGTGGACCAATCCGAGCAGGAACAGGACCTGCGCATGTGACCTCTGACCTCCAATGAGAGGTCGTCCCATGGGCATGCTCAGTACCCAAATGACAGGACTTAGTTCCAGAAGTATCTACTTGTTGCTGACTCAAGCATGGAGTTATAGCAGAGCCAGAAGGAGAAAGCAGACACCTAGCATCAGCCTGGGCAAGACGTCTGGACCGATGTCTCTGCTGAGCAGGAATCTCTGCGGCTGCAGAGGAAGGGGAGACCGCAGAGGACATGGCTTGAGATTCCCCCTGTTCAGTGGGGGAAACTCGATGCCTAACACTACCCCCCCTAGGGCCCCCTTCCCCCTGAGCCTCGCTATGCTCAAAGGCTGCAATAAGCAGAGGAGCGTGGATGTTTTCCACAGGTTCCCAGGTCCGATCCTCTGGGCCATGACCCTTCCAGTCCACCAGATAATACTTTTTGCTACGTACCACCTGGCACCCCACAATGGCCTCTACCCTCATACTCGTCCGAGGACAAGCCCGATGTCCCGGCAGATGACTCGGAGAACCGGGACATGTGGACAGGCTTAAGGAGGGAAACATGGAAGGTGTCGGTGATACCAGGCGTGGAGGAAGGGCCATTTGGTAGACCACAGGATTAACCTGTTCGAGGACCTTGAAGGGACCTATGTATCAAGGCGCGAATTTAGTGGACTCGACCCGCAGCCTGATGTTATGGGCGGAGAGCCACACTAAGTCACCAGGAGCGAAGGTCGGAGCAGGGCACCGGTGTGCGTCCGCGGAGACCCTCATTCTTTCCTTGGAGGCCCGGATGGCATCCTGAGTGCGGTCCCAAATACCACGTGCCTCCACAGTCCAGTCTGCCACCCTAGAGTCGGTGGACGACACGGGCATGGGCACAAGGATGCACGGATGCTGGCCGTGATTAAGGAGGAATGGGGTCTGGCCAGTGGAATTAGCCACAGAATTGTTCAAGGCGAATTCCGCCCATGGTAGCAAGAATGCCCAGTCATCCTGCCTGGCCGAGACAAAATGTCGTTGGTTTGTGACAAGAGTCTGGTTGGCTCTCTCTACCAACCCATTCATGTTGGAATGATAAGCCGAGGAGAGATTTAGCTCAATGCTTAGCAAGCGACAGAGCTCTCTCCAGAACCGAGATGCAAACTGGGGGCCCCGGTCACTGACAATCTTGTCCGGCATGCCATGTAGGCGAAAGACATATTTGATGAACACTGCCAGGTCCCATGCAGAAGGTAACCGAGAAAGGGTTACCAGGTGCACCATTTTAGAGAAATGGTCTGTGACAACCCAAATCACAGTGCTGCCACTGGTCTTGGGCAGGCCCACCACGAAGTCCATGCCAACCATTTCCCAGGGCCTGTCCGCCACCGGCAGGGGGTAAAGTAGCCCAGCGAGCCGTTGTTGGGGAGACCTATTCTTGGCGCAGGAGATGCATGCCCGAATGTATTCTCCGACATCTCGGGCCATATCCGGCCACCATTAGGTCCTCACCAGTAGCTCAGAGGTCCGCTTCATCCCAAAGTGTCTACCCACCCTAGACGCATGAGCCGATGAGAGGACAAAACAGGCAGGGACAAAAGTCTTGCCCGGAGGCACCGACTCAAGGGCGATCGGAGCCACAGTCCTCAGACTCAAAGACGGGACAATTAGCTGAGGCTCCTCATCCTCCTCCTCTGCTGACACCATGGAGTGAGAGAGAGCATCAGTCCGGACGTTCTTCTCACAGGAAAGGAAATGAAGGGTGAAGTGGAACCGAGAGAAGAAAAGGGACCATCTGGCCTGGCGAGAATTCAGCTGCTGGGCTGTCTGTAGGTATACCAAATTTTTATGGTCGGTAAACACCTGGAAAGGGAACCGAGCCCCTTCCAGGAGGTGTCTCTACTCCGAGAAGGCCAATTTCATTGCTAGCAACTCCCTGTCCCCGATGGAATAATTCCTTTCCGTCGGTGAAAAGGTCTTGGAATAGAAGAAGCAAGGGTGCCTCCGACCCTGAGCGCCCTTCTGGAAGAGGACCGCTCCAGCACCGATGGAAGAGGCATCCACCTCCAAGATGAATGACTTGTCTACATCGGGGTGATGTAGAATGGGAGTGCTAGCAAAGTGAGACTTGATGGAGGAGAAGGCCTTGGAGATCTGCTCCGACCATAACTTGGGGTTTGCTCCCTTCTTGGTGAGGGCAACCAAGGGAGCTACCAAGGTGGAGAAGTGGGGAATGAACTGATGGTAGTAGTTCACGAACCACAGAAAGCGCTGCACCACTTTGAGGGAGTGGGGTTCCTGCCAGTCCATTACCGCCTGCAGTTTGGCAGGATCAATAGCCAAACCCTGGGCAGAAATAATATAGCCCAGGAAAGGCAAGGACTCCTGCTCGAATAGGCACTTCTCCAACTTGGCGTAGAGGGAGTTGGCCCGTAAGGTGTCGAAGACCTTGTAAACCTCTCTCCAGTGGGAGTCAATATCTAGTGAGAAGATGAGAATATCATCCAGATAGACCACCACCGAGGTGGAGAGCATATCTTGAAAGATATCATTTACAAAGTCTTGGAAGATGGCAGGGGCATTACAGAGCCCAAAGGGCATGACAAGGTATTCGTAATGGCCATTCCTGGTGTTAAAGGCCATCTTCCATTCGTCTCCCTCACGGATGCATATCAGGTTATAGGCTCTACGCAGATCCAGTTTGGAAAAAACCCTCGTTCCTCATAACCTATCGAACAGTTCTGATATCAGGGGCAGAGGATACTTATTCTTAACGGTTATGGCGGTAAGACCCCTGTAATCGATGCAGGGGCGTAGTTCTCCACTCTTCTTCTCGACAAAGAAGTATCCCACCCCCGCTGGTGACACTGACTTCCTAATGAATCCTCTTGCCAGATTCTCCCTGGTGTATTGAAACAAGGCCTCTCCAGGAGAGATAAGGGGTAGACTCGACCTCGGGGAGGCTCAGCACCCAGCAAGAGGTCAATGGGACAGTCATAGGGGTGATGTGGTGGAAGGGTATCCGCCGCATTTTTGGAGAACACGTCTGCATACTGACGATAGTGTTTGGGGAGTGGGGAAAGATCTGTGGGGACCTCGGTGGAGGCAACCTGAATGCACTCCCTCATACATCTACCCTCACATGATTTACCCCAACCAAGAATCTTCCCCGAGGACTACTCTATATGGGGAGAGTGATACCGCAACCAGGGGACCCCTAGAAGGACCTGGTTGATACCCTCAGGCATGGCGAGGAGGGATATCATCCCCTGATGAGATGGAGACACCGAGAATAACAATGGGGCGGTCTGGTGGGTAATCTGTGAGGGCAGAGTTGTGCCGTTCACCACTCTGACAGTGACTGGCCTAGATAACATAACCAGGGGTATTGCGTGCCGTTGGGCAAAGGCAGACGACATAAAATTGCCCTCCGCTCCGGAATCCACGCAAACCTCCACCGCCAGACAGGAAGAACCAAATTCAAGTGTCCCCTTAAAGGACAACTTGGAGGAAAATGCCGCCGTGAGCCGCCTCCTACGGCCACTAGCCACGAGCGTTTTCCCAGCCGCTGTGGGAACCAGTTGGCAAGGTGACCGGACTGCCGGCCTAACATGACAGCTCACTGGGGCTCGAGAGGACCGGGGCCTGGATCCCTCACGGGAAGCCCCCAGACGTTCAGACGCCCGATCGGGAGATTCCAGAGGTTTAGCAAAACTGGGTGCCAACCTAAACCTCTGCCTACACTGGGACTAGAGTTCCAGTCCTCTTCCTCTCTGAAGAGACAATTTACATATTTCCCAGAGGAGCACTGGGGCTTGAAAGTCTCTTCATCTCTGCATGCTTGACAGCTGTACACTTTGAAAGATCTTATATCAAGAGATTGAAAGTAAATAGAGAAAACTTGTTATTTATTTTCATGCTGTCTAATAGTGATGAGCGAGTGTGCTCGTTACTCGAGTTTTCCGATCATACTCGGGTGTTCTCCGAGTATCTTGAGCATGCTCGTAGTTTATGTTTGAGTCTCCGCAGTTGCATGATTTGTGGCTGATAGACAACCTGAACACATGCAGGGTTTGCCTGTTTGCTAAGGAATCCCCACATGTATTCAGGCTGTCTAGCAGCCACAAATCATGCAGCTATGGAGACACAAACATAATCTACGAGCTGGCCCAAGAAACTCGGAGAACACCCAAGCATGCTCGGAAAACTCGAGTAACGAGCATACTCACTCATCACTACTGTCTAACTAATTAAGGCAATTTAGTAACTTGAGAATACCCCTTTAAGCAAATACAAACACAATAAAAACACTATGATAATACACCTTTTTCAAGTGGGCACAAAAACATGGTCAACTGCATTTTTATTCCCATTTGAAAAGGGTAGATAATGCTGAAAATGAGGTCTGTTGAAGCACAAAGTGACTGTCTGCTTCTTCCACAATCCTCCTAGTGGGTCCAAGGACATCTGATGCCAAATAAAAACAGATCTTGTTGAGATGAGATAAGATGGGCAAATTTTTTCAGATTCGGTTCTGAATACGATCAGAATCGAATATTGTTTTTGCAATATTCGTCGAACACAGCCGAGCATCATTAGAGTCAATGGGAATAGAAATTACCGAATATGTTCGGAACCAAACATAAGACATACATTCGGCACGAATAGTGTTCGACTGGGGCTCGAATATGTCAAAATCAAATTTGGGGACAAAATCCGAACAAATTTGCTCATCTCTAATATGGTTATTGCTAGAATGCAGTGACTAAAAGAGTTAAAAATAGAAAAATGACAGAATTCCCACTTCTAAGTCTATTTCCTGGGAAACATATTGTTCTACACATTGTCTAAAACGATACTTATCTAAAGTATTCAGTCACTAGACTTTTTCATACGTGTAACAACATTGCAACATGAGGCACATTCCTAGAAACAGTTTTTTGGCAAGAATATGGAGTTGAAAATGACGGAAGCACATACGCCACCATAAAAGAACAACATCTGGCAGAATGGGAAAGAAATCGTTCTGTCCACATGTGTAACATTGGAAGAGACCAATCTACACAGACTTGAGGCTGAACGTGCTGCCAAGTGTACTTGTCATAAATACTGACTTTAGGGGAATCAACAGCTATTCATTAAAGGGGCTGTCTGGGAATTACGTATGGATGAACTATTTTACAACACCCAGTACCCCCACCACAACAGGCACTATGCAGAAGTGCCTGTTGGTGCCCCCACCTTCAATGTATTTTTATTCAGTTTCCCCAGGACACGTGCAGGGTCAGGAACCTTTTGTAAATCCTTCAAAAATTGATATATGCCAAATTCACACATCTGTGTTTCGTGGTGTGTATCCAGACAATGATGCATGGACTGACAGCTGGTCTCCTGAACTGAATTTGACAGTTTCATACATGCTGCCAGTCTGTACAATTTTTTATGAATAGGAATCACGAAACATGAATGTTTGAGCCCAGCTTTATGTATACTTCATGCCTTGGACTGGATTTATCAAGATCTGCATTGTTCACATGGGTCTTGATGAAGGGGCATGTTGGAATTAGATGCGCCTAATTCATTAAGACACATAGCTCTCTCAATGAATCAGTGGCATCTTAAAACTGGTGTGCTCCTCCATGCCATAAAATTTTACTCCAGCGAAGAACTAGAGTAAGATTGTCAGGGACTGGACAAACCTTAAAGGCGTGAGGTACACCACAGCTTGTCAAGTTTATTGGGCGGGCGTCGCCACGTCCCATCGCGCCCCTGGAAGAACCGAGTAGCAAAATGGCCCCTGTCAGGAGGGAGGGAGAGCATAGCCCTGCTACACACAGTGTGACCAGCATTCCAGCCTCTCTATCCACCAGCCGCACTACTTACCCACCAGTCCTACTTAGGTAATGAATGCTCCATAGGAGTTCCCTTTTGATGGCAACTATATATATTGTGGTTTAATTAGATAGTGCGGTATATTACTTTCTGGTATCACCTGTATTGAAGTTCCAGTATACCAGTCAATCTATTGCTCAAACTATATATTTAATTGCACATGAATAATATTTTACTAAATGTATTTACCTTGGCCATTCACATATTCATTACGGTTTTGATATTTATTGTTTCTATTACTGTGCTGTGATATTTTGCTGTTTTTTTCTCCCTCTTCCGGGTTTTAACCCTGTCAATCTTATTACTATTTTAATTGGTTATTAATAAATATTGATTTTTATCACCTGTATTGAAGTTCCAGTATACCAGTCAATCTATTGCTCAAACTATATATTCAATTGCACGTGAATAATATTTTACTAAATGTATTTACCTTGGCCATTCACATATTCATTACGGTTTTGATATTTATTGTTTCTATTACTGTGCTGTGATATTTTGCTGTTTTTTTCTCCCTCTTCCGGGTTTTAACCCTGTCAATCTTATTACTATTTTAATTGGTTATTAATAAATATTGATTTTTATCATACTTTTGTTAGAATCACTTCTAGTCTAGTGGCCATGATGCCACAAATGGACATCCTTTTGAAATAATATAATGAGGCAGCAGTTATTCTGGACTCCATCTGGCCTCTGTCCAGCTGAGTCCTTCTCTTCAGAGGTACACAAAACTGTCCGATTGCAAATTTATGCAGTCCTAAAAAGACAGGCACTACCAGATTACAGATCCTATAACATCCACAGTGCCTCCATCTGCCTCATTATAGGGAATCTTCTGCCTGGGGAATTTCAGAGATTTACATGGAAACCCTGATGTAAGCGCTCAGTGCATAGCGCAGGATATATGTGACCTGAGCCTTATTGAGATCTTTGGGAGGCAGAATGAACAAATCAACAGTAGGTGAAGAATTGATTTTATTTTTTAAAGCCATTCCTTGTGCGTTATAAGTAAATAGACAACTTTATTCTTCGGGTTAATGTGATCACAGTGAATGGTTGTAAGGTGCCACAGGGTCAGTCTGTCACCAGAGCCCTGAATGTGGGGAGGCTAGCCCAGGCGCAGATGATCCCTTCCTGCAGATGGCCTTGGAGCAACTCGACACAGACAATCGTGAGGGTTGTCTGAACCTGATTAAGCAACACTAACAAGCCCCGGCTAAGCGGGTGTGGGAGGAGAGACAGTTCCATGATTGGAGATCAGGTGTTACAGACTGGGGAGATTTAAGTGAACAACCTTCCCTCGGCTTTTTGCCAGTGATTTGGTTTGCTTCCTGAGCACATTTTATAGTTTGCTTGTCTCCTGCTCCGTCCTGCATCTTTCAGTTAAGTTATTTGTCTTCTTGAATCTTTTTTTTTTTGCATTGGATCCATTTTTGCTTGTCTCTGATTTTTTGCTTAGCTGGCATGAGTTCAGCCTGCTTCCCTGTTGGGACCTGTGCTGGACCCTGTTCCATATGCCACAGCGTATGTTAGTCTTTCTAGTAACCAGTTCACACCAGAGTTCTGATTTAGTAGGGGAGAGGTTGTGTGGCCTCAGTATTTTTGCATATCAGACGTGTTGGATTTTTCTTAGGGTTTTTTGCATGATTGCAGACAGTATCCTTCCTGTCCTGTTCTATCTAGACAGTTTGGGCCCCATCATTTGCTTACTCTATTCTCTGCCTCTGTTTTGTGCTTCATCTTGTCTCACCGGCAATATATGTTCGGGGGATATCTATTCCTTTGGGGTTCTACTCCAAGGCAGTTTAGCTTTACCATTTCTCTCTTTAGGCTTAGTTAGTTCTGTGGCTGTGCCGAGGCGTCTAGGGCATCATAGGTACGTCCCACAGCTAATTCTAGTTGTGTTGTCAGTTTAGGGGTTTGCAGTCCGCTAGCTACCAACCTCTCTGGTTATCTGGTTGCCTAGTCTATTCCCTGTTGTCCTCCTCGGTTACCTAATCATAACAGTATGTCCCACAACTGGCAGGGTGAGAGAAATGTGTGTCTCACTGTCTGTCAGGAGGATGGGAAAAAGGTACCCATAGCCTGTCACATCGGTGGGAAATTTGTATCCCGAGTCAGTCAGGGTGATTGAAATGCAGGGTCTACAGTTGGTCAGGGTGGTGAGCAGGTGTGTCCCACTGCCTGTCGGACAGATAGGAAAATGTTGTTATCCCCTGTGGATACAGCCTGTCTAGGCATTGTCACCGCCGAGAGCCCAGAACACAGGTAACGTTCTGCATGCCGTCTGGACCCTCATCATCCAGCAGGAAAACAGAACCAGTGACTGACCCATAACAGATACAGCAGGATTCCCATGAGATTCAATCCTTAGTGTCACTTCTGGATACCTTTAGCCAGGAGTTCCAGATCTGTTGGGTGTTGCTGAATAACCCCCCGAAGAAGTCTATCTCCAAATCACCGATGAAGATGGGTATTATGGGATCCAGGAAGGGTGGGTTGTAAGGTAGACTTAAGGTGCGAGCCGTAAATCAGCCCCCACACTACCTCAAAAAGGTAGAAGTGTCATAGAAAATATTAAAAATCTCTGAAGTCGCTCACATCCCCCCTCCCTTTTTTCTCTCACACCAATTTACAGTAAAAGTAACAGAGGACCTGATATGAAACCCCTCTTACTCCTCTCCTCTCCCATTTGCAGTAAGGAAATAGGAACTAACAATCTAAAGGTACTGTCACACTTAGCGATGTACCAGCGATCCCGACCAGCGATATGACGCGGTTAGGATCGCTGGTATATCGCTAAGTGGTCGCTAGTGAGCTGCCACACAGGCAGATCTCACCAGCGACATCGCAGGGGTCGGGGGTCGCTACTTACGTGTCAGACGAGGCAATGAAGAGATCCTCCCGCCCGCGTCCACGCGTCACTCGTCGTCACAGCAGGAAGCCCCAGCAGGAAGCTGACGACGAGAAACAGTCCTGGACGTTCTCGCGCGATCAGCGATAACCAGCGGGGGAGCGGTCGGAGGTAAGTATTAGACATAGTGATATCGCTAGCGATATCGCTAGCAATATCGCTATAACATCACAAAAGCCAATGACGTTATAGCGATATTGCTAGCGATATCGCTTAGTGTGACAGGCCCTTAACTCTGCCATTATGTAAAATGGTAGTATACAAAGAGATGTGAACCATCTTAATTAAAATTCATGGCGTCCTCTATGCCCTTGTGACTGAACAAGGATGTACATTTTGCATAGACAAAGAGTACAAGTTAGACTAATAGTTTAAACGGGAAAAGGCTTTTTAAGTTTTGAGCGGATTAAAGGAAATATGTCACACCCTTTAGAGATAGCCGTGGTCACCCAGCGTACACATAAACAGGACAGTTTTGTCTAGAAGAAATGCATGGTAGACTCAGGATATACTGGGTTTGTGCCAGGGAAAATGTTACAATAAGACAGCTCAGGCAGTAATGTTTCTGAAAGAAAATATACAATATGGAAATTTGTATAAATCCTATTTTAATAAAACATACATTTTTTGGTGCCAGGGCTAACCAGGGGAAAATAAACACATTTTCTCATAACTATAACCACCACCAAAAGGCCCCAAACCCAGAGCGAACATATAACTACAAACAGCTATGCCATGTTTGGTCTCTAAGAAAAGATAAGATGCCGATAAAAAATGTGGCATCAATTTTGAACTTCTGCAATTGTCCATTGAGGAGTTATCACATAAGTTGGGATTTCATAAAATCCTGAAGGGCACAACCCACAACCCTGCCCACCTGAGGTCATCACTGGGAGGGTGTGTGCGTGGCACTCAGGGTCTGCAAAAAAAATCAAGCCGAATTATGATCTGGGTTCCTGTAGGGAGATGCACATCGTGTATGCATGAATTCCGTTTATTGACGGTGAAGCGCTCTCCTTCAGCTAAGCTGAATCGTCTCTGCGATTGGTATAGTAAGGTATATTATTACTCCCTTTTATTTGCTGGAACTGTATTTGCTGTATTGTTTTGTCAACCTTGTCAAATCTTAAGTATTTTGTTCATAAATACTGGCTCAGGTTGGATTAAATATAACATTTAATAGTTCTGTTCCTTTTGTTCTGTAAACCATGCCTCAAAGCCATGCGGTACTTGTAACAGGTGTTCCATTGGCCTGTGGTGGCAGCAAGTAATCTGGGCTTATCTTGGTGTTAGCGGTGATAGTACGGGGGTATATACTGTGGTAGCTCAGCTCACTCAGCGGCACACGGAAGTAGAAAACAGTAACACTGTCTCTTCAAATCTTCTGTTGGTTTATTAGACAGACGTCATAAACCGAAATGAAGGGGAAAATAAACACAGCCCTTCGGGTTAAACAGGAAAGCAAAAAAAAGCAAAATGCTGTAACACAATCCATACATTTGCGGGGAGCTCCCCATTCTGGAACAACCCAGGGATAGTATGAGTTCAGTCTTTCCTCCTCCGGACACAAATTCATGGAGATCCTCACTCCAGCCCTACTGACCCCAAACTGCCTCTGGAGGCCAGCTATTTAAGCCCCAGACCACACCCTAGGGTGGAGATAAGGTGGACATCCTGCTCTATGGATGTCCACATAAAACTCAGCCCATTATACAAATTATCTGTTAACCCCTCTTCACACTTAGTGTGCTGGAGGAAAATCTCTGGGTTTTATATCACTGACACCATTATGTGCAATGAAACAAATCTCCCCTCCAACACTTTACCAGTGACTTTGTCACAATACATACATTCCATGCATTGAAATCCAGAGGTGTATATACCATACGCTCACTGTTAGTTTCCTGATAACTCGCCTTTTAGTGCAAACAGCCTGCTGCCTGCTCCTTTATTCATCGGTCAATCCTGTAATTAGGGGGCAGCAGAGAGCTGTTTGCTCTAAAGATCACAGTGGGTGATTTTTGTGACCTTTCTGGACTGTGATATTGTGAATGTGTTATTAAATTCTTGACAAGAGGCAATACCAAGCGCATAGACAGCATCTTCAGGGGGGTCCAAAACAGTTCAAATTAGGGGCAGACACAACTAAAAGTGGCATCAATTGACCCAGAGTGCAAAACTGTGCAAAACTGCAAACCTGGGGGTGGGCGCCAAACTGAATTCTTGCCCCAGGTGCCAGAAAACCTAGATACAGCTCTGATCTCCTTTATATCACTACCCCACTGGCAGAAGCATTGTCCACTTCTCACCCCTTTCTCACTGGCAGTAAATGCCCCGTCACACACAGCGATCTCGCTATATCGCTGATTTTGTGATGCCACAGCGATCTCTCCAGCGAGATTGCTGTGTGTGACGGGGATCAGCGACTGGCCCCCCCGCCGGGTATCGCTGATCGTGCTTGATCGGCCTGGGCCATTTTTTGATCGCTGGTCTCCCGCTGGCCAGCGCGCATTGCTGCATGTGGCAGTGAGAGACCAGCGATCAGCGATGCTGGACGCTGGTTTCTAGTGTAAACATCGGGTATCCAAGAGCCGCGCGGTTCTTAGATACCCGATGTTGTCCTTGGAAACCAGCGTGTACGCCGGTTTCCAAGGTAAACAGCGGGTATCCAAGAGCCGTGGCTCCCTGATACCCGATGTTTACATTAGAAACCAACTTGCTCGGTGGTCCTGATCGCTGGAGCGGCTGTCTATGTGACAGCTCACCAGCGATCAGCCTAATAATAATATAATAATAATAATAAATTTTATTTCTATAGCGCCAACATATTCTGCAGCACTTTACATTTCGGAGGGGATTTGTACAGACAACAGACATTACAGCATAACAATAATCACATAGATTATAACAAATACCAAGAGGAATGAGGGCCCTGCTCGCAAGTTTACAATCTATGAGGAAAAAAAAAAAGAGAGACACGAAACGAGGGTGGTAACAGTTGCCCTGATTGTATGGACAAGCCATAATGTTACGTGTGTATCAGTATAGACACAGAGGGCTAATGGTTGCATAAAGCATGTGGGAACATGATGCGGGGAACCTGGTTATGGTAAAACTTTTGGCTGTGCCACACAGGGATAGATTAGGTTAATATGTTGAGGCGATAGGCCAGTCTGAATAAATGCGTTTTCAGGGCACGCTTAAAATTGTGGGAATTGGGTACTAATCGTATTGACCTGGGAAGTGCATTCCAAAGAATTGGCGCAACACATGTAAAGTCTTGGAGGTGGGAGTGGGAGGGTCTGATTATTGAGGATGCTAACCTCAGGTCATCAGCAGAACGGAGGGCGTGGGTAGGGTGGTATACTGAAACAAGGGAGGAGATTTAGGGTGGTGCTGAGCCATGGAGGGCTTTGTGGGTGAGGGTAATAAGTTTATACCGAATTCTGGAGTGGATGGATAGCCAGTGTAATGACTGGCACAAGGTAGAGGCATCGGTGTAACGATTGGCGAGGAATATGATCCTGGCTGCAGCATTCAAGACAGATTGGAGAGGGGAGAGTTTGGTAAGAGAGAGACCGATTAGAAGAGAGTTACAATAGTCGAGACGAGAATGAATAAGAGAAACAGTAAGAGTTTTTGCAGACTCAAAAGTAAGAAAGGTCGAATTCTAGAAATGTTTTTGAGGTGCAGATGACAAGAGCGAGCAGTGATCAAATGTGGGGGGCAAAGGAAAGCTCGGAATCAAAATCAAGTATGACCCCAAGATAGCGGGCATGTTGCTGGGGAGTAATAGTGGAGCCACACACAGAAATGGCAATGTCGGGTATAGGTACATTAGTAGAGGGAGGAAACACAAGGAGTTCAGTCTTTGACAGGTTCAGTTTCAGATATAGTGAGGACATGATGTTAGACACAGCGTTTAGACAATTGCCGGTGTTTTCTAGAAAGGCTGGCGTGATGTCAGGAGGAGAAGAAGCATATAATTGGGTGTCATCAGCATAGAGATGGTACTGGAAACAAAATCTACTGATTGTTTGACCAATAGGGGCAGTGTACAAGGAGAAGAGGAGGGGGCCTATGACCGATCCTTGAGAAACCCCAACAGTAACGGGAAGGTGAGAGGAGGAGGAACCGGCAAAAGATACAGTAACGGAGCGGTCAGAGAGATAGGAGGAGAACCAGGAGAGAATGGTGTCCTTGAGGCAAATGGAACGGAGCATAGTGAGGAGGAGCTGATGATCTACAGTGTCGAATGCTGCAGAGAGATCCAAGAGAATTAGCATGGAATAGTGACCATTAGATTTAGCTGTTAGTAGATCATTAGAGACTTTAGTGAGGGCAGCTTCAGTAGAGTGTAAGGAGCGGAAGCCGGATTGGAGAGGGTTGAGAAGAGAATTATCAGAGAGATAGCGGATAAGCCTAGCGATGTCCCAGCGATCCCAACCATGTCGGATCGTTGGTGGGATCGCTGGGACATCGTTATGTGTAACGGGGCCTTAAGTCTCAATCCCTAAAACACTCTTCTAAACAATTAGAGATGAGAAAGCTCTTTAACCCCTTAACAACCAGGGGTATTTAAGTTTTTGAATTTCTGTTTTTTGCTCTCCATCTTCCCAGAGCCATAACTTTTTTATTGTTTCGTCAATATGGCCATGTGAGGGCTTGTTTTTTGCAGGACAAGTTGTAGTATTGAACAACATCATTGGTCTTAACATATCATGTACTGGAAAATGGGAAAAAAATTCCAAGTGTAGTGAAACTGCAAAAAAAGTGCAATTCCACAGTTATTTATTTATTTTTTACCATGTTCACCAAATGCTAAAACTGACCTGCCATTATGATTCTCCAGGTTATGAAGAGTTCACAGACACCAAACATGTCTAGGTTCTTTTTTACTTACGTGGTAAAAAAATTCCAAAATTTGTTAAAAAATGCCACCATTTTCCGAGACCTGTAGCATCTCCATTATTCATGATCTGGGGCTGGGTTGGGGCTTACTTTTTCCGCGCCGACCTGACGTTTTTATTGATACCATTTTGGTGTAGCTACAATCTTTTGATCCCCCGTTATTGCATTTTATTGCAATGTAGTGGCAACCAAAAAATGTTATTCTGACGTTTCTAATTTTTTTCTCATTATGTCATTTAGCGATTAGGTTAATTTTTTTATATTGATAGATCGGGCGATTTCGAACGCGGCAATACCAAATATGTGTATATTTGACTTTTTTTTATTATTATTGCTTTATTTTGAATGGGGCGAAAGGGGGCGTCATTTGAACTTTTATTTTTTTTATTTTTGAAAAACTTTTTTTTACTTTTTGCATGCTTCCATATTTTCCATGGGAGACTAGAAGCTTCAGTACTTCAATCACCTCTGCTGCTCGCAGGCAATGACCAGATCGCCTGTGTGTAGCAGAAATGCTCACTTGCTATGAGCACAAACCATGCGGTGGTGCTCATAGCAATCTGGCAATGACAACCATAGAGGTCTGCTGCAGACCTCTGCTTGTCATGCCAACCCATCGGTGACCCACAATCATATGACGGGGTCACCAATGGGCGGGATTAGTGACACACGTACGGTAAGGGCAAGTTAAATGCCGCTGTCAGAGATTGACAGCGGCATTTAACTAGTTAACATCCATGGGTGAATCGTGAAAGAGGTTAAGGGTCGGTTTTAATTCGCTGTACCGCCTGATGCTCGCTGAACAGTTCAGTGAACATATCTGAACCCTATTGAATTCGGATATGTATTGGGAGGCAAAACCAAATGCATAGACAACACCTTCAATGGTTTCAAAAAGCTGCCAAAACAGCTCAAATTTGGAGTAGACACCAGGAAAAGTGGCATCAATTGACCCAGAGTACAAAATAGTATAATTGTGCAGCATGGATGCATAGGACAGGGCCTGGGCCAGCATTTCTAGCTGAAACATTGATCAGTAACAGGTGCATGAGTGACGGGTGTAGGCCTGCTGCTTTGAGAGGTCTGCCAAATTCAGGCACGAGGTCTGCCAAATTCAGGAAGCACACATGAAGGAGACCCAACTTGGAGTCCAAAAATGTACAAATATTAGGGGCAGACAACAGGAAAAGTGTCATCAATTTACCTATAGTAGAAGTTTGATAATGGCACAGCAGCAGTCAGCGATGGGCCATGCATGAGGTATCAGGGTCTGGGCCAGCATTTATAGTTTTTAATTTAAATTTAAATTAAGATGAGATGGATGGAGGATCAGTGTAAGCCTGTTTTGCTGGGAGCCCTGATACCTCATGAAACAGCTCAATCTGCTTTTCTGCTCAGCCACACTCATGTGGCACAAATATCAACTTTGTCAACTACTATTGTTAGAAGCGTTTAAGAATAGTAACATAGGTTGTTAACTGAAAGTAAGTGGAGGCCTTCCGGTCTGGGAGCCCTACTGCTACAGGAAACACATGAAAGAGACCAAACTTAGAGTACAAAAATTTCCCCAAATTATTTCCTCACACCACTAAGGTGTCATCACTTTCCCCAGAGTATAAATAGTATAACTGAGCAGTATTTTAAAAAACTTCAGTAACTGTACATTATACTCAACTCCCTTTCTTTGGCAGCTGCATAGCAGTATTATTATTATTTATTGTTATAGGCCGGACCATTTATTCCATGAAGATTTACATATGAAAAGGGGAATACATGATAAAAACAAGGACAATAGTACCACCAACTGGTACTGGGGGACAGATAACCCTGACTATGAAGGCTCACAGTCTACAAGGGAAGGGTGAGGATACAATTGGTGAGGGTACAACGGTTTGTGCAATGGAATGGTGGAGCAATGGTTAGTGGGGTTGTAGGCTTGTCGGAAGAGGTGGTTCTTCAGGTTCCTTTTGAAAGTTCCCATGGTAGGCGAGAGTACGATATGTTGGGGTACACAGTTCCAGAGTAGAGGGGATCTATGGGAGAAATCTAGTATGCGATTGTGGGAAGAGGGGGTAAAAGGGAGTAGAGAAGGAGATCTTGTGACAATCAGAGGTTGCGTGCAGGTAAGTACTGGGAGACTTGGTCACAGATGTATGAAGGAGATATATTTTGGATGGCTTTGAATGCAGAAGTTGGAGTTTTGATCAGGAGTCTCTGGGCAATGGGGAGTCAGTACAGGGATTTACAGAGGGGAAAAGCCAGGAAATAGCGGGGTGACAGGTGGATTATTCGGGAAGCAGAGTTTAGGATATATAGCATCGGTGCAAGAGAGTTAGAAGGAAGACTACAGAGCAGGAGGTTGCAGTAGGCGAGGCGGGAGATTATAAGGGCATGTACTAGTATTTTTGCAGATTCATGGTTGAGGAATGTACGAATCGGAGATATTTTTGAGTTGGCGCCGCAGGAAGTGGAAAGGGCTTGGATCTTCGATTTGAAGGAGACATTAGAGTCAAGTTTGTGGGACTGGGAACAGTGGGCATCCATTGACTTTGATGGATAGGTCAGTTGGGGGGTTTAAATGAGATGGTGGAAAGATGATGAATTTGCTTTTTCCATGTTAAGTTTTAGAAACCTAGCCGAGAAGAAACATGAAATAGCGGATAGACATTGTGGGATTCTGCTTAGTAAGGAGGTGAAATAAGGTCAAGAGAGGTAGATCTGTGTGTCATCAACAAAGAGGTGATATTGAAAGCCATAAGACTCTATGAGCTGTCCCAGGCTGAAGTTGTAGATGGAAAAGAGCAAGGGTCCTAGAACTGAACCTTGGGGGACACCGACAGATAGGGGGTGAAACAAGGAGGTGATGTGTGAGTGGGAGACACTGAATGTCCTGTCTCTAAGGTAAGAGGAGATTCAAGATAGGGCCAAGTCTGTGATGCCAAGAGATAAGAGAGTCTGTAGTAAGAGGGAATGGTCCACTGTGTTGAAGGCAGATGACAGGTCCAGGAGGAGAACAAAGTATTGTCGCTTGGATTTCGAGGTTAGTAGGTCTTGTTGACTTTAGTCAGGGCAGTTTCAGTGGAGTGGTGCAGTCAGAAGCCAGATTGTAAGCGGTCAAAGAGGGAGCAGGAGGAGAAATGGGAGTTCAAAATGGATGTGCTATTCCAGTAGTTTTGAGGTGTAGGGGAGAAGTGATATGGGCCGATAGCTAGACACAGAGGATGGGTCAAAGGAGGGCTTTTTGAGGATGAGTGTGATCGAGGTATGTTTGAAGCATGAGGGGAAGACAACAGTTGCTAGTGGGGGGTTAGGGTAGTGATGAAGACTGTTACATTTTGAAATGAGGTGGGATGGGATTGGGTCAAGTTCACAGGTAGTGAGATGTGATTTGGACAGTAAAGAGGAAAGTTGATCTTCCGTGATGGTGGAGAAGTTGGTTTTGGAGACAGAGAGTTGAGCATTTGAGGAGGGGCTGTGGGGACTTGAGGGAAAAGGTTTGCCTTATGTTGTCAATCTTCTGCTTGATCTGCCAACTTTGTAAAAATGACTTTGTAGAGTAAAAAAATCCAATAAATTGACTATTACATACCTGAACCGGCATGCGTGCCATCAACATGCATTAGTCTGGGAATCTCACTGCCCTTAAATGCGGACAAGCGGGCCTCGCCAACCACCAGCCGCTCCATCAACCACATCTGCTGCTTCTTTCTCCTCTGTCATCGTGGTAAGTGTTCTCGCACAGGTCTCCGTCCATAGCATAGAACCTCCACTTGTTTATCCTTTACAGTCGTAGTGAGTGAGAGCCTGTCAGCTGTTATGGAAGTGGACATGCATGCTGTTATTGACCGATCTCAGACACCAAGCACATCATATCTTCGTCAATCCACCATAACATCCCCACTTGCAACTCACAGTAGAGCGGTTTCTCGTGTTCATCCTACTCCACCCTCTGTCAGAACAGCAGCAAGCCCCCATTCGCGCAGTTGTGGTCATGTAAAAGATTGTTTCCTCCTACACATGGCAAAGCTAAGAGCTTGACCTTTACCATCTCCAATCTACTAATAATAATCATCTTTATTTATACAGCGCAAACATATTCTGCAGTGCTTTACAAGTCAGTAGTTCTTATAAAGTAGTCATAAGTTACAAAGTTAATGATAATCCAATAATTAAAACCAAAATAATGACAACCCTACTCGTAAGAGCTTACAATTTACAATAACTTGAGGGTGACACAAAGTACAGGTTGTCATGCTCACCTCTTGTTCCACGGCTCCCGCTCGCCCTGCAGCTTCTGCGGCCGCTGCTCTGACCGCCGCTGCCGCAGCTTCCCCTGGCCTTGCTCCTGCTGCCGCTGCTCTGGCCGCCTCTGCCGCGGCTCTCCATGTCACAGCACCGCCGGTCCCAGCCGCCTCCCGTGTCTCCACGCCACCCAGGGCTCTCCGGCGCTCCCGGTCCTCTCAGCCCGCCCCCTCTGATTGCGCCTCTCAATCATCTGCCTCTCTTCCTGTTCTGCGGTCGGCCGCTGTTCCCTCTCTGGTACGCAGGCGCACATCTAGGCATGCCCCCTAGACTAAGGTGCCCTATCCCTTGGTCCCCATGATACTGCTGCACCCTGTAACGATCAACGTGTGACTGGACACAGCACCTCCAGCAGGGCGAATTTATGGCACACGTGACTCTGGATACACCGCCTCCAGCTAGGCGAATTTAAATAATAATGGAACGTGCAGCCGGATACACCGCCTCCAGCTGGCGAATTTAAGAAGTACACGTAAAACTGGATACCCCGCCTCCAGCTGGCGAATTTAAATACAGTAATAAGGGTAAACACAGGGAACAATTACAGTGGTGGACCCTGCACTAGGGAATGGAATGGGGACATGGAGACCTCCTGCACTCCCCTGAGCCAGTGACCCTGCACTCCTCAACAGTCCCTATGCCGGTTCCGCACCGGCGCCGATCGGGAACCTAGAAACCCTGACTCACCCTGCACCTAGTCCCTCACTAGGGAATTGGTTGGTGCGGAAACTAATCCCACCACTGTACTAGAACACACATAAGGAAAGTCACAAACAGGGATAAAGAAACACTTAGCTTTCTCTGTGCTAATGCTCCAGCACAGAGTCCACCACCAGAATACAGCTCTCCTCCTGAAATGCTGCCACCAAGCTCTGTCAAAGCTGCAAGGAAATCCCCTCTGACTCCTTTCACACCAGGGCTCAGACCATGCTGCAAGGAGCTCTCTCCAGCTCCTTCCTCCACCAAGGTTGGTTGCAAATGAACAACTATCACCAACTCTGATTGCAACACTTGTGACTCTTTTATAGCAGAGCCAGCAATCACACCTGCATGATAAATGTGCACTTTAACTAAAGTGTAACACCACTAACCACCACCGGGGTAACTTAGACCAAACGACACCACGTGTAATGATCTTAATGACCACCGGGGGCAATCAACCCACTTTGGCACCAAGCCAAAGGAAAAAAGTTCACTATATACATTAAATCTGTCAGATCAAACTCAGATCATGACAGTACCCTCCCCTTAATGAGGGGCCTCTGGACCGTCAAGACCGCTCCTCATTAGGGAACACCCTACAGCGGGGATGCCAGATCCAGAGTTTAACACCCCCACTACCTGAAACTCAGGTTTATGACAAACGAGTACTGTTGGTATTGGCAATGTATGTTCTGGAAGTACTACACATCTCCGAAGCGCCGACCTGGGGAACGAGTTGTGTATGTGTATGTTTGGTATGAGCTGGTAAGACTCCACAACACACTTCCACTGGATGTTTTTTGGTGGCCCCCGTACATGCTCATTCACACACAGGTCCGGACCTGAACGTTTATTGCCACTCGTTCGTTTGTCACCACTTGGAGAACTCTTTCTGGAATTGACAACAGAGGCGTCCCCCTGTGTCACCACACTCACACCCCCGCACTTCACCATAGGGTACACCACCCTCCAACCCTTTCCACCACGAGGTCTGCGCCTCACAGAGTTGGCTAGCGGCGTGGGCTGAGACTTGCCCCTACTCTCCTGCAGCACATCCGCTGCTCTCACTGGAGAGGAAGGGGTCCGTTGAAGAGAGACAGCAGAGACAGTAGTCCCTAGGCAGCAGCCCTCACACGACTGCCCCCAGCTGACTACTTCCCTCGCTCGCCAATCTATCACCGGGTTGTGTTTTTTCAGCAAAGGGAAGCCTAAAATGATAGGTACTGACATTCCCTCCAAGACGTAGCATGACAAGGACTCCTTATGCTGTCCTATACGCAAATGGATGTTTTCTACGACTTGGGTAAGGCTCCCCTGGCTCAGTGGAACAGTGTTAATGACCTGAACGCTTATAGGTTGGGCCAGCGTCGTACACTTCAGGCCATGAGTCAGGACAAAGCGAGCATCCACCAGACTGACTCCTGCTCCGCTGTCCACAAGCACCGGTACCACCTCCGGTACCCCGCCAGCCAACACTTCTGCTGACATGATACCTTCGGAGGGCAAAATGGAGGAAATGTACACTCCCTGGTCGTCTCCCTGCAAACGACCAGGGGTATGCGGCTTCTGAGATGACACAGATAATTTGGCGCGCAATGGGCAAGCCTTAAGGACATGACCAGTCAGCCCACAGAAAAAACATGCCGACACCACTCCCTGAACCGTAGGCAGGCCTGAACTCAACCCGACACCTCCTACTTGCATAGGTTCGTCCGGAGACTTGGCACGGACTGGGCAGGCTCCCATGAAATGGCCCGGCTTCCCACAGGAAAAGCAGCTCAGGATTCTCTCTCAGCAGATGGGCTATGCAGTCTCCTTCCCTAGTGCTTATTTGAGTGAAGTACTCCTAGTACTGAGTTACACTGAAGTTCCTCCTAATTCTCTTCTATTAGCACTCCTCGTATGGCAGACAGCTATAGCCGCTATTCCTCTCTTGGCTCACTCTTTGCTGTTGTGCCTCCAAGTCTTAGATGGGGTAGGGCATTTACAGCCTCCTACTCCTCTGGTGTCTGTTGCAGGACCATTAGTATCCGTACAACCGTGGAGACCAGGCTCCAGTTCATGCGCTCTCACTGGAGATGAGCCTTTCCTCTCCGCTCGATCTCTGCACTTCCTCCTCACATCTGCACACTTCACCCTCCTCACACTAACTGCCCACTCCTTCCTCTTGGCCCTCAGAGAGCACTCCTCCCTTCAATTCCGGTTCAGAGTCCCCCATGCTGGCCTGGAATGGAACTTTGTTGCATGTATAGGTTAACTGCGAGAGAGACCCTTCACTGCTTCCAAGCCTGGCATTACCCTCCCTGGAGGAAGGCAAAGCCACTGTGGCGGCCATACTCCTGGGGTGCCACATTCCCCCTTAGTGCAAGTCAGCACTCCTGGGCTGATGAAAAATCATAAAACATATAACAAATAAACAATTATGGAGGTTACAAGATTTGAAAAAGGGAAAAATGTACAAAAACCACAAGCTCCAAAAACAGTCCTATGATGACAAGTCAAAGCATCAATGTCCATGGTCCTTTCCTGGGCAAATGGTGAACTATTTACAAGGTTGGTGACCACACAGTTCTGTGGTCCAATGTCTGTGAAAACAAAACTGGAAAATTCAAAGGAAACTCTTACAGATGATCTGTAGGCACAAACTTGAAAACAGTTACAGTACATATATATATATACACAATTTCAACATTTACATTTACTTATCTATACACGATATCTAATGGGCAGTATACCTTGTGTAGTACGGGTACGGTGTCTGGTGCTAACTACTGGTGTAGTGTGTAAAATACCGGATTCACTACTGGTAGTTCTGCATGGCACAGGGATACTAGATTGTCTGTGATCTCTTAGGCCTGTTTCACACTTCCGTTTTTTCAAATCCGTCAAAATCCGTTGTTTTCCGTCAAAAAACGGATCCGCCATTTTTTGCAGGATCCGTTTTTTTGGTCCCATAGACTTCCATTACGGTTACCGCGGATCCGTCAAAAAAACGGATCCGTTTTAAAAAAAAACGGATCCGTTTGCATCAGTTTCCGTCAAAAAAACGGAAACGGATCCGTTTGGCGGACACAAAAACGGAAGTGTGAAACAGGCCTTGGACTCACCAGAGGTATAACAGATTCACCACTGGCAGGGCGAGGACTCTCCGGCTCCACTGCTGGTGTGGCATCTGCTGCCTGATTTTGCTGATCTTCAGGATTTTCTTGAGTCACTTCTTCCTGTGCTATCAGCTGGGAAAAGGTCAACACTGGCACCACTATAGCATCATTTACTTTAGTCCAATTTGCAGGGAATTCCCCAAGTACGGTGCTGACCTTTTATTCTTCTATGGGTTGGACGTTATCTTGTTCTTCCATTCTTTCTCTTAACTGGTCAGGGCATAATTTCAAATGATCCCTGGATACTGCTGCTGAGGTTTCTCCTCCATCTTTACTAATAAGGCACACCTTGGTATTGTCAAAGTTTGAGGGTAGAATGGTGTAAGGCTCAGCTTCCCATTGGTCTTCCAATTTATGCAATCTTCTTTTCCTCTTTAAGACTTGTTCTCCTGGTGACAAGGGAACTGCTGGTGTATGCTGATTGTAGTTCCTCTCTTGTTTTTGTCTTGCCTGAGCTAGACTCTTTTCCACACATTCTTGTACTCTTCTGTACTGTTGCTGCCTCTCTGTATCCCAGTCAGCATCTGGTGATGTTACTTCAGGTGTCTGAACTTCCATGTCCAAATCAATAGGCAGCTTACCAGGCCTAACTCTCGTTAGGTAGGCTTGAATGCAGTTGGTGGTATTCACAGGAATGTGGTTGTAGAGGTCTACCAGATCTGGCAACTTTTCTGGCCACAGATTCCTCTCTTCCAAAGGCAAGGTCTTCAGTAGGTCAATCACTACCTGGTTTATCTTCTCACACATGCCATTGGTATGTGGGTGGTACGGTGTTGTCCGGATCTTCTTACAACCATACAAGTTACAGTATTCTTGGAACACTTCTTCCTCAAAAGCTGGACCTTGATATGTAAGCACTTGCTCAGGATATCCATGTGGTCTACAGAAGTGCTGTTGGAAAGCTCTGGCTGCTGTCCTGGCTGTTTGATCTTTGACAGGCACAACTACCAGGAATCTTGAGTAGTGATCAATGATGGTAAGAGCATAGATGTAGCCTGACCGGCTTGGGACCAGCTTCACATGGTCCAGGGCTACCAACTCAAGTGGCTGTTTGGTGATGACTGGCTGTAGAGGAGCTCTCTGGCTGTTTTGATCCTTTCTGCGCAGGTTACATTGTCCACACTCCCAGCACCACTTTTCAATGGCTTTCCTCATACCAGCCCAGTAGAATCTCTCCCGGAGCAATGCTTCCAACTTCTTCCATCTGAAGTGGCCAGCTCCATTGTGGTATGCTTCCAGGACCATTGATGCCTCTCTCTTTGGGACTATCACCTGCCAAACCAGCTCATGAGTACGGGCATTGATACTCCTCCGACACAGCTTTCCTGCATAGATGAACAGCCTCTTTCCTTCCACAACTGCTGGGTTTCTTCAGGAGCATCCGACTCTGGGCGTGAGTCAGCTTCTGACAGCAGCTCCTTCACCAGGTGGACTGCGGGGTCATTATCCTGAGTTTCTGCCCAGTCATGATGGGGCAATGGATTAAGGGTGACCTCTTTCAAGCCAGACCGTCTGTTTCTCACTCCTTGGGCACGTTGGGCTGCAATTGGCCGGTGGAAGGGAGGTAACTCCATCTCTTCAAGAGCCTCAGGGTCTTCTCCTGCATCTGGCAGATTAGGCATTCTGGACAGCGCATCAGCATTGGCATTCTTGTGCCCTGCTCGGTACTTGATGGTAAACTCATAGTTAGACAGCCGAGCCATCCATCGCTGTTCCAGTGCACCTAGTTTTGCAGTGTCCAAGTGAGTCAACGGGTTGTTGTCCGTGAAAATGGTAAACTTGACTGAAGCTAGGTAATGCTTGAATCTTTCAGTCACAGCCCATACTATGGCGAGGAACTCCAGCTTGAAGGAACTATAGTTGTCTGGGTTCCTTTCAGTGGGACAAAGCTTCCTGCTGGCGTAGGAGATCACTCTTTCTTTGCCATTCTGTACCTGTGACAGTACAGCTCCCAGTCCCACGTTGCTGGCATCAGTATACAACCCGAAGGGTTTGTCATAATCTGGGTAGGCCAGAACTTCATCTCCTGTGAGAGCCATATTTAGTCTGGTGAAGGACCTCTCCAACTCCTCAGTCCATTCAAATGTGGAACTTTTCTGTTTGGCTTTCTTGGACTGTCCCATCAGGAGATTTTGCTTAGGAGTGGCTATTTCAGTGAAACCTTTGATGAACCTTCGGTAGTAGACTACCAACCCGAGGAATTGGCGTACTTCATGGAGGTTGCTGGGCTTCGGCCAGTCCCGGATGACTGACTTTGTCAGGATATGGTGTCACTCCTTCTGCACTCAATTCATGACCGAGGTACTGTACCTTGGGCTTCAGGAGGTGGCATTTGCAAGGCTTCACCTTCAGGCCAAAGTTGGGCAAGGCTTCTAACACCTCAGCCAGGTGCTCCCGATGATCTTCATAAGTCTTGGAGAAAACAATGACATCATCAAGGTACAACATGACTATCTCAAAGTTCATGTGTCCCAGGCAGCACTCCATCAGTCGTTGAAATGTTCCTGGAGCAGTGCAAAGCCTGAATGGCATATAGCTGATCTCACAGAGACCCATTGGAGTGGTACCGTATATACTCGAGTATAAGTCGATCCGAGTATAAGTCGACCCCCCTAATTTTGCCTCAAAAACCTGGGAAAACTTATTGACTCGAGTATAAGTCTAGGGTGGGAAATGCTCCATAGATTATTCCCCATATGGTGTCCTCAGAAGAAGCTCCATAGATTATTCCCCCATATGCTGCCCCCATAAGAAGCTCCTTAGATTGTTCCCCCATTTGCTGCCCCCATAAGAAGCTCCATAGATTGTTCCCCCATATGCTGCCCCCATGCTGCTGCTGCTGCATGTAAAAATAAAAAAAATGACATACTCACCTCTCCGTCGCTGGGTGTCAGATTCTCACCTGTCCTGCGTCTATGGCTGCTCACCGCTACCTGCTACGTCATCAGTCAGTGACGTTCAGACTGCAGGGGGCGCGGTGCGCACTAACCACGTCACCGCACCCTCTGCTGTCTGAAGTCACTGACCGATGACAGACAGCAGCAAGCAGCCATGGACGCAGGACAGGTGAGTATCACTATACTTACCCGTCCTGACGCTGTGTCTTGAGCCCCCAGCTTCTCCCCGTGCTCTCTCTTCCTGCCTTCAGCGGTCACGTGGTGCCGCTCATTAAAACTCATGAATATGCGCATATTCATGTAAGTATGACCTGACACATCCGCCCCCTCCGACCCCCTTTGTATATGACTTGAATATAAGACGAGAGGGGGACTTTCAGCCCAATTTTTTGGGCTGAAAATCTCGACTTATATTCGAGTATATACGGTAAATGCTGTTTTCTCCTTGTCTGCCTCTGCCACGGGAACCTGCCAATACCCACTAGTGAGATCTAAGGTGGAAAAGTAATTAGCAGTTTTAAGTGCAGCTAATGACTCTTCATTTCTGGGTAATGGGTAGGCATCTTAATGTGTAATGCTGTTAATTTTCCTGTAATCAACACACATTCTCATGGTACCATCCTTTTTCTTTACAAAAACTATTGGAGCTGCCCAGGCACTACAACTGTCTCTGATAACCCCTGCTTCCTTCATCTCTTTCAACATACCTTTAGCACATTGGTATTGTGTTGGGGGTATAGGCCGGTACCTTTCTTTAATGGGTGGATGATCTCCAGTGGGGATATGATGTTGAACCCCTTTTGCCTGCCCAAAATCAAGTGGGTGTTTACAGAATACCCGCTCATATTCTTGTGTCACTCTGTAAACCCCATTTTTCTGGTATGAAGGTGTAGAGTCAGTCCCCACCTGCAGTTGCTGGCACCACTCCTCCATCTGCTTCACAGAGCCATTGTCCTCCACCTGATCGGATGAGACCAAGGGCTCTGCTGCCTGCAAAGAGTTGTTATTAACAGTGAGCAGCTTAGCAACTGTGGTGTACCGAGGTATTGTGGTCTCCTCCTCCCCACAATTCAAAAGGCATACAGGTACCCTTTACGCACATCAACCACCCCTCTGGCTGCCAGGACAGTGGGCCTGCTATCAGAATATACTGGTTCTGCCAATGCCTGGTAATCCTTCCCTCTGAGGCCTATGGCTGCCCGACACCAAATCAACATTTCACATCTGGAGGGTATTGCAATGGAGAAAGCATCACTCACTCTGACACTACCAATTTCTCCGCCAGAGAGTTCTACCTGTTGTCTTTGCATCAGGGCCTTGATCTCCTTCTGCAGGACTCGTTCACTGGAACCAGCAGTCTCAGCCACCTGTTGTAACAAGACAATAACCTCGGAAAGACAATGTTCAATTACATTTGTACCAAGAGTCATCATGAGATTACATTCTCGTCGATCAATATCCACAACTATCAGACCTTGACATTTCAACTCCACCCTCCCAACTTTAACAGTAATTTCTTTACATCCCACATGTGGTAAAGACTGACCATTACTGGAACTACTGTTAGTTCATCAGTTGGGCCAAGGGTGAGTTCAGAGTCAGCCCAATACCGCTTGTAGAGGATATAGGGCATAGTTGTCACCTGGGAGCCAGTGTCCAGCAAAGCGTTCATGGGGATGCCGTCAATCACCACAGGAAGGACCGGTCTCCCTCCCACATACTTGGCTCGCCAGTTCCTTGGGCCTTGTGGTCTTAATCCTGGGGGTTGGCCCTCTGCCCCAGGGGTTGCTCGTTTAAAGGACAAAATCTTGCAAGATGACCTGCCTTGTAGCAGCGACAACAGATGTGACGTCCGTCCTGGTCATAGCGGTCGTTGTTCCTTCCTCGGAGTGGCGGGGTTCTCCTCTTCTGGAGCCACGGGACATCCTCTGGACAGGAAGCAAGCTGGATCTTCTCTTTGGAGGACACCTGCAGGGACTGCATGGTTTTAGTAAGTGCAGCCATACCCCTGGTGAACTCCTGGACCTGAAGACGCAGCTCTTCAGTTGGATCTTTATCCAGAGACTGTGCATCAGCCTCCACAGGGATGGAAGGAAAAGATGTTGCTTCCTGATGGTAGGTGATCGCTGGGCGCCTAGGGGGCGCTGGACGGCTGTTAGTTGATTCCTGCAGGACCCGAATAGCCCTGTCCTTAAAATCAGCAAAGTCCAGATCAGGGTTTTGCAGGGTTATGATGCGCAACTGTTCTCTGTAGGTACTGGATAGGAGTCCTTCAATGAACTGCTCCTTTAACAGTTTATCTTCCTCCTTCACACTGTCAGGATCAACTTGCTTAACTGCTCGCAGCGCCTCCTGCAGGTTAAGAGCATAGTCCCTTATACTGTCCTGCTTACATCTAAAGAATCGCATCTTAATTTCAGCTGCAGTGCGGGTGTCAAAGGTGCTTCTTAGCTTGGCCAAAATCTTTTTAACAGTCTCTTTGTCAGTGTCCTGCCAGGCTTTCACCTCTCTCTGTGCTGCACCCGTTAGCTGTCCAATAAGGATGGTCACTTTCTGGCTTTCAGACAGAGGGTATACTTTAAACAAACTGCACAGTCTCTCTTTAAATTCACTCAGGGTATGTGACTCACCCGAGTACAGCGGTAGCCAGGCTGCTCCCGGAAGGTAGGGCATAGACAGCGGCATTATGGGGACCGCTGCGGCGGGCGCTACTCCTTGCGGCACTGAGGGGCTGGCGTCGGTGTCCGCTTCTGCATTGCTGCATGGCACATTCTCTTCCCCCCTAGTTAACGTTAGCCAGGGCCGGGGGTTGAGTAAGCTTACCGGCGGCCGCTTCGCAGACCCGATGCTCCGGGCTGTAGGCCTCAGCTCCTCCCCTTCTCGCGCGCTGTCCTCTCTTCCCGCGCTGCACTTCACTTCTTCGCGCTCTGCGGCAGGCTCCGCCCATGAAGGCCTGTCCCTTTTCTTCCTGCGCACGCCAATCAGCGGGACAATGGTGTCAATGGCGCTAATTTCACACACAGTCTATAGCACACAACAATCTCTGGCACACAGGACCCGGGGATACCGGGCTCCGTAATCCTGTTCGTGACGCCAAATTGGGTCACCCTCCCAGGGCTGTGGGGTACTCGGTACTGGGCCGGTGTCAGCGGGGTGTGTCACAGCAGCGGTGACCTGGTCCGTGGCCCTGGGCACCCAAGTAATGGGGGTGATTGAATGGTGGAATGTAGTTGATTAAATGAATAGTTCGTGACGCCACCTGTGGTGTTCGGCAAGTGAGATGTTAAGCCGACGCTGCATGCAGATCCCCTGGGACTGATGGTATGGTGCAGCAAAGATGTAAGAGCTCCCCACAGGTGAAGCTGTAGTCCCAGGGCAGTGAAGATGTGGTTGGCATGGGGATGTAGCAGTGCCGGAAGGGTAGGAAGCAGACAAAGACACAGCAGGGTGCAATTTCTGTACCTTTACTTGATAAATGCAATCCAGGGTCCTGATTACAGATGGTACCGGAGCAGGCTAGCCTGGAAGCAGCTCAGGATTCTCTCTCAGCAGATGGGCTGTGCAGTCTCCTTCCCTAGCGCTTATTTGAGTGAAGTACTCCTAGTACTGAGTTACACTGAAGTTCCTCCTAATTCTCTTCTACTAGCACTCCTCGTATGGCAGACAGCTGTAGCCGCTATTCCTCTCTTGGCTCACTCCGTGCTGTTGTGCCTCCAAGTCTTAGCTGGGGGTAAAGCCTTTACAGCCTCCTACTCCTCTGGTGTCTGTTGCAGGACCATTGTATCCGTACAACCGTGGAGACCAGGCTCCAGTTCATGCGCTCTCACTGGAGATGAGCCTTTCCTCTCCGCTCGATCTCTGCACTTCCTCCTCACATCTGCACACTTCACCCTCCTCACACTAACTGCCCACTCCTTCCTCTTGGCCCTCAGAGAGCACTCCTCCCTTCAATTCCGGTTCAGAGTCCCCCCTGCTGGCCTGGAATGGAACTGTGCTGCATGTATAGGTTAACTGCGAGAGAGACCATTCACTGCTTCCAAGCCTGGCATTACCCTCCCTGGAGGAAGGCAAAGTCACTGTGGCGGCCATACTCCTGGGGGCGCCACACAGGAACCGAGAAATAAATGGAGGAGGAGGAGGAGGAAGAGGTGTTGGGTTTGCAACAGTCAGGAGATGAAGAGGATAATGAAAAGAAAGAGATGAGCGAATAATAGAGTATCAAAATGTGCTTGTAGACAATCTTAGCAGTGTTTTTTTCCCTAGACAGCAGTGAGGCACACAGTGTACATCACAATTATAGACTTCCATCCCTGGTAATGACAATTGAATTCGTCAATGCAAAATCATTAGCATCAGTATATGTGGCAGAGGCAGCCCTGTTGCTTTGTGGTTAGCAATGCAGCCTTTCAGCACTGGAGTCCTAGGTTCAAACCACACCAAGGACAACATCTGCAGGGAATTTGTATGTTCTCCTCTTGTTTGCATTGGTTTGCTCTGTGTACTCCAGTTTCCTCCCACACTCCAAAGACATACTGATAGGAAATTTAGATTGTGAGGCCCAATTTAAACAATACCAAAAATGTGTATGAAGCACTGTGTAATTAATTGCACTATATAAGTGAGTAAAATAGGTTAAAAAAATCAATTTCTGTGAGTCGATCTGCATATTTTTTAGACCAGTACGTGCAACAGCAGAACAGAGTACAAGACTGACACGTAGTGAACGACTGGAGAAGATGGTGCAGGAGTATCTTAAGCTCAATATCAATGCCATCAGAGGGATTTGGACCCTTTTGCATTTTGGTCTTTAAAAATGGAAGAGTGGCTTGAGCTCATCTGTCACACCTTGGGGGTTTTGTCATGACCGGCAGCCAGCGCTCTCTCAGAAAGTGTCTTCAGCAATGCTGGTGGTGTCTTGATGGATAAGTGCAATGAGCTGTCTCCTGAAAGTGTAGACCGCCTATTTGTCATCAAGATGAACAAGTCATGGATCTCCAATGACTTTTGCACCCCAGTCTCAGACTGGGCACACTAGGCGATGGTGTTGTTTTTAGTGTGCTGCATTTGTTAAGGATATGATTATGAAAATATAAAAAATAAGGACGCTTATATTCATTCAATGAGATGCTTATGTGTCCTTTAATTCATTCCTGTCAACAGATTAAATAAAACTTATATAAACGCTGACATGATTAATTCACTAAGCTTATCAAGAACGAATGGTAAATGTGCCTGTACTAGGGAGTTATCAGTACACACATACCTCTCATTCCCACAGGAATCAATGACTGGCAACAATTTTAGATAAGGTAATGAAGTAAGATGTGGAAAAGCACCTTGGCTCTCTCTATAAAAACCCTACAGCTCAACCAATAAAATCAGAATTCATTTGAGACACAACTCATTGTCTTTGTCCTTTGATTTCTCTGGCCGTAAACCTCCAATTAAGATGACAACACATGCATTTCGTGTGCCCTAACATTTGGCGCCCAAATTGGGGCCAGAACAACGCATCCAGACGACCACTACCGCATAAACATCTCCCCCAGGACTGACGTCATTGGTGGGAAGAGTCTGCAACTCTAAAAGCAGGTGAGAAAAGATATCATCTTACCTACCATCCCTCGGTTCCACATCCGGGCTGGGTTGAGATAGCCGACTGTCATCTCTAGACAATAACTGACCACAATTGAAAAATCCTGAGCCTATGAACCGGACAGAGATATTTCTTAATTGTCTGTGTATCTCTGTGTATTTTCCAACCAGTCCAGAGAGTCTGTCTAGTGTCTAGTGATACCATACTGCACAAGGGCTGTCAGAACAGTGCAGAGGGGTGCCACATTAACACCGAGTAATCGCCCTGGTTCCGATCTTAGGCTGTCGATGAAATAATCTCACAGGTACTCACGTTTGGCCGCCTACCCATGGTCAGAGCCCAAGGTCTGGCAACGTGGCTAATAAATAAAAAAGAGTGTGGCATTGTGTCAACTCCTCTGCTTGTATATGCTAAAGTCACAGTAGAACATCCAAGCTAGTTAATCATTAGCTGTGCTTTTGTCACCTCGGCCAAGCCACAGGTCGAGCCCCGGTTGTCTTGGTAACAAAACGCATTAGCTAGGATATCCCTGCATGTCAAGCTGAAGGTTAACTGTCCTGTGGAAAGAAAGAAAAAAGTATTCACCATTTCACTACTGCCCACAGTGGTCAGTCGGCATAGCCTGATTGTGTGCAGACTCTTAGAACTCAGCATTTCTCAACAAGGTTGGCGCATTATCAAAGCACTAGACACATCCCTCCCCAGATTCAGCAATTTGGCCCAGGTGTAGACTTTTCATCTCTACAAATCAGGCTGGCATATAGATAGATAAATAGCAAAGTGTTTTGGTGTAGAGAATTCACAGTTGAATAGTATTGTAAAGTCTGGTATCAGTGTCATCATAAGCTCTTTTCTGTCTGTATCTGTTTGCATTGTGTATAATTTGCTGTCAGGAGGTGCACTAGCATATAGTTAGTTTTGAATTCATTCTGTAAATATGCATTGTGAGATTAGAGAATTAGTTATAAACCAGTTTTGTTTTTGCATACTTTAGAATTTTAAAGTTGGTTGTTAAAAGTATTCATGTAAAAAGAGAATCTCTTAGAATTGTAGTTTTTCACTTTTACATTGTTGACAGCGTGAGACTATTGTCAGCTGCTGTGGATAATCCTTCATTGGGGTGTCTGCACTTTCTGTGTGACATTTGCAAGATGATTTTGTTAAAGTGAAAGTGTTGTGAAAGCAGATATTCTAGCAATTCGTTTGGTGTTTTTAGATTACGTAGTTTCTGGGTACACAGAATTTTTTGTTTACTAACCTCCAATATCACTGTGTTCAAGGTAGCTAAATGCCACTATATCACTGAGACCCCTTTCCCTAGACACAAAAGAGTACATATAGCTATTCCAGTCACATGCCCAGAATTTAAAAACACTCAGGTTATCTATTCAAAAATCCCATGGGAACTTTGTCTCATGAAATAGACACACGTGTCCCTCAGACGCCTTCATAATTCAGATGATAGAATGGGTGGTGGTAATATGAAGCCAGTAGTGGAGAGAGGAAGGAAAACGCAAGTGAGTAAAAAATCCAAATCTGAGAAAAATGCGAAGAGAAGAAGATTAGATAAGAAGGAATGGAAGAATGTGTTAATGAGTAGAGAGCAGCTTCACAGTCTCAGGTAATTTGAGGTCTTACAGGACCCTGAAGCATTATGAGATCTGTAATGACTGTCAGATGACCAACCTAAATAGTCCTTCCCTTTTCTTTGGGCTGAGAACTGCCTCCCAGCCCAGACCCACACTCTCCAGGATGTCATGCAAAGAAAAAGGAGAACCTGTAGAGAGTTTCTTCCATGATTTAATCAAAGGTTTCAGGATCTCAGATTTGAATTGCAAGTTAGTCCCCGATTGGAAGAAGCTTTGACACCAGCATTAGCCACTCCTAGCACCACCAACGAGCTCGAGACCATTATAGGATATTGGCATACTGAATCCGCAAGTGAAGGAAGTAAGTATAGTCTTACAGTCCACAAAAACAACCAAAGTACCAACACCTACCACCCAAATAGATGTTGAGGGTAAATGCCTCAATTTCCTGGTGGGAACCTTAGCCAGAAGTGTCTATTAGTCTCATCAAATAAAGTCCGTGGAGCCTCATTTAAGGCTGCTTTCACACTTGAGGTTTTTTGAATCAGGCACCCTGCAGCGCCGGGCCGTATCGCCGGATCCGTCATAAAATGTGAAAACCGTATGTGCCTGATCCGTCTTTTTGCCGGATCCGGCACATACGGTTTCATCCGGTTTTCCATCCGTTTCGTCCATTTTTTGCCGGATCCGGTTTTAGAAAAACGCCCCCCAAAACGTTATTGGCTACTGGATAATGACAGGAAACCTATATATACATTGGTTTTACACCCCTTGCTTGATAGGTTTTTGGAGATTGTTGGAGAGCAATAGGAAAAATGGAAGCTGTTATTTCAAACATCCTGCAGATATATGTGGATTTCACTTTTGAGGCCAATCGTTTGGCAATGATTGTCAGGCAGAAGGAGCGAGAAAGAAAGCGTGTCATGCGTCTTCATCGACGTCGGCTTTGGATTCACTCTATAACGGCACTGAGGATGACACGTGGGGTGTTTTCCACTTTATATCTTGAGTTGCGAGCAAATCCAGAGAAGTTTTCTAATTATGTGAGGATGAAAGTTGAAAGCTTTGACTTTCTGGTGGACCGGGTTGGAGAACTGATCCGGAGACATGATACCTACTGCCGCTTCTCCATCTCACCAGCAGAGCGTTTGATGGTGACTCTACGGTAAGCCATTTTCTTTTTTTTCTACTGAAAAGCAGAGTTATAACTGTTATGTTTCTCCTCCTGTTAAAGCTAATGTTTCTCCTCCTAACTGTAATGTTGTTGCTGGTATTTTGTATTAATTATTGTTTTTGCCTTTTTTCACAGATTCCTTGCAACTGGCGAATCCCTTACCTCGCTACATTACCAGTATAGGATTGGGATTTCAACCTTATCAGGTATCGTCAAGCACACCTGCCGTGCATTGTGGGACAGTCTACGGGAAGAGTTTATCCCACAGCCCACAACAGAGAGGTGGCTGGAAATAGCTGACCAATTTTACAACATCTGTCAGTTTCCTAATTGCCTGGGTGCAGTTGACGGCAAGCACATCAGGATCACAAAACCAGCTGGTTCGGGATCCGAATTTTTTAACTATAAGAAATATTTTTCGATAGTCCTGATGGCCATTGCAGACGCCAAGTACAAATTCATTGCAGTGGATATTGGGGCCTATGGCCGCTCCAATGACTCACAAGTTTTTAAACTGTCAGCAATGGGACGTAATTTGTATGGAAACACATTCCAATTTCCTCCTCCCAGACCTCTACCTCAAACTTCTGAGCCACCACTGCCATTTGTAGGCGTTGGGGATGAAGCTTTCCAAGTGTCTGAACACTTGCTCAAGCCGTACGCAAGCAGAGACTTGACGCCAATCAAAAGAGTGTTCAATTATCGGTTGACACGAGCACGGATGATGGTGGAATGTACTTTTGGAATTTTGACCACAAAATGGAGAGTACTGTTGACCACAATTAACTTGAAAACTAACACTGTGGATGAGGTGGTGAAAGCATGTGTGGTCCTACACAATTTTGTTATTACCAGGGAACTCATTGCCAGTGAAGACAATGATGTAGAAACCACCTTGAATGATTATCGCACTGTTAATGTTCGAAGTACTGTTGCAGTGTCCAGAATGAGGGACTAATTTGCAGAGTATTTTATGTCACCTGAAGGTAGAGTAGAATGGCAGGATTACATGGTTTGAGATTGTACGATAAAAGCTGTACCTTGTATGTAAGTATTGTATCTGTTTTATGTTGTGCCTTTAGGTATTATACCTTGTTTCACCCTGTGTTAAACCAGTATATACCTTTTTTTAAAAAAAGTATTAAACCTTTTAACAAAGTATTTTGCTCCCTGTATTGTCCCATTTTAAACCAACTCTTTAACCTTTATTTGGTATGTACCTTTTTTAAACCCAGACATCCACATTGTACAAATAATTTCACCTACTACATTATGAAATAAATCAAATACACTGAAGCTGTTTCAATCCAAAAAATTTTTATTTAACACAGTATAGAACACAAAATAAAACTGTTGTTCAGGGCCCCAATGCAAACCCATAAACGCAATCTTTATTGCAACCCATGTCCAAACATTTGTTTATTGCAACCCATCATAAATTGACGAAACTTGGGGTGGAAATAGTACTGTAGGGGCTCGCAGGGACCACTTCGACACTGGGATTTTGGAAGGTGTTTGGAAATGGGGAGGGTTCAGACACAAGAGGAGAAGGTACACTGGGGAAAGAAGGTGAAGGGGAGAAAGTATGTGTAGGGGTAGACAAAACAACAGACAGGGCGGAAACAAAACCTTGGGAAGTGGATTGGGAGACAAAAGAGGTGTTGGGGATGGAAGTTTGGACTTGAGACATGGAGGTGGAAGTAGACTGTTGGTAGTGGGCAGGGAGTACAGGTTTGGCTGGGGTTGGGAAATGGTACTGTGAAGGAGGCTGGTAAGGAGCAGGAGGTTGGTACTGGGGATGAAACTGGTATGGTACAGTAGGAGAAGGAAGGACAGAGGAAGGACGGGGGGCAGGTGCAGGAGGAAGTACTGGGGTGGGTGTAGGGGATTGTGATTTTACCTGAGCTAGAGCAACCTGGCAGGCTTGCATTACATGCATCTGCTGGTCAGGAGATAGCGTGTCCATGCGCTCTACTACTGCTCAATAAAAAGTATGATGAGTAGATTGTCTTGAATCTAAATGCATCCTATCCAGGGGCCTGCTCAAATCGAGCATATCTTTACTAACAACAGTGAAGCCAGAACTAATTTGTTCTGACATAATTTTTAATGCATTCTGGAATGATGCATTTAGATGGAAGAATTCCTGCGCATACGTCTTTTCCTGACCCTTCTGACGCTGCCGCATACAACGCACAGATGTCCCAGAGAAGGCAGCAGTGTCAGAGGGGTGGGGTAAAGGGAAAGCTACCTCGTAACCAGCAGCTTCATGTAGCGAAGTCTGCAAAGATGCTCCAGCGCTGGTGGATGGGGCTGAGGGATCATACACGAGGGAAGACTAGGAAGGTGCAGACGGGTCGGTTGTGTCAAAGTGGTCCACGGTGGCGGTCTCCTGCAGAGTCGCTCCAGAAGGGTTCAATTCTTCAGGACCCTGAGTGCTGGTGAAGGTGCTGTTGAAAAAAGGGAAAAAATTTGGAATTAATATCATGCTAGAAGTTAGCCCTTGCTGGAAAAAAAAAGGTTAGACATGTACATAGTTT
Organism: Dendrobates tinctorius; assembly: GCF_039654945.1. NCBI lineage: Eukaryota > Metazoa > Chordata > Amphibia > Anura > Dendrobatidae > Dendrobates > Dendrobates tinctorius. The sequence goes on along the minus strand of NW_027361711.1, from coordinate 19,663,609 downwards.
TACTTAGGAATTGGTGGTCGGAATATTTACCTTCTACACACCATTGTAGACTTGAGGAACGACAGGGCTCGGGCATATTTGTACCTGCTCCTGCGTCCTCCTGAGCCACTCGGGGCCTGCTTCTCCTTATTGAACTCCTTCTTGAAGCGATCGCGGATGGACCGCCACCGCTTCTGAACTTTTTCCCCTGTAAAGTGAAAGCACAAATTGGTTAGTATACAACACATTACATCATGAAACATAAGTGAACTGTGAATACTCACGTGCTAGACTCTGGCCTCGAGGATGGAGGTCCTCCCAATTCACCACAACAGACTGGCAAACCTCCTCCCAGAGTTGTCAGGTTACAATTAAATCTGCATGGTGGCGGTCACTCATGTTCCAGAGTGGTTCACGCTCTCTGACGTGGTCGATGAGGCGGTCTATATCTATTTCTGCCTCCTCACCATCAGAGCCAGTAGCATGGTGTTCCCTCTGTTTTTAAAAAAAAATTAAAACATTAAAATCAAATCCGCACCATGAAATTTAAAACACAAATAAAAAAAGAAAGATCAATATCAAAACTTACTTTCTGTCGACCGCGGCCACGATTTCGCTGACAACTCTGGGAGGCCCTTTGAGGACCTCTGGGTCGAGCATCAGAAACGGAAACCTATGATGTAAAAACAAAAAGTAACAATATGTTATTGGTTGTTGGCATATGACTTCTGTGTACAGTGCTGTGTATGATGGTTTGTTTATGAGATGCATGTAAAGATACTTACACTCTGAGAGCCCGCTTCAGGTATTTCTCCACCCCGTCCGTCTCCTTCTGGAAGCACCTCTTCTGCACCTTCCTGTTCAAACAAAATGCATATAGGGTTATGGTTGCCCAAAAATTAAAAACTAAGAAATAAAATTAAAAAATTTACCTCAATTAGCTGATGATGTGAAGGAGGCCTCCCAGAAGAAGACATCTCTGGCAAAGGATCTGCAAGTAAGAACACTTGTTAGCTCCTACCCAAAGCATAGTTGAAGCTTTCAGGCCTCCTTACTTACATGATGGGTTGCACTGTCTGCCTCAGCACTCTGTGTCCTGGTGTCCTGGTGTCAGCAGTGGTCCTTGTAAACCAATCTGCAAATAAGAACACTTGTTAGCTCCTACCCAAAGCATAGTTGAAGCTTTCAGGCCTCCATACTTACATGATGGGTTGCACTGTCTGCCTCTGCACTCTGTGCCCTGGTGTCCTGGTGTCAGCGGTGGTCCTTGTAGCCTTGTAAACCAATCTGCAAATAAGAACACTTGTTAGCTCCTACCCAAAGCATAATTGAAGCTTTCAGGCCTTCATACTTATATGATGAGTTGCACTGTCTGTGTATTAACAGTTTGTGTATCGGTGGCAGTGGTGAACAGGTGGCATGGGCAACTTCATGCAAGAAATCAACAGGCATGAGTATATTTTTGGGGTGTGTGTACTTAGATTTCAACCCTTGCTTCCTCCCGTACAAGAAATTACACCTATGCCACCCTACAAAATTTGGAGAACAACATTTAGATACACCACCCCCTTTCAAAATTCCTTCTCCCTACAGTATTACCTCAACAATACCTTGTACCAATGAAATGGTACCTAATACCATCATACCCACTTTCAATCCCTACCCACACCAAAATATATATTGGTCACTGATGTTAATATTTAAAAACACTGAAAATGTGCAAACTCCAATGTGTGAATTCGCCATTTGGTTACAACATAGATTTTAAAAATGAAACCCCTATCTACCACAACACTATTCACCACTGGTGGTTTACGGCGACACACAACACAAATTATTAAAGTTACCTTGCTTAAAAGATACATTGAAAAAACACTACAGATACCAAGGTTTTTGATAATTTTTAATATATTTTTTTTAACTATTTTTTTGGGGTTGTTTTTAAAATAAAAAAGGAGCTACACAGCTCTTTATTTTAAATACTATAACATAAAAAAAGACATTGCATTGATAAACTCACTGTGAGATTGGATGGCAGGATGGGTGGATGCCAATTCCTCCTGGATGGCTGGCGACTGCTGCTGAATGGCTGGCAACTCCTGATGGATGGATGGCAGGCAAATCCAACTGGATAGCTGGGCAGGATGGCTGTCAACTCCTGATGGATGGATGGATGGCAGGCCAGTCCAAGTGGATAGCTGGGCAGGATGGCTGGCAACTCCGGATGGATGGATGGATGGCAGGCAAATCCAACTGGATAGCTGGGCAGGATGGCTGGCAACTCCCACTGGATAGATGGCAGGATAGTTGGCAACTCCTGATGGATGGATGGATGGATGGATAGATGGATGAATTGATTGAAGTCTTGCTGGATGACTCCTCTGGTGTCTTGAAGGACAATTGATGAATGAAGCCCTACCATAGGTTTTTATATCTTTTCAATGGGGTTGTTTGCCAACTTTTTGGGATGAGTTGATACTTTTTTGAGCATGCTCAGACAAAAAAAACGGATCCGGCCGCCGGATCTGGAAAAAAACGGAATACGCCGGATCCAGCACCTATAGGCTTCCATTATAAAAAAAACGGATAATGCCGGATCCGGCATTATCCGGTTTTGCGACGCAGACAAAAAAACGTTACATGTAACGTTTTTTCCAGACACCGGACCGGCAGTTTTTGCCGGATCCGGCAAAAGCCGGACGCGCCGCGTGCACATGCGGCATAATGCGGCGCCAATGCAAGTCAATGGGGTCAATACCGGATCCGGCGATGCACAACGCCGGATCCGGTTTTTGTATTTTTCGCCGCAGGGCGCCTGATTCAAAAAGCCTGAAGTGTGAAAGCAGCCTAAAAGTCTCAAACACGGGACTAGCCAGATCTTCCTCCAGGGAAGGACCCAGCCAAGGGGTGGCTCCTCTCAGAAACCACCATATTAAGTTCCTTGGTTAGACTGAAGGGAGTGTCCTTGACGCAGTCATACAGTGGTTACATGTGTAGAGAGGCATCCAGGAAAGGACTGTAGCTGTGTTGGCTTGGAGATTTGACAGTAGGCCTGATGAGACTAATATCATGAAACAATCACTGACTTCAGGGAGACCAGTCAAAGAAAACACTGTGGCAGCCGGCAAAGGTGCTCAACCACAGTGAAATCCTAGGTGCAATGCTCCCTGGGAAATACAAATATGCAAATATAGTCTGTGGAGCCTCATTTAAGAGTCTCAAACACAGGACTAGCCAGATCTTCCTCCAGGGAAGGACCCAGCCAAGGGGTGGCTCCTTTCGGAAACCACCATTACCACCATATTAAGTGGCCCTTCAAGTCAATATCCAGCTCTTTACGAGTTTACAGATATGACAAAGGAAATACCAAGGCCAGGTATCCACACACAGCTGTTTCAGGGTGTTACCCCTCATCAGTGTGGAGTAGGATTCTGGCTAGGTGGGAGCAATGCCTAGTAGACCAACATCACCAAACAATCACTGACCTCAGGGAGACCAGTCAAAGAAAACACTGCAGCAGCCGGCAAAGGCGCTCAATCACAGTGAAATCCTAGGTGCAATGCTCCCTAGGAAATACGAATGTGCAAATAAAGTCCGTGAAGCCTCATTTAAGAGTCTCAAACACTGGACTAGCAAAATCTTCCTCCAGGGAAGGACCCAGCCAAGGGGTGGCTCCTTTCGGAAACCACCATTACCACCATATTAAGTGGCCCTTTAAGTCAATAACCAGCTCTTTACGAGTTTACAGTAAAAGAAAACACTGCGGCAGCCGGCAAAGGCGCTCAATCACAGTGAAATCCTAGGTGCAATGCTCCCTGGGAAATACGAATATGCAAATAAAGTCCTTTCCTGGAGGAAGATCTGGCTAGTCCCATGTTTGAGACTCTTAAATGAGGCTCCACGGACTTTATTTGAGTATTCGTATTTCCCAGGGAGCATTGCACCTAGGATTTCACTGTGATTGAGCGCCTTTGCCGGCTGCCGCAGTGTTTTCTTTGACTGGTCTCCCTGAGGTCAGTGATTGTTTCGTGATGTTGGTCTACTAGGCATTGCTCCCACCTAGCCAGAATCCTACTCCACACTGATGAGGGGCAACACCCCGAAACAGCTGTGTGTGGATGGATACCTGGCCTTGGTATTTCCTTTGTCATATCTGTAAACTCGTAAAGAGCTGGATATTGACTTGAAGGGCCACTTAATATGGTGGTTTCCGAAAGGAGCCACCCCTTGGCTGGGTCCTTCCCTGGAGGAAGATCTGGCTCATCCCGTGTTTGAGACTCTTAGATGAGGCACCACAGACTTTATTTGCATATTTGTATTTCCCAGGGAGCATTGCACCTAGGATTTCACTGTGATTGAGCGCCTTTGCCGGCTGCTGCAGTGTTTTCTCTGACTGGTCTCCCTGAAGTCAGTGATTGTTTCATAATATTAGTCTCATCAGGCCTACTGTCAAATCTCCAAGCCAACACAGCTACAGTCCTTTCCTGGATGCCTCTCTACACATGTAACCACTGTATGACTGCGTCAAGGACACTCCCTTCAGTCTAACCAAGGAAGCCATAGTTGGATTCTACATATAAAAGACTGCAATCACATCCTCTCCTGCTCTAGGACTACCAGACTACAACAAACTGTTCTGCCTGTTTGTCATGGAGAAGCAAAGCCATGCAACTGGAGTCCTGACACAAATTCACAAAGGAAGACAGCGCCCTCTGCCAGACTTCACCTAGTAGCCCGTGAAGCACCAACCTGCATGAGAGTCATGTGTGCAACCCACCTGTTGCTGGATAAGACCTCTGACATCATTCTGGGCCACCCCATGATAATGGCACCCCATGACAGTGTCATCATTCTGGCCCAGACACAGGCAAAACACCTGTCTGCCACCCACCACCTACGTCTGCATTGCCCTATTCTGCTCCCAGATGTCTTTTCTAGATGTGCTCTCCTTAAACCAGCTTCCCTCCTACCTCTGCCAAAGGGGGAGAGGATGAAGACCACATATCTGACACACTAGTGAAAGAGATAGTTGACTCTGAAATGGCTCAACGATTGTCTCGCTCTCCGGATTTGACTCAGTCACTGATGTACCTTAGGAAGATCCTGACCTGATGCTCTTTGTGGATGGATCAAGATGTGCAGGCGAGAAGGCCATTCACACACTGGTATAGCAGTAGTCACAGAAGATACCGTGCTACTAGCAAAACCACTGCTTCCATTCAAAGGCAGAACTGCGGGCCTTGACAGAAGCATGCAAGATGTCTGCACAACATAAAGCTACGACTTATCTGGAGAGCCAGAGACTTCATCACGGCTAATGGAATGCCTGTCAGACACCACAAAGCCATACAAGAACTAGTGGAGTTCCTACTGATGCCAGAAAGAGTTGTGGTGATAAAGGTGAAGGCGCACACTGGAGAAACCTCAAGGGAAGGAGAAGGCAACAGACTGACGCAACAACAAAAGAAGCAGTAATGATACCACTAGATACAGAAACATTTATCTGCACTCTCTAATAGATCCGGAAACAGAGGAAAAGGGACAACCCTGGAAAAAGATGCTCTGACACTCCAGAAGCAAGCATCCAAAGAAGAAAAGGAGAAATAGACCCAAGATGGAGCAAGGCAAGATGAAAGACGCCTATTGATGAACAAAGAAAAATTTAAGGCCTCAGAATAAAAAACCCTACACACTTAATGCTGGACAGGAACAGGGGAGCCATATCATAAGTGTTTTAGTCTTCCCCTTGGGTCTCACACACACACACACACACACACACTAGCAGATCCAACAAAAATTAGCCCCTATGAGATCCTATTTGTACAATGGGTACGGAAAGTATTGTTTCATTGCATCCTTTTGGTAAATTTAAAAAGTTCATTTTTTTCTCATTAATGTACACTCTGCATCCAATTTTGACTGACAAAAACCAGAAATGTAGAAATTTTAGCAAATGTATTAAAAAAGAAAAACTGAAATATCACATGGTCATAAGTATTCAGACCCTTTGCTCAGTATTGAATATAAGCACCCTTTTGAGCTAGTACAGGCATGAGTCTTCTTGGTAATGTTGCAACAAGTTTTTCACACCTGGATTTGGGGATCCTCTGCCATTCTTCCTTGCAGATCCTCTCCAGTTCCATCAGGTTGGATGGTGAACGTTGGCAGACAGTCGTTTTCAAGTCTCTCCAGAGATGCTCAATTGGTTTAGGTCAGGGCTCTGGTTGAACCTGTCATGAATGGTCACAGAGTTGTTCCGAAGCCACTCCTTTGTTATTTTAGCTATGTGCTGTGAGAATCATGTGGGAATAGTGGATGAGGGCAGGTATATCTCACCCAGATACCTTTCCTATGTGGCCTAGTCTGGTCAGTATCTCACCTGGTTACTAATGAATAATGGGAGGGCGGATATGAAAGGATGCCAGGTGGTTGTGTGAGTGTCTCAGCCTGGGAACACAGAGAGCCTGTCTGTGAGAGACACATGTGAGTGAAAGCAGTGCCCACTGCAACTGTGGTTTGGCTGGACGGGAGAAGCCCGCCAGTTGGTAGTTAGGTTGTACTTTGTTTAGTTAGTGCCGGACAGGCAAGGATTTGTTTTATATTTTTTTTTCTTTATGCATTGCTTTCACCTTTAATAAACCTGACCCAGTGTCAGTTACACCCGGACCCCGGCTGTGCGCCTGAGTTTCATGCTGAACGCACATGACCTTTGACCCCAGCAAAGGCGATCCCGGAGTGTTTTATCACAGTGCTTAAAGTCATTGTCTTGTTGGAAGGTGAACGTTTGGCCAAGTATGAAGTCCAGAGCACTCTAGAAGAGGTTTCCATTCAGGATATCTCTATACTTGGCCACATTCATGTTTCCTTCAATGTCAAACAGTCATCCTGTCGCTGCAGTTGAAAAACACCCCCATAGCATGATGCTGCCACCACCATGTTTCACTGTTGGGATTGTATTGGGCAGGTGATGAGCAGTGCCTGCTTTTCTCCACACATACTGCTTAGAATTATCACCAAAAACGTCTATCTTCATCTCATCAGACCACAGAATCTTATGTATCATAGTCTGGGAGTCCTTCATTTGTGTTTTAGCAAACTCTACATGGACTTTCATATATCTTGCACTGAGGAGAGGCTTACGTCGGGCCACAGTGATAGTTCACTTTGTGGAATTTTCTCCCATCTCCCTACTGCATCTCTGGAGCTCAGCCACAGTGATCTTGGGTTCTTCTTTAGCTCTCACAAAGGCTCTTCACCCACGATTGCTCAGTTTGGCAGGACAGCAACATCTAGGAAAAACTTCTGGTGGTCCCAAACTTCTTCCATTTAAGAATTATGGAGGCCACTGTGCTCTTAGGAACCTTGAGTACTGCAGAAATTCTTTTGGGACCTTTGCCAGATCTGTGCCTTGCCACAATTCTGTCTCTGAGCTATATGACCCATTCTTTTGGCCTCATGATTCTCATTTGTTCTGACATGCACTGTGAGCTGTGAGGTCTTAAGCCCCCGTTACACATAGCGATGTCCCAGTGATCCCACCAACGATCCGACATGATGGGATCGCTGGGACATCGTTAGGCTGATCACTGGTGAGCTGTCACAAGACAGCCCCAGCGATCAGGACCAGCCACGCTGGACGATGGTTTCTAATGTAAACATCGAGTATCCAGGAGCTGCGGCTCCTGGATAACCACTGTTTACCTTGGAAACCGGCGTACACGCAGGTTTCCAAGGTAAACATCGGTATCTAAGAGCCGCGCGACTCCTGGATAACCGCTGTTTACCTTGGAAACCAGCATGTACGCCGGTTTCCAAGGTAAACAGCGGGTATCCAGGAGCCACGGCTCCTGGATAACCGATGTTTACATTAGATACTAGTGTCTAGCGTCGCTGATCGCTGGTCTCTCGCTGCCACACGCAGCGATGCGCGCTGGCCAGCGGGAGACCAGAGATGGAAAAACGGCCCAGGCAGATGCTGCACGATCAGCGATAACCAGCGTCGGACTGGAACATCTTGGACCCACCAGAGAAAATCATTCTTGGGGCCCACTATGTAGCTACATCGAGATAAATACAAGACCACCATTTGTGCGGTAAAACACACTAATATCCAGGTATAATATAAGGTAGTACAAATCTTAATTATGTAGCAGGAGTTGGGGTAGCCTCCCTCATAGAATATAAAGCAGCCCCCTCATATAGTATAATGCAGCCTCCTCATAGAATATAATGTAGCCCCCTCATAGAATATAATGCAGCCATCTAATAGAATATAGCCCTCTCATTGGGTATAATGCATCCCCTCATAGGGTATAATGCACCCCCTCATACGGTATAATGCTGCCCCCTCATAGGGTATAATGCTGCCCCCTCATAGGGTATAATGCTGCCCCCTCATAGGGTATAATGCTGCCTCCTCATAGGGTATAATGCTGCCTCCTCATAGGGTATAATGCTGCCCCCTCATAGGGTATAATGCTGCCCCCTCATAGGGTATAATGCTGCCTCCTCATAGGGTATAATGTTGCCTCCTCATAGGGTATAATGCTGCCCCCTCATAGGGTATAATGCACCCCCTCATAGGGTATAATGCTGCCCCCCTCATAGAATATAATGCACCCCCTCTTAGGGTATGATGCTGCCCCCCTCATAGGGTATAATGCTGCTCCCCTCATAGGGTATAATGCTGCCCCCCTCATAGGGTAGAATGCTAGATAGATAGATAGATAGATAGATAGATAGATACAGTAGATAGATAGATACAGTAGATAGATAGATATAGAGTTAGATAGATATGGGATAAATGGATAGATCTATGGATAGATAGATAGATAGATAGCTATAGATAGAAGATAGATAAATACATAGATAGATATAGAGATAGATAGCTATAGATAGAAAGATAGATGTAGAGATACATAGATGATAGATAAGAGATAGAGAGAGAGAGAGAGATAGAAAAACAAATCACAATACTCACCTCTCCTCCTTGCTCTCACGCTGATCCCGGCTTCTGTGTCAGGAGCTGCCCCGTCTGCCAGACACACAGCGGGTGCGCGATGGTGACATCATCGCGCATCGGCTGTGAGTCAGCAGAGGGGACTGATGGGAGAGAGAGCATCATCTTACACTGACGCCCTCTCTCCCTTTACAATTGAGGGCGGCGCCGGCCCTGATTTACAGCCGCATAACGGCTTACTGGGCTGAGGGGCGGGGTGCCTGCAGGAGTGGAGACCGTGAAATGATATTCACTGCTTCCCAAGCCCATGTGGGCGTGGAGAGCAGTGAATATTCATTTCTCTTTAGCAGCGGGGACAGGGGCTCGACACACCACTGGCTGGGGGCCCCTGGAGCAGCGGGGGGGACCTAGGCAACTGCTGGCCCTGTATGCCAGCAGGTACCAGGGCCCACCAGATGCCAGGGCCCACCGAAGAATCCTCCAGTTCTCCGGTGGGCCAGTCCGACACTGGCGATAACCGGCAGGGGGGCCAGTCGCTGATCCCCATCACACACAGCGGTCTCGCTGGCGAGATCGCTGTGTGTGACGGGGCCTTTATATACACACAATTGTGTATGTTTCCAAATAAAGTCCTTTCAGTTTAATTAAACATACCTGGACTCCAATGAAGGAGTAGAACCATCTCATGTAGCATCTTAAGGAAATGGACAGCATGTGACTTAAATATGAGTGTATGAGCAGAGGGTCTGAATACTTATGACCAAGTAATATTTCAGTTTTTCCTTTTTAATAAATTTTCGAAAATTTCTACATTTTTTTTTTCAGTCAAGATGGGGGTGCAGAGTGTACGTTAATGAGAACAAAATGAACTTTTTTGAATTTACCAAATGGCTGCAATGAAACAAAGAGAGAACAATTTAAAGGGGTCTGAATACTTTCCGTAACCCACTGTAGATACTCACAGTTATACTTTCCCACTATAGTTGTCCATATGACAACTAAGTTTGATGTTAAGTTAAATAAAACATGTGACTAAAATATATTCTCAAGTTTCATCCATCCCAGAACCTGAGGACCTAGAACGAGCCCACCAGCTCCTGCCTGGTGGCAGGGTCCTCACCACCAAGAGGTTCAACAAACGTACCCTCCAGCTTAGAGATGACAGCCCGTTCCAAGACATGACTACTACAACAGCAGTCCATGTGTCTACGCTTCTCACTGCAAGGAGATGCCAGATTCAGAGGCCAGTGGCGGCTGCCACTCTTCATCCATCTAACACTTATCCTTTATCTAGCCCAAGGTATAGCCAGCCATCAGAGGGCAGTCACCCATGAGGAGGGTATAGTGACCTTCTGGTATAATGTCTCCACCCAAGAATAACATATCAATTGGACTACTGCCTCATAGTGAAATGCCCAAGCCCCATGGCACAGTTTGACATCTGGTTAGGTACACAATTCATCTGAGTCATCACTGCTGAAACACGGGAAGGTGCAACCTGTGAGAATTGGTCACTTATTGGGTGGCATACTGGCGAAAGTGACTGGAGATATCAACCAGTTCAGGCCCTGCAACGCAGAGACAAATGATGAACTAGCCTATTAACCTGCATGACCCTGTCCAAAGCCCCCTTTAAGGGCCAGAGGGGCCTTCCAGGTTCAACTTTCCCCATCCCTGCCACTCATTGCCCCAAGGAGGGATGCATAGTTCTGTGCCTCACCATTGACAACCCCTCAGAAAATGACCAAAGGTTATACAGTGGGGTAAAAAGTGTTTACTCAGCCACCAATTGTCAAGTTCCCCTGTCATGGTCCAGTCCGGAGTTTATTTTCTGCTGTCTTCACTCCGGGCTGGTCATGCGGGAGTTAATCTCCTCAGCCTCGTTCTGGAGCTAGCTGGGCTATTTTAGTCTCTCACAGCCTGCTGACCAGTGTTAGTGATAGCTCAAGCTTCCAGTTTAGAGCCTCTGACCCTTGTACCTTGGTGATCCTCCTGCCTTTGACTGATATTCACGTGTATGACCTGGACTGATTTCTGACCCCGTCTCTTGGTATTCGTCTCTGCTGTTATGTTCCCTCTCTGGCATCTGACTCCCCGGCTTGTACCCCGACCACGTATTTCATCTCACGTTTTGGACCCCGTGCTCATGTTCTGGCTTTCTGACTCTCGGCTTGGTATTTTGACTACGTGTATTGCTACTCCTTCTGGTACGTCTGCTGCTGCTAGTTTCTGACTCGGTTCGTCTGATTATTCTCTCTCATTACCTGTGGCACCTGTGCTGTTGCTCAGGGCTGCTGCTCTTAGTGTGTAACCTCTTTTCCCTCACCAGCTCCCCCTGGTGGAGGTTTCACTAGATTATCACTAACCTAAACGGGATTTTGCTTTTTTTTTCTTTGGTCATGGATCTGCTGCATAACTTGGCAGATCAAGTATCCAGTTTGACGCAGATGGCGCAGGACTTTTCTGTGAATCATCAGTCCCTTGTCATGTCTCATACCCACTTACAGAAAGAACTGACTGAGACTATTAAGACGATGCAGGGAAACACCTCTCATATTGTTTGTCCACCAGGTGACTCTGTAGATGTTATTTTGCACTCTCCTGAACCCTCAGTTAAACTTCCTGACACATTTTCTGGCGAAAAAGATAAATTTCACATATTCAAGGAGAGTTGTAAATTATGGTTTAATCTTAGACCCCGATTGTCTGGGGATGAGACTCAGCGGGTGGGGATTGTTATCTCCTTACTTAGGGAGGGTCCCCAATCCTGGGCTTTTTCGTTGCCCCCTACTGCCCCTGAACGGATGTCGGTAGATAGGTTCTTTGAGGCCCTAGGACTTATCTATGATGAACCGGACCGTGTTAGGGTGGCAGAGGACCCTGTTTTGGGTCTGGGGCAAGGGAAGCACTCAGCCGAATGGTACAGCTCCGAATTCCGTCGATGTTCCACTGAGGTGTCCTGGGACGACTCCGCACTGAGATGTCTGTTCAGGAAGGGACTGTCGGATTGCTTGAAGGACGCTCTGGCTCTCCATCCACCTCCCGGCTCATTGGAGGTGGCTATGACTCAGGCTATCTGTATGGATCGGAGACTGCGGGAGAGAGGTGTTACTCAGCGAGGGTTTCCGTTTTTCCCTGCTAACCCTGATGTTTTGCTTCCATCTGAACCTATGGAGGTGGGAGCCACCAACCCCCAGGAGAAAGAGAGGAAACGGCGACGTGATGGAAAATTGTGTTTTTATTGCGGAGATCCCGGACATTGGAATAAAGACTGCCCCTCCTGTCCTCCGACTAACAAGCGGCTGAGTCTGGGTGATAATCGTGGAGGTCACCCAGACTCTCAGGTACCTTTTTCTTCTTTTTCTAAGATACTGCTAAAGGTGGAACATGGTGTTAAGAACGGCTTTTTCCATACTTCGGCTTTTGTAGACTGTGGGTCATCCCTGAACCTGATTGACTCTAAGCTGGTGGCTCGCTGTAGATTAGGGACAGTTAGGCTGGGGACTCCCTTCAAAATTGTGGCTATTGACTCTACACCTCTCACTAAGGATGGTCTCCATTTCATTTCTAAAGAATTCACCCTCAGGGTGGGGGCCCTACACCAGGAGCGCATGTCATGCTTTGTTTTGGATAACCTCCCTGCTGGCCTGGTGTTAGGGTTTCCCTGGTTGCAATGGCATAACCCGGTTATTGACTGGGGGTCCCGGGATATAGTTAAATGGGGACCTGGTTGTTATGAAAACTGTATTGCTACTGTGTCTATGTCATCCGTCAGTCTGGAGGGTATTCCGGAGTACCTGAAGGATTTTGAGGATGTGTTCTCCGAAAAGGAGGCTGAGGTTCTACCACCACACGGCCCATTTGATTGTGCCGTGGATCTTGTTCCCGGTGCCAAATTGCCCAAAGCCCGGCTGTACAATCTCTCCGGCCCTGAGCGGGCTGCTATAAAGTAGTATATCTCTGAGAGCCTCCGTAAAGGGCATATACGGCCATCTGTCTCTCTCGTGGCAGCGGGGTTCTTTTTTGTGAAAAAAAAGGAAGGTGGTTTACGCCCTTGCATCGATTTTCGAGAACTGAATAAAATAACCATAAGAAACGCTTATCCTCTCCCACTGATACCTGATTTGTACAATCAATTGTCGGGGGCCAGGTGGTTCTCTAAGTTGGACCTCAGGGGAGCATACAATCTCATCCCTATGCGGGAGGGGGATGAATGGAAAACTGCGCTTCTCACCTCTGAGGGTCTGTTTGAAAATTTGGTTATGCCCTTCGGTTTGACTACCGCACCAGCGGTATTCCAGAATTTCATTAACCATGTTTTTTCTGATTTTATTGGACGCTTTGTAGTTGTTTATCTTGACGATATACTCATATATTCTTCTGATAGACAAAGTCACATTGGTCTTCTTCATGCGGTTCTCCAGAAGCTCAGGGAGAATTCACTCTTTGCCAAATTGGAGAAATGTTCATTTTTTACTCAAGAATTGTCCTTTCTAGGGGTCATCCTGTCCGCTGAGGGGTTTCGTATGGACCCTAGGACGGTACAGGCCATTGTGGATTGGGTGCAACCCAGAGATCTCAAGGGTCTTCAGCGATTTCTGGGTTTCGCCAATTATTATAGAAAATTCATCAAGGGGTTCTCTCAAGTGGTCAAACCCCTCACTGATCTCACCCAAAAGGGGGCAGATCTCAAAAACTGGTCAGCCCAGCTGTGGTGGCATTTTCTTTGTTAAAAGAACGTTTCATGACTGCTCCGGTACTGGTGCAACCTGACTTGTTTAAACCATTCATCATAGAAGTGGATGCCTCTGAGGTGGGAGTGGGGGCTGTGTTGTGCCAGGGGCCCACCACATTAACTAACTTAAGACCCTGTGCCTTCTTTTCTAAAAAATTTTCCTCTGCTGAAAGGAGTTATGATGTGGGTAACCGAGAGTTGTTGGCCATTAAATTGGCTTTTGAAGAATGAAGGCATTTTTTGGAGGGGGCTGTCCATCGTATCACTGTTAGAGTTGAGCGACTTTTGTTTTTTTAGGGTTGCGTTTCGTTTCGTGAAACCCGACTTTTCCAAAAGTCGGGTCGAGCAAGATCGTCCGATTATAGGGAAAAGTCGGGGTCGTCCCGAAACACGAAACCCAATGTAAGTCAATGGGGAATAAAAGTCGGCAGTGAGAGGAGGACAGGAAACACACCTACAGTGCCCATTTGAATGCCAAAAGCATCAATTCTTCTTTCTTAAGCTTGTCAACCTTAATTAACTTCATTATACAAGTTACGCACTGAAAAATGGGGGTTATTTGGCTACAAACTGTGGGGGGGGAGGGCTGGCTCCAGGTTTTCATGTGCCCTGGGCGAAAGAGCGCCCCTTTAACACATACCACAACTCATCATGCTCCGATACGGCAGAGAAATAGCGGTATAGTACAATGAAAAATACCTCACTTTTTACATCTCATGACGAGGCCCATCTATTTCTCCATACAGAATCATTGGTCCCATATATTGTTTGAAACAGTATATGATGAGCTCCACATAATGCTACAGTATATGTTGGTCCCCATGGATGAAGCTCCACTGTCTTATGGGCCCAAATAATGCTCCAAACATAATGGGCCCCATTTCTAATGCTCTAGTGTATAATGGGCCCTGTAAATGCTGCTCCAGTGTCTGATGTCCACCTTTGGAATGTTCCAGTGTATGGTGGGCCCCATCTATCATTCTCCAGAGTATAGTGCTCCCCGAAAATTGCTGTCCCAACATTGAAAACAATCAAATAAGTCTCCTCGCTAGGGAATCCCTGTACTTGTCTGGACAGGTGCTGTAGCTTGCTTAATAGCTCGCCAGCCGTTCTCACGCCCAGTATGGATTACACGTGATTGCACAAAGGTGAGAAAGGGTACCGTATCCCCAGATAACATGTATGGATAGCGTACACATTCAAAATATATGTCTATACAGCATGAGGCAGGCTCAGACGGTGTTAGGCCCAGTATGGATTGCACGTGATTGCACAAAGGTTAGAAAGGGTACCGTATCCCTGGATAACATGTATGGATAGCGTACACATTCAAAATATATGTCTATACAGCATGAGGCAGGCTCAGACGGTGTTAGGCCCAGTATGGATTGCACGTCATTGCACAAAGGTTAGAAAGGGTACCGTATCCCTAGATAACATGTATGGATAGCGTACACATTCAAAATATATGTCTCAGGAGGCAGGCTCAGACGGTGTTAGGCCCAGTATGGATTGCACGTGATTGCACAAAGGTTAGAAAGGGTACCGTATCCCCGGATAACATGTATGGATAGCGTACACATTCAAAATATATGTCTATACAGCATGAGGCAGGCTCAGACGGTGTTAGGCCCAGTATGGATTGCACGTGATTGCACAAAGGTTAGAAAGGGTACCGTATCCCTGGATAACATGTATGGATAGCGTACACATTCAAAATATATGTCTCAGGAGGCAGGCTCAGACGGTGTTAGGCCCAGTATGGATTGCACGTGATTGCACAAAGGTTAGAAAGGGTACCGTATCCCCGGATAACATGTATGGATAGCGTACACATTCAAAATATATGTCTATACAGCATGAGGCAGGCTCAGACGGTGTTAGGCCCAGTATGGATTGCACGTGATTGCACAAAGGTTAGAAAGGGTACCGTATCCCTGGATAACATGTATGGATAGCGTACACATTCAAAATATATGTCTCAGGAGGCAGGCTCAGACGGTGTCAGGCACAGTATGGATTTGACGGCCCAGATTACACAGCGGAGGAGCAGGTAGAGGTAAAGATTGCAAATGCTGTGGCCCTGCCCAAGCAAGGGGGCCCACTCGTGGGCGTCGGTACTGGCACTGGGCCCCTCATAGTACAGCGGTGTGTCTGACGGCGGGTGTGCACCACCGTCAGAGACACTTGATTGCACTATGAGGGACCCTGTGCCAGTGCCCGCGCCCAAGAGTCGGCCTACCCACCTGTCCAGGGCAACGGCACTCACACGGTGTCGTGCGGTAGGTGGTGACCCCGGCCATGGGGGGGGAGGCAGCACAGTTAGGGAGTTTTAGAAAGTGGCATATGTTGATGTTGGACATTCAGCTGATGCAAAAGGCGAAATAGGTGAAGTACCAGGAAGAGTTGGACCAAAGCAAGCCATTTTTCTGTCACCCTATGTGTCATCAGGGGAAGGTGGGACAAAATCCTTGGAAACCCATGCGTGGTTCATTTTAATGAAGGTTAGATCATCCACATTTTGGGTTGACAGACGGGTCCTTTTTTCTGTCAGGATTGATCCAGCTGCACTGAAGACTTTCCGATAGCACACTTGCAGCTGGGCAAGCGAGCTCCTGTAAGGCATATTGGGCCAATTCAGGCCAGGTGTCCAGTTTAGCGGCCCAATAGTCAAAGGGGAATGACCTGTGTGGGAGAACATCGATATGGGAGGAAAAGTAGTTTGTTACCATAGTTGACAACTGCTGTCTCCTGTCACTTTCCATCGATGCAGTATTACCAGTTGTGTGAGCGGTATTTGAAAAATCAGTCCACAACATTGTCATGAAACCCCTGTCTCCAACGCCACTTCTGCTGTGTGCACCACGAACACCTCTGCTAAGCTGCCCCCGGCCCGTACGGCTCGTGTGAGAACCATCACCGCTGCTGTGTGCTGGGAATGCCTCAAGCAACCGATTTACCAGAGTTGCTTGTTTATTAGCCAATATTAGGTCAAGGTTCTCCTGTGGCATGATGTTTTGTAATTTGCCTTTATAGCGTGGATCCAGGATGCTGGCCAACCAGTAGTCGTCATCGTCATCATTTTGGCAATGCGGGGGTCCCTTTTTAGGATCCGCAAGGCATAATCTGACATGTGGGCCAATGTTCCCGGTGTCAATGATGCACTGCGAGTGCTGGGTGGAGGAGCACTTTCTGGCAAATCCACATCCCTCCAGTCACGCACAAACCCTGTACCAGACCTTGCCACGCCAACATTTTCACTTGCCCCACGAGATGCATCCTCCTCCCCTAAGTAATCATCCCCATCATCATCCTCCTCCTCTTCTTCTTCCTCCACCTCGTCCAGGAGAGGTCCCTGAGCAGACAATGGCTGAATGTCATCAAGGATTCCCTACTCCTCTTCCTCCTCATCAACATTGGCTGCAGACGCCTGCTCCTTAAGGTGCGTCAAAGTTTGCATGAGCAGACGCATAAGTGGGATGCTCATGCTTAGGATGGCGTCGTCTGCGCTTACCAGCCGTGTGCATTCCTCAAAACACTGAAGGACTTTACAAAGGTCTTTCAGCTTCGACCACTGCACACCTGTCAACTCCATGTCTGCTCTCAAAGTGCCTGGCCGTGTATCCTCCCACAAATGCATTATGGCCTGCCTCTGCTCTCACAGCCGCTCCACCATGTGCAGGGTGGAGTTCCACCTTGTTGCAATGTCGATAATGAGGCGGTGGTTGGGAAGGTGGAGCAATCGCTGCAGCTTCTGCATACGAACGGAGTGTACAGGCGACCGGCGGATGTGCGCGCACAGTCTTCGCACCTTCTGGAGCAGGGCTGTTAACTCCGGATAATTTTTGAGGAAGCACTGCACCACCAGGTTCAAGGTGTGAGTCAAGCAAGGTATGTGGCTGAGTTTTGAAAGGGCTATGGCTGCCACAAAATTACGGCCGTTATCACTAACTACCTTGCCTGCCTCAAGATGTACACTGCCCAGCCATGACTCAGTTTGTCGCTTCAAGTACTCGGCCAGCACCTCGGCGGTGTGTCTGTCGCCCAAACACATCATCTGCAACACAGCCTTCTGACGCTTTCCACTAGCTGCTCGATAGGGGGACACATCGTGTGCAACAGTGGCAGCTGCAGATGGAGTGCTCGTACGACTGCGCTCTGTGGACGAGCTTTCGCTTCTGGAGGAGGTGGAGGAGGAGGAGGGTCGAACGCCTACAGCCAACTGTTTCCTATACCGTGGGCTAGGCAGCACTGTCCCACCACCGCTGTCCCCTGTGGACCCTGCATCCACCACATTAACCCAGTGCGCAGTGATGGACAGTGATGGCCCTGGCCATGCCGACTGGACCATGCATCAGTTGTGAGGTGCACCTTTCCGCTCACTGACTGCTTGAGTGCATGGACAATGCGGTCTTTCACATGATGGTGGAGGGCTGGGATGGCTTTGCGAGAGAAGAAGTGGCGACTGGGTAGGTCATAGCGTGGTACTGCATAGGCCATGAGTTCGCGGAAAGCTGTGCTTTCCACCAACCAAAAGGGCATCATCTCAAACGAGATTAGTTTGGCAATGTGGGCGTTCAAACCCAGTGTACGCGGATGAGTGACTGAGTACTTTCTTGACCTACTCATAGTGTCTGGGAGGGTGAGCTGGACTTGAGAGCTGCATATGGTGGAAGTAGCGGTGGACAGGGCGGACTGAGAGAGGGTTGATGATGGTGATGGAGTTGGTGTTCTTTCTGATGGCCTAGAATCAGTCTTTCGTTGATATAACAGTGGGATTCCCTGACTGCTGTGGTCTTGCAACGACACCTCAACATTTGCTGCTGTGCTAACCGGTGGGCTTACAGTGGGGGAAACAATGTAGCGTTGCTGACTACCTTCGTTGTGATCAGTTGCACATGTGGCACTTGAGGTTTGGTGTTGTGTCCACGCTTGCAAGTGCATGCTGGTTAAATGTCTAAGCATGCAACTGGTATTCAAATTTTTCATATTTTTCCCTCGGCTAAAGGTCTTTGCGCACTTCTTACAGATAACCTTGGCCTGATCATGAGGATTTTGTTCAAAAAAGTGCCACACTGCACTCTTCCTACTTTGGCAGACATTTTGCGGCCTAGCACGCTGTGATCTTTTGACCCTCTGGACAAGCTGTCCAGCAACTCTTTTGATGTTTGGAACCTGTCTTTGGAGTGCTCCGGGCCTGCCAGATAACAGCTGTTGCGATGTCGATGTCTGCTGTGGATGCTCCTCATCTGAGCTATTGGAAGCAGCACCCTCTTCCCCCAATGGATGCCAATCTGGGTCAACAACTGGGTCATCCATCACCTCCTTTTCTATGTCATGTGCACCTTCCTCTGTGTCACCGTGTATGGTGGTATAGTGTGCGGGAAGGGGCACCTGAGTCTCATCAGGGTCAGAATCTGGCTCTGTACACTGCGAGGACAATGTAGTGCTCTGAGTGAATGTACCAGCAGAATCATCCATCAGCGGCTGTGCATCAGTGCACTCCATGTCAGATTCATCTTGGCCTGGGTAATTCACCATTTCACTTGATAATCCAGGCATGGTATGTGAAAACAGCTCCATGGAGTAATCAGTAGTATGGCCTGCGTCATCCTTCAATCTTGGTTGGGGTGAAGGACACAAGGAAAGGTGTGGTTCATGAACATGAGCCTCCAATGACGACTCAGTGCTTTTACTTTTTACAACTGAAGAAGAGGAGGCGATAGAGCTGGAGGCTGAGTCAGCAATGTAAGACAAAACTTTTTCCTGATGCTCTGGCTTTAAAAGCGGTTTGCCAACTCCTAGAAAACTAAGCGTTCGAGGCCTTATGTAGCCAGACGATGACACAGGGTCAGCACCTCCTGCATTCGGTCCTATTTTGCTCTTGCCACTACCATCAGATCCACCACCAACACCATCATTACCAGATGCCAACCCCCGCCCAATTCCACGGCCTCTTCCACCAGCCTTCCTCATTTTTGGTAGAAATGTAGACAAAATCCAACAAACTATATAGTAATGTAAAACAAGGTACAAGGTGTCTATAGGACAGGGGAGATTTTGAATTTCTGCACACACTTGTGGACAGTGGACACTTTTGGATTGTGTGAGGCCCACTGATATCTGAGCGCTATGTGACAGGCTCGATGGCACTGCTGTGACAAAAGTGACTAGAGGATAAGGGAGATTTTGAATATCTGCACACACTTTTGGACACTGGACACTTTTTGATTGTGTGAGGCCCACTGATATCTGAGCGCTATGTGACAGGCTTGATGGCACTGCTGTGACAAAAGTGACTAGAGGATAAGGGAGATTTTGAATATCTGCACACACTTTTGGACACTGGACACTTTTGGATTGTGTGAGGCCCACTGATATCTGAGCGCTATGTGACAGGCTTGATGGCACTGCTGTGACAAAAGTGACTAGAGGATAAGGGAGATTTTGAATATCTGCACACACTTTTGGACACTGGACACTTTTGGATTGTGTGAGGCCCACTGATATCTGAGCGCTATGTGAGAGGCTCGATGGCACTGCTGTGACAAAAGTGACTAGAGGATAAGGGAGATTTTGAATATCTGCACACACTTTTGGACACTGGACACTTTTGGATTGTGTGAGGCCCACTGATATCTGAGCGCTATGTGACAGGCTCAATGGCACTGCTGTGACAAAAGTGACTAGAGGATAAAGGAGATTTTGAATATCTGCACACACTTTTGGACACTGGACACTTTTGGATTGTGTGAGGCCCACTGATATCTGAGCGCTATGTGACAAGCTCGATGGCACTGCTGTGACAAAAGTGACTAGAGGATAAGGGAGATTTTGAATATCTGCACACACTTTTGGACACTGGACACTTTTTGATTGTGTGAGGCCCACTGATATCTGAGCACTATGTGACAGGCTCGATGGCACTGCTGTGACAAAAGTGACTAGAGGATAAGGGAGATTTTGAATATCTGCACACACTTTTGGACACTGGACACTTTTGGATTGTGTGAGGCCCACTGATATCTGAGCGCTATGTGATAGGCTCGATGGCACTGCTGTGACAAAAGTGACTAGAGGATAAGGGAGATTTTGAATATCTGCACACACTTTTGGACACTGGACACTTTTGGATTGTGTGAGGCCCACTGATATCTGAGCGCTATGTGACAGGCTCGATGGCACTGCTGTGACAAAAGTGACTAGAGGATAAGGGAGATTTTGAATATCTGCACACACTTTTGGACACTGGACACTTTTGGATTGTGTGAGGCCCACTGATATCTGAGCACTATGTGACAGGCTCGATGGCACTGCTGTGACAAAAGTGACTAGAGGATAAGGGAGATTTTGAATATCTGCACACACTTTTGGACACTGGACACTTTTGGATTGTGTGAGGCCCACTGATATCTGAGCGCTATGTGACAGGCTCGATGGCACTGCTGTGACAAAAGTGACTAGAGGATAAGGGAGATTTTGAATTTCTGCACACACTTGTGGACAGTGGACACTTTTGGATTGTGTGAGGCCCACTGATATCTGAGCGCTATGTGACAGGCTCGATGGCACTGCTGTGACAAAAGTGACTAGAGGATAAGGGAGATTTTGAATATCTGCACACACTTTTGGACACTGGACACTTTTGGATTGAGTGAGGCCCACTGATATCTGAGCGCTATGTGACAGGCTCGATGGCACTGCTGTGACAAAAGTGACTAGAGGATAAGGGAGATTTTGAATATGTGCACACACTTTTGGACACTGGACACTTTTGGATTGTGTGAGGCCCACTGATATCTGAGCGCTATGTGACAGGCTCGATGGCACTGCTGTGACAAAAGTGACTAGAGGATAAGGGAGATTTTGAATATCTGCACACACTTTTGGACACTGGACACTTTTGGATTGTGTGAGGCCCACTGATATCTGAGCGCTATGTGACAGGCTCGATGGCACTGCTGTGACAAAAGTGACTAGAGGATAAGGGAGATTTTGAATATCTGCACACACTTTTGGACACTGGACACTTTTGGATTGTGTGAGGCCCACTGATATCTGAGCGCCATGTGACAGGCTCGATGGCACTGCTGTGACAAAAGTGACTAGAGGATAAGGGAGATTTTGAATATCTGCACACACTTTTGGACACTGGACACTTTTGGATTGTGTGAGGCCCACTGATATCTGAGCGCTATGTGACAGGCTCAATGGCACTGCTGTGACAAAAGTGACTAGAGGATAAAGGAGATTTTGAATATCTGCACACACTTTTGGACACTGGACACTTTTGGATTGTGTGAGGCCCACTGATATCTGAGCGCTATGTGACAGGCTCGATGGCACTGCTGTGACAAAAGTGACTAGAGGATAAGGGAGATTTTTAATATCTGCACACACTTTTGGACACTGGACACTTTTGGATTGTGTGAGGCCCACTGATATCTGAGCGCTATGTGACAGGCTCGATGGCACTGCTGTGACAAAAGTGACTAGAGGATAAGGGAGATTTTGAATATCTGCACACACTTTTGGACACTGGACACTTTTGGATTGTGTGAGGCCCACTGATATCTGAGCGCTATGTGACAGGCTCGATGGCACTGCTGTGACAAAAGTGACTAGAGGATAAGGGAGATTTTGAATATCTGCACACACTTTTGGACACTGGACACTTTTGGATTGTGTGAGGCCCACAGATATCTGAGCGCTATGTGACAGGCTCGATGGCACTGCTGTGACAAAAGTGACTAGAGGATAAGGGAGATTTTGAATATCTGCACACACTTTTGGACACTGGACACTTTTGGATTGTGTGAGGCCCACTGATATCTGAGCGCTATGTGACAGGCTCGATGGCACTGCTGTGACAAAAGTGACTAGAGGATAAGGGAGATTTTGAATTTCTGCACACACTTGTGGACAGTGGACACTTTTGGATTGTGTGAGGCCCACTGATATCTGAGCACTATGTGACAGGCTCAATGGCACTGCTGTGACAAAAGTGACTAGAGGATAAGGGAGATTTTGAATTTCTGCACACACTTGTGGACAGTGGACACTTTTGGATTGTGTGAGGCCCACTGATATCTGAGCGCTATGTGACAGGCTCGATGGCACTGCTGTGACAAAAGTGACTAGAGGATAAGGGAGATTTTGAATATCTGCACACACTTTTGGACACTGGACACTTTTGGATTGTGTGAGGCCCACTGATATCTGAGCGCTATGTGACAGGCTCGATGGCACTGCTGTGACAAAAGTGACTAGAGGATAAGGGAGATTTTGAATATCTGCACACACTTTTGGACACTGGACACTTTTGGATTGTGTGAGGCCCAATGAATATCTGAGCGCTATGTGACAGGCTCGATGGCACAGCTGTGACAAAAGTGACTAGAGGATAAGGGAGATTGGATTGCTTTTAAAAAAGCAGTTTGCGGAGCAGTGGGTAAACAGCAATGCCAGCCTGTCAGGAAGCCTTAGAAGGCAGCCCAACAACCAACACCACTGATACACCACTATATAGCCTCCCCTTGCACTGCACACACAGTGACTGGTGTGTTGTGCAGGCCAAATTGCTAGCAGCAGAAGCAGTTTTTTTTTCTTCTCAGCAGGACAAAAAAAAAAAATTGGGATTGCTTTTAAAAAAGCAGTTTGCGGAGCAGTGGGTAAACAGCAATGCCAGCCTGTCAGGAAGCCTTAAAAGGCAGCCCAACAACCAACACCACTGATACACCACTATATAGCCTCCCCTTGCACTGCACACACAGTGACTGGTGTGTTGTGCAGGCCAAATCGCTAGCAGCAGAAGCAGTACTTTTGTCTTCTTCCCTGCCTAACGCTCTCCCTACAGAATCAGCAGCAACCTCTCCCTATACTAAGATCGGCAGAACTAAGATGGCGGTCGGCGTGCACGCCCTTTTATACCCCCTGTGACGCCCACCAAAGCAAGCCAATCACTTGCATGCCCTTCTGAAAGATGGTGGTGACCCGTGCCTATGTCATCACGTTGCCCACAGTGTCCGTGGATCCTGATTGGCTGAAAAAGAGCGCAAAACAAACTTTTGAAACCCGACTTTGGCGCGTAAGTCGCCGACCTCGTGGCCGACCCCATCCTAGGGTCGGGTTTCGTTTCATGAAACCCGACTTTGCCAAAAGTCGGCGACTTTTGAATTTTTTCGACCCGTTTCGCTCAACTCTAATCACTGTCATTACAGATCACAAGAACCTGTCTTACATCGAATCCGCCAAACGTCTGATTCCGAGACAGGCAAGGTGGTCACTTTTTTTTTCCCGATTTCAGTTTTCCATCACTTTCAGACCAGGTTCCAAGAATGTGAAGGCGGATGCCTTGTCTCGCAGCCTAGATCAGGTATCGCCTTCTGAGCCTCCTTCCTCCATTCTTCAGCGTGGGGTGGTGGTGGCTGTGGTGTCCCTGAGATTGGAGCAGGAGATTCGTGCGGCCCAGTCTCTTGCTCCTCCGTCCATGCCTGAAAATATGCTCTTTGTGCCTGTCCAGTATCGGTTAAGAGTGCTTCGGGAGTTCCACGACTCATCTGTGAGTGGGCATCCTGGAATCTCAGCCACTGGTAAAGCCATCACTAGGCTGTTCTGGTGGCCCTCGTTGACTTCTGACGTCACTGGTTTTGTGTCCTCCTGTGAAACTTGTGCCCGCGCTAAAGCCTCCCACAACCGGCCGGCCGGGGAATTGGTGCCACTGCCAATTCCGGATAGACCGTGGACTCACCTGTCCATGGATTTTATCACCGATCTCCCACCCTCTAATGACAAAACCGTGATCTGGGTAGTTGTGGATAGGTTCAGTAAGCAAGCACATTTTGTACCTTTAACGGGCCTTCCTAATGCTGAGACTCTATCTAAGCTATTCATTGAGCATGTGATTCGGTTGCATGGTGTGCCTGTCAGTGTGTTGTCTGATAGAGGGGTGCAATTCGTGGCAAAATTCTGGAGAGCTTTTTGTAAAAGGCTGGGCATCAGTCTGACCTTTTCATCGGCCTACCATCCCGAGACCAATGGTCAGACTGAAAGGACCAATCAGTCTTTGGAGCAGTTCCTGCGGTGTCTTGTCACATCCAGACAGGATGATTGGTGCTCTGTGATACCTATAGCGGAATTCGCCTTCAATAATCGTATCAATCAGTCTACTGGTACTTCTCCTTTCTTCTGCAACTATGGGTTTCACCCTCATTTTGGTGAATTCTCCAGACTAGATTCGGAGTGTCCAGTGTTGTGAGTTCATTTTCCCCTTCACTACTGAGGCCCGATGAACTCCCTCTTCTGGTGAAGAAAGGTAGTGAGCCTGATTGTCAAACACCTGGGGCTGATGATGATGACTGGCTGAGTGGAGTTAATGACTGGATATAAGGCTGCCGATGCCCTTCTGGCTTGCGGGTGATTTCTCTGTGGACTTCTAGGAAACCAGTCTGATTCCTGCTCATCTAAAGCTAAGATTTCTGCTTTGCCTTTTTGCATTAGTGTTTTGTTTTCCTTGCTTTTCTGGATTCTGCCATTCCCTGCTGGAGTGAGCTGAATCTCCTTTTGCCTGTTGCTCTGTCTTCAGAATATTCCTGAGTACTGACATAGCTTTTTTGAAACCTAGCATCTTCAGGGCCTTTTTTACTGTCAGTTGGTTGGCTCTTATTTTCATAGGGTTTTTCACGGATTGCAGACAGCAGCCTTCCTGTCCTTTCCTATCTAAGCTAGCGTGGGCCCCAACTTTGCTCAGTCTATCTTTCTGTCTGTGTTTTGTTCTTTCTTCTTGCTTCACCGTCATTATATGTGGGGGGCTGCCTTTTGCTTTGGGGTCTGCTCTGGGGCAGTTTAGATTTCCCTTTCTGTCTTTAGGCTATGTAGTCCTCCGGCTGTGATCGAGGGGCCTAGGGTATCGTAGGAGCCCCCCACGGCTACTGCTAGTTGTGTTGATAGGTTCAGGGGTCTGCAATCCGATAGCTGCCAACTTCTCTGGTTTTCTGGACTTAGCTGGCATTTCTATTTTTGCCTCCTACAGTGACTCAATCATAACAGAATCACCCGCCATACCGCAGATTCTAGGGTACTCAATAGCAGGAAAGAATTGTGTATAAAAAAAAAAAAAAAGTGTATATTTTTTCCTCTATATCTCTGAGGCCGTAGGGGGAATTTGTTTTTCTCTCAATGGAGATAAAGCAATTGTCTGATCGTGTGGAGCAGCTCGCTGCGGAAGTGCGGGGAATTTCCGCCTAACTTGCTCATTCACATGCTGCTGAACCAAAGATTCCTACACCTGATGTATTTTTTGGGGATCGGTCTAAATTTTTGAATTTCAAAAATAATTGTAAATTATTTTTTGCCTTGAAGCCTAACTCGTCAGGGAGCTCCGCGCAGCAGGTTAAAATTGTCATCTCTTTGCTGCGTGGCGATCCCCAGGATTGGGCGCTTTCTTTGAAACCAGATGATCCTATTCTGACTAATGTGAACGCATTTTTTCAGGCCTTGGGGTTGTTGTATGATGAACCTAATGCCATTGATCAGGCTGAAAAGACCCTGCTGGCATTGAACCAGGGTCGTGATTCTGCAGAATTGTACTGTCAAAAATTCCGAAAGTGGGCAGTACTTACTACCTGGAATGATAATGCCTTGGCTGCTCTCTTTCGGAAGGGGTTGTCAGAAGCCATAAAGGATACTATGGTGGGATTTCCTGTTCCCTCTGGTCTTGACGATTCTATGTCTTTAGCCATTCAGGTTGATCGGCGTTTACGCGAACGCAGAGCTGCACGAGAGGTGTTGCCACCTGTTGAACAGATGTCTGAACCTATGCAATGTGATAGAGTTTTTTCCAGGGAGCAGCGTCAGGAGTTCAGAAGGTGTAATAAGTTGTGTTTTTTCTGTGGAGATGCCTCGCATGTTATTTCTGTCTGTCCTAAACGCGAGAAACGCTTTGCACACACGTTTTCTGTTGGTGGTGTTCAACCTAAGTTTCTTTTGGCTATTACTCTGATCTGCTCCCTGTCCACATTTTCCGCCAAGGCTTTTGTGGATTCGGGAGCAGCTCTAAACCTAATGGACTTGGATTTTGCTAAACGTTGTGGATTTCCGATGACACCTCTGCAGACGCCTATCCCTTTGAGGGGGATTGATGCTACTCCTTTGGCTAAAAATAAACCTCAGTTTTGGACCCAGGTGGTAATGCGGGTCGCCCCAGACCATCAAGAAAATTGCAGGTTTTTGGTGTTACATAATCTGCATGATACTATTGTTCTGGGGTTTCCCTGGTTACAAATTCATAATCCAGTTTTGGATTGGAAATCTGTGTCTGTGGTGAGTTGGGGTTGTCGGTGTGCCTTTAGTGAGGCTCCGGTGTTTTCCACCTCTCCTCAGTCGCATGATGTTCCTGATTATTTGGCGGACTTTTATGATGTATTTAGTGAGAATGAGTCTGCGTCTCTGCCTCCTCATAGGAGTTATGACTGTGCTATTGAACTGAGCCCGGGGTGTAAATTTCCCAAGGGTCGGCTCTTCAATTTATCTGTACCCGAGCACCAGGCTATGCGATCCTATATTAAGGAGGCGTTGGAGAAGGGTCATATTAGACCATCCTCGTCACCCTTAGGTGCCGGTTTTTTTTTTGTAGCCAAAAAGGATGGATCATTAAGACCTTGTATTGATTATCGTGCTCTCAACAAAATTACTGTTAAATATCAGTATCCGTTACCCCTGATTTCTGATCTATTCTCCAGAGTTAAAGGTGCTTGCTGGTTTACCAAGCTTGACCTTAGGGGGGCGTATAATCTTATTCGCATTAAGCATGGGGATGAATGGAAGATGGCGTTTAATACTCCGGAGGGACATTTTGAGTACCTGGTGATGCCTTTTGGGCTCACTAATGCCCCTTCTGTCTTCCAGTGCTTCATGAACGATATTTTCCGAGATTTTGTCGATACATTTTTGATTATCTATCTGGATGATATTTTGATCTTCTCCAAGGATTGGGATTCTCATGTGGAACATATTCGGACTGTGTTCCGGATCTTGAGGGAGAATTCCCTGTATGTCAAAGGATCTAAATGCCTTTTTGGAGTACAGAGGATTTCTTTTTTGGGATTTATTTTGTCCCCGTCAACTATTGAAATGGACCCGGCCAAGGTACAGGCCATTTACGATTGGGTTCAGCCCACTTCTTTGAAGGCCCTCCAGAAGTTTTTGGGTTTTGCTAATTTTTATCGGAAATTTATAGCAAAATTTTCTAGTATTGCCAAGCCATTGACTGATTTGACTAAGAAGGGTGCTGATGTGTTAAATTGGTCTCCGGAGGCTGTTTCTTCCTTTCAGGAGCTGAAGCGAAGATTCACCTCCACCCCGATTTTGCGGCAACCTGATGTCTCACTTCCGTTCCAGGTAGAGGTGGATGCTTCTGAGATTGGTGCAGGAGCTGTTTTGTCCCAAAAGGATCCTGTAACATCTAAAATGAATCCCTGTGCTTTCTTTTCCCGAAAGTTCTCTCCATCTGAACGTAACTATGATGTGGGGAATCGGGAACTGTTAGCCATGAAATGGGCATTTGAGGAGTGGAGACATTGGTTGGAGGGAGCTAAGCATCAAGTCGTGGTCCTCACTGACCACAAGAATTTGATTTACCTAGAGTCGGCTAAGCGCTTGAACCCTAGACAGGCTAGGTGGGCCTTGTTTTTTACACATTTTGATTTTGTGGTTTCTTTTCTTCCTGGAACTAAGAATGTCAAGGCTGACGCCCTCTCTAGGAGCTTCTTTGCTGATTCTCCTGTGGTGACCAAGCCTGCTACCATCATAGGCGAAGGGGTAGTTCTTTCTGCCATCTCGCCCGATTTGAGACGTGCTCTGGAAGAGTTCCAGGAGGACAAACCTGAGCGTTGTCCCAGTGGAAAGTTGTATGTTCCTGACCAGTGGAAGAAGAGAGTGATGTCTGAAGTTCATTGCTCTGCTTTGGCTGGTCATCCAGGTATTTTTGGTACTAGAGATCTGGTGAGTCGGTCTTTTTGGTGGCCCTCCTTGCCTCGTGATGTCAGGAATTTTGTGCAGTCCTGTGGGACTTGCTCCCGGTCTAAATCGTGTTCTCGCTCTAGTGGGTTGTTGATGCCTTTGCCTGTCCCCAAGAGGCCATGGACCCATATTTCAATGGATTTCATCTCTGATATGCCTGTCTCTCAAAGGATGACTGTTATTTGGGTGATTTGTGATAGGTTCTCTAAAATGGTTCATCTTGTACCACTCCCTAAGTTGCCGTCTTCCTCTGAATTGGTGCCCCTGTTTTTACAACAGGTGGTTCGCTTGCACGGGATTCCTGAGAACATTGTATCTGACAGAGGAGTCCAGTTTGTGTCTAGATTTTGGAGAACTTTCTGTTCCAAGCTGGGAATTCAGTTGTCCTTCTCCTCTGCTTTTCACCCTCAGACCAATGGGCAGACAGAGAGAACAAACCAGACCTTGGAGTCATATTTGAGATGTTTTATTTCTGCTGATGAGGATGATTGGGTTTCATTTTTGCCCTTGGCCGA
Source organism: Dendrobates tinctorius (assembly GCF_039654945.1). NCBI lineage: Eukaryota > Metazoa > Chordata > Amphibia > Anura > Dendrobatidae > Dendrobates > Dendrobates tinctorius. The sequence continues at coordinate 19,634,403 of NW_027361711.1, read as the reverse complement.
ATTTGCTTTAAATAATAGAGCTAGTTCTGCCACTTTGATGTCTCCTTTTTTTTGTAACTTTGGGTTTCATCCTCGATTTTCTTCAGGGCAGGTGGAGCCCTCTGCCTGCCCAGGGGTTGACACTGTGGTGGAGAGAATGCACCAGATCTGGGACCAAGTGGTGGATAAGTTATCTCTCTCCCAGGAAAAGGCCCAGCGGTTTTCCAACCGACATAGGACCATTGGTCCCCAATTTAAGGTTGGTGATATGGTGTGGTTATCATCAAAAAATATTGCTATGAAGGTGGCTTCTCCTAAGTTTAAGCCTAGATTTATTGGACCTTACAGGATTTTGGAGATTATTAATCCGGTCTCTTTTCGTTTGGCTCTTCCTGTCACATTTAAAATCCATAATGTGTTCCATAAATCTTTGTTGAAGAGGTTTGTTGAACCTGTTGTTCTGGGGATTGCACCTCCAGACCCTGTATTGGTTGAAGGTAACATGGAATATGAGGTAGAGAAAGTACTGGATTCCCGTCTGGCTAGACGGAGACTCCAGTATTTGGTTAAGTGGAAGGGTTATGGTCAGGAGGATAATTCCTGGGTCTCTGCCTCTGATATTCATGCCAAAAGATTGGTGCGTGCCTTTCATCGGGCTCACCCTGATCGCCCTGGTGGCGTGGTTGAGGGTTCGGTGACCGCTCCTCAAGGGGGAGGTACTGTTGTGAGTTCATTTTCCCCTTCACTACTGAGGCCCGAGGAACTCCCTCTTCTGGTGAAGAAAGGTAGTGAGCCTGATTGTCAAACACCTGGGGCTGATGATGATGACTGGCTGAGTGGAGTTAATGACTGGATATAAGGCTGCCGACGCCCTTCTGGCTTGCGGGTGATTTCTCTGTGGACTTCTAGGAAACCAGTCTGATTCCTGCTCATCTAAAGCTAAGATTTCTGCTTTGCCTTTTTGCATTAGTGTTTTGTTTTCCTTGCTTTTCTGGATTCTGCCATTCCCTGCTGGAGTGAGCTGAATCTCCTTTTGCCTGTTGCTCTGTCTTCAGAATATTCCTGAGTACTGACATAGCTTTTTTGAAGCCTAGCGTCTTCAGGGCCTTTTTTACTGTCAGTTGGTTGGCTCTTATTTTCATAGGGTTTTTCATGGATTGCAGACAGCAGCCTTCCTGTGCTTTCCTATCTAAGCTAGCGTGGGCCCCATCTTTGCTCAGTCTATCTTTCTGTCTGTGTTTTGTTCTTTCTTCTTGCTTCACCGTCATTATATGTGGGGGGCTGCCTTTTGCTTTGGGGTCTGCTCTGGGGCAGTTTAGATTTCCCTTTCTGTCTTTAGGCTATGTAGTCCTCCGGCTGTGATCGAGGGGCCTAGGGCATCGTAGGAGCCCCCCACGGCTACTGCTAGTTGTGTTGATAGGTTCAGGGGAGTGCAATCCGATAGCTGCCAACTTTTCTGGTTTTCTGGACTTAGCTGGCATTTCTATTATTGCCTCCTACGGTGACTCAATCATAACAGTCCAGGGGCTGATTCGGCCTTTTTGCGATTTGGAAGAGGTTTGGAGGGAGGTTCAGAGAAACATTGGGGAGGCTCAGGGCAAATATAAATTTTTTGCGGATAAGCGACGCTCGGTGGGGCCGACTTATCAGGTGGGGGATAAGTTATGGTTATCCACCAAGAACATAAGACTGAGAATTCCCTCTGCTAAGTTGGGTCCCAAGTTTATTGGTACGTATGAGATTTTAGAGGTGATTAATCCTGTGGCCTTTCGCCTGCGTTTGCCTCCGTCATTACGGATTCCTAATGTGTTCCATAAAGCGCTTCTGAAGCCGTCGGTGCCTTCCTCTGATGAGTCACCCTTGCACCCGCCTCCTGTTATGGTAGATGGTCAGACCGAGTACGAGGTGGAACAGGTGGTGGATTCTCGTATGCTCCGTCGTTCACTTCAGTACTTGGTCCATTGGAAAGGATACAGTCCTGAGGATCGGTCATGGGTGCTGGCGCGTTCAGTCCCTGCGGATCGGTTGGTCTGGGCTTTTCACACTCATCATCCAGGGAAGCCTGGGGGTCCAGTGGCCCCCCATTGAGAGGGGGTACTGTCATGGTCCAGTCCGGAGTTTATTTTCTGCTGTCTTCACTCCCAACTGGTCATGCGGGAGTTAATCTCCTCAGCCTCGTTCTGGAGCTAGCTGGGCTATTTCAGTCTCTCACAGCCTGCTGACCAGTGTTAGTGATTGCTCAAGCTTCCAGTTTAGAGCCTCTGACCCTTGTACCTTGGTGATCCTCCTGCCTTTGACTGATATTCACATGTATGACCCAGACTGATTTCTGACCCCGTCTCTTGGTATTCGTCTCTGCTGTTACGTTCCCTCTCTGGCATCTGACTCCCTGGCTTCTACCCCGACCACGTATTTCATCTCACGTTTTGGACCCCGTGCTCATATTCTGGCTTTCTGACTCTCGGCTTGGTATTTTGACTACGTGTATTGCTGCTCCTTCTGGTACGTCTGCTCCTGCTAGTTTCTGACTCGGTTCGTCTGATTATTCTCTCTCGTTACCTGTGGCACCTGTGCTGTTGCTCAGGGTTGCTGCTCTTAGTGTGTAACCTCTTTTCCCTCACCAGCTCCCCCTGGTGGAGGTTTCACTACATCGCCCACTTAAAAAGATGAGAAAGGCCTGTAATTGACATCATAGGTAGACCACAACTATGAGAGTCAAAATGAGAAAACAAATCCAGAAAATCACCTTGTCTGATTTGGCAACATTTATTTTGAAAATTATGGTGGAAAATAAGTATTTGGTCACCTAAAAACATGCAAGATTTCTGGCTCTCACAGACCTGTAACTTCTTTAAGAGGCTCCTCTGCCCTCCACTCATTACTTGTAGTAATGGCACCTGTTTGAACTTGTTATCATTATAAAAGACACCTGTCCACAACCTCAAACAGTCACACTCAAAACTTCACTATGGTGAAGACCAAAGAGCTGTTGAAGGACACCAGAGACAAAATTGTAGCCCTGCACCAGGCTGTGAAGACTGAATCTGCAATAGGCAAGCAGCTTGGTGTGATGAAATCAACTGTGGGAGCAATAATAAGAAAATGGAAGACATACAAGACCACTGATAATCTTCCTCGATCTGGGGCTCCATGCAAAATCTCACCCCGTGAGGACAAAATGATCACAAGAACAGTGAGCAAAAATCCCAGAACCACACGGAGGGACCTAGTGAATGACTTGCATAGAGCTGGGACCACCATAACAAAGGTTACCATCGGTAACACACTACGCCGCCAGGGACTCAGATCCTGCAGTGCCAGATGTGTCCCCCTGCTTAAGCCAGTACATGTCCCGGCCTATCTGAAGTTTGCTAGAGAACATTTGGATTAACCATAAGAGTATTGGGAGAATTTTATATGGTCTGATGAAACCTAAGTAAAACTGTTTGGTAGAAACAAAACTCGTCGTATTTGGGGGAGACAGAATGCTGAGTTGCCTCCAAAGAACACCATACCTACTGTGCTGAATATGCATTAAATGAGGTGCTTATGTGTCCTCTAATTCATTCCTGTCAACAGATTACATAAAACTTCTATAAACTCTGACATGATTAATTCACTAAGATTATCAAGAACGAATGGTAAATGTGCCTGTACTAGGGAGTTATCAGTACACACACACACACACACACACACACACACCTCCTATTCCCACAGGAATCAATGACTGGCAACAATTTTAGATAAGGTAATGAGGTAAGATGTGGAAAAGCACCTTGTCTCTCTCTCTATAAAAAAACCCTACACCTTAACCAATAAAATCAGAATTCATTTGATACACGACTCATTGTCTTTTTCCTTTGATTTCTCCTGCCTTAAAATTCCAAGATACAATTTGGCAGCAGACAATTAAGATGACTACACATACATTACGTGTGCCCCAACACATTGATCTCACGTTATTGCAGTCTGTTACACCTTTGTTGTGGCTTCTATGCCTGCTGTTGCTACTGCTGATGATTTTACTAACAATTTTATGAAATGTGGAAACTTCACGTTGGGTCTCCATCTTGTTGGCTGCCTATACTGGAAAGGGGTGTCAGAACCCCATTACACTATTACTTCTCTGGGGAAATTGATAATATCTCTAATAAAAATGAGATACATGTCACTCCGTTATAGGTGGTGCACAGAGAAGGATACCACTCCTTAAATCATAAATTATTAAAAATGTTGGCACTAAAAAGGTTGTATATGCAATTGATTTATTAAACATAGGAAGTCCCAATATCTTGTGACGTTTCGGTCTTTGACTCAGACTAGAGGCATGGAGGTATAGGAAAAGATTGTATGTCCACAATTGGTTGTTAGTCTTGAAGATATGCAATATTCCTGTAATAGTATAGTATAGGATGATCGGCAGTGTAATGGGAAAGATCCAAATTAGTATACAATAAGTGCATATGCAGCCAGGGAATGGGCAAAACACCCTATGGATAGCGCCATTTCAAGAAATGTGGCCTTGTTTCAGGACCAAGGTATTAGCACAAATAATTTATATTTTCAAATGTGGAATCCTGCCTAGCCTAAAATATTACCAGCACAAAATATTTTTCAGCAGAAATGTGGCCTTGTTTCATGACCATGTTATTAGTACAAATAGTCAATATTTTCAAATGTTGACTCCTGCCTATTCCAAAATTTTACCAGCCCAAAATATTTTTTTGCAGAAATGTGGACTTGTTTTAGGACCATGATATTAGGACAAAGAATTTATATTTTCAAATGTTGACTCCTGCTTAGTCCAAAATTTTACCAGCCCAAAATAATTTTTTTTGCAGAAATGTGGACTTGTTTTAGGGCCATGGTATTAGGACAAAGAATTTATATTTTCAAATGTTGACTCCTGCCTAGCCCAATTATTACCAGTCCAAAAAAATTTACTGCAGAAATGTGGCCTTGTTTCAAGACCATGTGTTAGCACAAAGAATTAATATATTCAAATTTGGACCCCTTCCCAGCCCAAAACATTACTAGCACAACATATTTTTCTACAGAAATGTGGCATGCTTTCTGGAGCACGCTATTAGAACAAACAATTTAGATTCTCAAATGTGAACTCCTGGCTCAAGCACAATATATAATGAGCAAAAACGAATGATTTGCTGGAAGGTCGATTTCATAGCCACACAAGATCCTATGTATCTGAAATAGCTGACTGACAATCAACCGCCTAGACAACATTCTGACTATCCTGTAGAGGCAGCAAGAGCGGCCACTCTGCGCTGTTACACTGGCGCCAAAACAACATGCCTGATTTTTATATGGAGAAGGACATGTGACATCGGCAGCCAATGACTCAAGCCCTTGTGGCTGAACATTGTGGATGATTTCTGCACCCTGATTGGCTGCTGGAATCTCCACACATAAAGTTAAGGAAAAAAGGCATCAGTCCGCCCCCCTTTAACCTCACCTCACCCCGTTGCCTCATGAAACATGTCCCCCCGGATCATCATACAGCATCACTAAAATAGCCAAAGTCATAGCAAAAGGATTAAAGGAAAAGTGAACACCTTCACCTTTGGCTGAATTTTGCCGATCTTTAGTAAAAATGCTCGGGTGTCTGAACACGAATCCGAATGTGCTAAATTCGTGGCAAATTTGAGGTTGGTGAACCTTCTCCGAGCAAGTTTACTCATATCTACTTACAATCAGCAGCAGATTCCATTCCTTTCAGTATGAGGCACATGTGATACAGGTGCCACTCACAAAATTATAATATCATTAAAAAGTTAATTTATTTCAGTTTTTCAATACAAAAAGTGAAACTCATATATTATATAGAGTCATTACAAACAGAGTGATCTATTTCAAGTGTTTGTTTCTGTTAATGTTAATGATTATGGCTTACAGCCAATGAAAACCCAAAAGTCATTATCGCAATAAATTAGAATAATTAACAAAAAACACCTGCAAATGCTTCCTAAGCATTTAAAAAGGTCCCTTAGTCTGTTCCAGTAAGCTCCACTATCATGGGGAAGACTGCTGACTTGACAGATGTCCAGAAGGCAGTCATTGACACACTCCACAAGGAGGGTAAGCCACTGTGACAGATTGCACAGGGGAAGGGGTGTGTCACCTTCACTCAGCTCTGGGTAGGGGAGAGAAGGTCCCAGCAGGTATCTGCTCACTGTCGCCACCACTTGCCCCAGGTCTGTCAGGGAACTGTTCCGAGGGCAAATAGTCACCGAAAAGGCTTCCCTTATAGGTACAAGTTATTGACGCGCTCACAGTGAGGGTGGATATATATCACCAGTCCAGGCTGTCACTGTCAGAGTTCCTCACTAGCACAGTATGGTATGCTGCCACCAGTTCCTCGTTCTATATTCGATATAAGCAAGCTTATATCAGGTCAGAAACCAACCCGGGTAGCATATCATATAACCAACTGAGCATGCGGACATGGGGATTCATGAATTGAGATAAAAGAGCAGCCCAAAATTAATTTTATATTTAATAACCGAAAAGGCGCACTACATAAGTACAGGTATATATATACAGAACAATATAAAAGTATAGTCAAGAGTGTAGTACAAAGGTAGGGTACAGATAGGTTACAATTACTGTGTTATGTAGCATGTGACCACAGGGAGGCGCTGATGGATCACAAGTCCAAATCTTAGTCACGTGATTCCCCTGGTCGTGTCAGCTAACGGTCCTCCTGCCAGTAGAAAAACTAAGTCCAAAATTTCTCCTAGGCTGCTCCCTCCCACACTCTGCATCCACCCCTGGGCTGGGCCACCTTACTCCTCCCATATCTGAGTGAATGCTTTTCCGTCCAGAACCATGAATATCCATAACTTTCCGCCCGAAGGTCCAAAGGGACGGCACCGGCGCCACTGGGTTCTGCTGTATTTTATCTGTGCATGGAGACCAAATACGGCAACTGTATTTAATTCCTGGAAGCTCTGCTTTGTACCTCAATAACGCAGAGTGCTAGGGGTGGCTGGATGTTACGGGCTCATGGGGGAAGGAATGCAGATTCCGATAATGTGCTCAGCTAGGCTCAGAGATATTGCATTCTGATATTATAGGTCATTTTACAGATTCAATACCTCAGAGCCTTGCTGTGACCTGTGGTGCTTGAGTTGTATATAGGAATCCAGTTTGACTGGTCCTGCAGAAGAGTTCACACCCCTGTGATAAATGGTGGGGACACAGAGCTTCAGAGGGCTTGTTTCGGAAGTTAATTAAAGGAAAACATTGGATTGCTCTTTATGGCCTGGTGGAATGCAAGGGTGGAGGCACATTTCAGCAGTGGAGGGAGATCTCCTGAATCTATAATCCAAAATGGATTCTCACTCATCCTACACAGCCACAAAAGGTCGTTGCTAAAGAAGTTGGCTGTTCAAAGAGTGCTGTATCCAAGCATATTAATGGAAAGCTGAGTGGAATGAAAAAGTGTCGTAGGAAAAGGAGCACAAGCAACCGGCATAACCGCAGCCTTGAAAGGATTGTTAAGAAGGTCATTCAAAAATTTGAGGGAGATTCACAAAACGTGGACTGCTGCTGGAGTCAATGCTTCAAGATCCACCACACACAGATGTATCCAGGACATGGGTTACAAGTGTCACATTCCTTGTGTCAAGCCACTCATGACCAATAGACAACGCCAGAAGTGTCTTACCTGGGCCAAGGAGAAAAAGAACTGGACTGTTGCTCAGTGGTCCAAGGTGTCCTTTTAAGATGAAAATACATTTTGCATGAGTGGAGAGGCAAACAATACAAGCTGCTTGATGTCTAGTGGGAAGTTTCCACAATCAGTGACAGTTTGGGGAGCCATGTCATCTGCTGAGGCATTTTGGATATGGAAATTTCAGTCTCCAGCAGGACTTGGCACCTGTCCACACTGCCAAAAGTACCAATACCTGGTTTAAAAACAACAGTATCCCTGTGTTTGATTAGCCAGCAAACTTGTCTGACCTTATCCATATAGAGAATCTATGGGGTATTCTCAAGAGGAAGATCAGAAACACCAGACCTAACAATGCAGATGAGCTGAAGGCTGATATTAAAGCAACCTGGGCTTCCATAACACCTCAGCAGTGCCATAGGCTGATCGCCTCCATGCCACGCCACATTGATGCAGTAATTTATGCCAAAGGAGCCATGACCAAGTATTGAGTGCACTTACTGAACATACATTTCAGTAGGCCAACATTTCAGATTTTAGTATTCTAATTTTGAGATAATGACTTTTGGGTTTTCATTGACTTTAAGCCATAATCATCAACATTAACAGAAATAAACTCTTGAAATAGATCACTCTGTAATGACTCTATATAATATGAGTTTCACTTTTTGTATTGAAGAACTGAAATATATTAACTTTTTGATGATATTCTAATACTGTGAAAAGCACCTGTATATGTAGATGGAGGGAGACTGTAAGGAGGGATCACCAGACTCCTCTCTTACCTCCTCTCAAGTTAATGTGTCCACTCTGACTACCAGCTTTCTAATTGCTGATTATAAAGTTCAACAGCTGCCAATGATACAATTTAGATTTTCTTTTAGTGTCCAATCATATCCCTCAACTTTAAATAATAAGAATGAGGAAGAAATGCTGCTGCATGCATTGCGCGCTTTCTATTTTATACTAAGCCAGTATCCAAATTTTGCCGACACATAAATATAGTTAGTAGTGAAGGCCATTAGTATTCCAACACAGTATGGTACCTTTTCTTGGCCCCCACAGTGGTCCCTTTATAGTAAGATACCACCACAGTCCCTCACATATAGCATAATGCCCCCACAATGCGCACCACATTTAGTATTATGCCTCCACTGTACATTCCCTAAACATTATGATTACTCAACAATTCATTTCCCCACTCAGTGTGATGCTTCCACAGTACATCTCCCCACGCATAGTATGATGCCCCCACAGCCCACATGTAGTATCAAGCCCTTCAGAGAGTTTCATGACCCCCACAGACTTCCAGACTAAAAAAAATGAGTCTTACTGCACTTCTACCTATAGAGACAGCATTGAATTTGCTTGACTTGTATCATTAGTACATTCTATTCTTTATGTGTTCATGTGGCACCCTGACCAAGTGATGTGGTTCAGGCACCCATATCCACCTTTCTCTTTCTGGCTGCCTGGCTGATAGGACATGTAGCAAGATCACAGGGAGGGAGGAAGGTGAGGTGAGGTAGTGTAACTGGTTGCACCTTGTGACTGCACAGGTCACACAAAGATAAGTTCAGTGATGGTTAGGAATCTGCGAACCCACATGGTAAAGTTTGGGGTCCATACCAAACACCTAGTGTCCAGTAAGTCCATATCACTGTTTGAGTTTGGCAGTCCAAACCAAGATTGTTGAAAGGCCAATCAACAACCTTTATTGTGTGGGCACTTCCAGCTCAATCAGAGCCATGTCAAGTATTGGCGCACACTGTGTTAAAAAAAAAAAAAAAAAAAGACATGCGGTCCCCTCTGTTTGATAACCAGAGCAGGTAAAACTGACAGCTGCGGGCTACAGCCCCCAGTTATGAGTTTTATCTCGGCTGGTTAACAAAAATAGAGGGGTCCCCAAGCTGTTTTTTTAATTATTATTATTTAAACGAATAATTTAAAAAAAAAAAACAGCTTGGGGTCCCTCTATTTTTGTAACCAGTCAAGCTAAAGTGGACAACTAGGGGCTGGTATTCTCAGACTGGAAAGGATCCATGGATATTGGCCCTCCCCAGCCTAAAAATGGCAGTCCACTGTCGCCCCAGAAAAGATGCATCTATTAGATCTATCAGATTCCCCCATTACTAACCCCATAGTCAAATGTAAAAAAAATACAGACAGAGTAAAGTTCTTTCATTGAAATAAACATACATACTCATTTATTTGGTCTAAAAACTCTCCAACCCTCTTTTACCGATTTACTTACCAAAAATTAAAAAAAAATGTTATTAAAAAAAAGTTAAACTCATGTTTCCACTGAAAATCCATTAATAGCCATGTCCTACAATGATCCAGATGGTTTGGAGAACAGTCACATCAATGATATGATAACTTTCCACGCCAGCTGGAACACACTGAACAGAGCATGAGAAGCCCCGCCTGTGACTGGCGGCTCCCTTAATCTCTCAACCGCAGGAGTAGATATATTTTCTTGCTTTTATAGTGTCATTAACTCCACAACACCGCACAGACATCATCATCACTGTCCCATTGGGGCTCGAAATCCAAATTCACTATCAGTATTTTTTGGGAGTACTCAAAGGAAACCCACATAAACATGGGGAGAACACACAAACAGCTTGCAGATGTTGTTCTTGGTGGAATTTAAACTCAGGACCCCAGGTCTTCAAAGCAACAGTGCTAATCATTGAGTCACCATGCTGCTCCACTGCTGATCAATGAAGGTGCCTCCTATCTGATATTGATAACTTATCTGACGGAAGAGTCATCAATATATACAGTAGTTCCCTGACATTCCATTGTTGTGGCTAAGTGCTTGATTACAGTATCCTACTGGTTCAAGACTGCCATTCATAAAACCTTAGAGATAGAGATGAGCGAATCGATTTGACGCAAATTGAATTTGCAGCTATCACATCACATAGTATATACATCACATCATTGCCTATATAATAGGAGAGTCAGGCAATGCATCATGTCCATTTTGGGGTGATTCGGTTTAGTGAAAGGATCACCGCTCACAGCTAAGTAATTGTAGCAGGAAGAAAAGATGAAAAAAAATGAATATACTGTACAAATAGTGTGTGACAAAACAGCAGTAAGGAATAGTTACCATCCATTTAACCAAAGTCATATGCAGTACTGTGCAAAAAGATTAATGGTTTACTTTTATCAAAATGCAAAGAGATTGAACAAAAGAGAAATCTAAATCAAATGAATTACCACACTTTGCCTTAAAAACAGCATCAACTCTTCTAGCTGCATATGCACAAAATTAGGGCTCATACCCATATGTGTGAAAAAAAAATGTTCCGATATCAGTACCGTAAAAACGGACGAATGTCATGCGAGTACAGTGCGATTTTTCTCACATAGCATCTCTATGACATCCGTATGCGATACTTTTTTTCTCTACGACTATTTTTCTACAGTCATTTACAGGACCATTTACAGTGTTCTATGCCACAGAGTGGTAAGGCATCTGTAAAAAACGGACTGCATACGGATGGTCCGTATGCCGTGCAATTTTTTTCTCACACCCATTGATTTGCATTGCTTAGCATGCTGCGATTTTTTTCTCAGTCCGATTTCAGCAATACTAAGCTAGCAACAAGACAAGCATAGCAACAATGTAGTTATACTTCATCAGCAAGGTCTTCCCCAAGCAAAGATTTCAAAGCAGACTTTTATTTCAAAATGTGCTGTTCATGCTCTTTTGAAGAGACACAAAGAAATGGGCAACAATGACAGTAGGCTCAGTGGTCAGCCAAGGAAACTTAGTACAGCAGATGAAAGACACATCATGTATACTAGGGTGACCGCAAAAAATCGATGTCAGAATTTTGTCCGTCTGAACCCCACAAAACGATTCCCCTTTCCAGATATTGAGATAGCCAAAATTTGAGCTCGATCAAACGACGTGCCGCTCGTCGCTCAAAGTTTGAAAAAATCCAAATTGAGGTATTTTAAGATTTAGGTATTTTGCATAGTCTGTTAGACTATAAAGAATGTGACAACAACATTGCAGAAATAGCCCTGACCAAATTTTCGAACCATTTGTGGTATTTGAATGCAGAGTTGGTGGGATTATCGTTTTTTGATCCCACCATTACAGACAATGAAAAGTTGTTAATGGCTAATAAATTGCTCCGTAGCACAGTCTAACAGACTATGCAAAATACCTAAATCTTAAAATACCTCAATTTGGATTTTTTCAAACTTTGAGCGACGAGCGGCACGGGTTAACGTCATTTGATCGAGCTCAAATTTTGGCTATCTCAATATCTGGAAAGGGGAATCGTTTTGTGGGGTCCAGACGAACAAGATTCTGACATTTCCCCCCCCCCATATGAGATCCGGTCACCCTAATGTATACTTTCTTTCAAAACTAAAAGATATACAGCAGTGACGTCAGCTCAGAATTGGCAGCAGCCAGTGGGAACAAGTCAGAGTCAGACTGAGACTAAGGCCAGAGTCAGACACAACGTATAAAAAATCGGTCCGATTTTGTCTGCAGATAATCGCACAAATGTTCTCTGAATGGTGATCCGTTTTTAATCCGGTTTCAATGAAATGATGCGATTTCCCCGCATCTAAGTCCGCCGAGACCCGAATCAACCACCAGGAGCTCCCATGCAATGACTGACACCACAACCATCAACTTGAAAACCTTTACTTTTATTTAACATCAGTAAACCAGACTTAGTTATCTTTTTTGGCAGGGGTCGGTCACAGCTTTAAACATATGGCCTATAAACTTGCCATAAAGCACTTTGCCCCAGCCCCCTCGGGGGCAAGTTTGCTTCGAAAGGATACTTGCCACCATCAATCCACCAAGAAGGAGCAGGTCACTAAACTATGCTCCAACCCCCACCACCCAGCATGTTCAAAGCCTGTTCTATCCCATCCTGAAGGCCGGACAGAAAAATATCCAAACCGGTATCTTTTAAGTGAACTCTATCAGGCAACATAAGCCGGGAATTATCCCCCTCAAGCTGTCGATGACGAAACACCACACCTCCTTTGAATCTCACAAAGCATGAGATTCTATTGTTTAGAGTGCGGCGAGTGCGCTCGATTGCCGCTGTTTCAATGGCGTCTTGCCAAGTCACACGTGGGATAACTTCCGATGGTCAGTCCATGGATACCTCTCCAATGTACGTCTAAGCCATAAAAGCCCAGACCTCTCCCACCAGGGAGATTTTCTGCATGCTGGGCTGCCCAAAAAACGTAGGAGTGCCCCAATATCCAAATGCTGGGTCTTTCATGAGGAAAAATATGTTAGTCAACTGTAATTAAATAAATCATTAATCAAGCACCAACTCTGGCCTTATGTACCTGTGAAAACAAAAGGAACACCACCTGCCAATACGCTGAATCTCAGAGTCGGGCAAACCGGCCCGAGAGGCTTCAGTGGCGACCCCAGTTCGGAACGAATGGGTACCATACTCCTGCGAGGGTAAAACCAAAAGGCATATAATTCTCCTCAGAATTGAAAGGAATTGAAAACTTGTGAGGGGGGAACCATCCTCATGGGCAAAAAAAAAAGGCTGGAGCTATGAATCGACATGTATTGACTGATCAATTGAAAAGGGCAAACCGGTCCTTTTATGGAGAAAATCGGAAGCCAGTGTCTAAACCAAATGGATCAGTTTTGACCGATGTATGCATATCCGCAGGCACCCATTACATATTGCTACATCATCATGCTACAGACCACCAGGTTTCTTAGCGGAACGGGGAGCCAACTCACTAACACGAAGTGCACCAAAAAATGCCAGACCAAAAGCAGTGGAGAGGAGGGTCGCCTCGTAAGGGGAGGACCAAATGGAGGTAGAATGATCAATGATGCGCCTTACAAGAGAAAAAGAAATTGGACACCTCTTTTTACCACAAGTGTGCCCCCGTTTCCATCCACGAATGGCCTGGCGAATAATAAAGGATTTGGTAATATCAGTCCATCCACGGAGCCTAAAATGAAAAGCAATCCCAGAGAGGCGATGCTGAGAAACGACACTGGACAGGCCAGAACTGAATAAGCTATACAAGTAAGAACTCGTCACCTCTAAGCGAATGGTGCCAGATGACTCAACGAGTCTGCCCCTTGCAAACGCACACCACTCATTCCAAGCCTTATCGTAAGCAGCCCACATGGATGGAGCTAGGGAATTTCTGACCAGCGGCATGAGCTGTTCTCTACCACTTCCCACATATAGTCTGGGCAACGTTGGCCTTCCTGATCCGGGGTGGGACACAACTCCCAGAACATCTGGAAATCAAAGTGAGAGAGAGCATCAGCTAACAAATTGCGAACACCTGGAACATGGCATGCCCTAAAGCATATATTGAAGGTTAGACATTTTAGGACTATGAATCAAATCAAGTTGATGACCTGAAGGGATGAGGAAGTCAAATTATTTATGGATAAGATGACACTCATGTTGTCCGTCCAAAAGACAATGCGTTTATTACGCAGAATGGGTCCCCATAGAGCAACGGCCACAGCAATGGGAAAAGCTGTAGCAGTGTTAAATGTTTTTCCCAAATTCTGAGGTACCAAGATTCCAGCCATCTTTTGGCACACCAGGAGTTACCGTAAATCACGCCGAAACCAATGGAACCGGCGGCATCAGAATACAGAGAAATGTCATGACTGGTTTGTTCAAGAGATTGGAAACAGGTCATGCCATTATAATTAACTAAGAAGTGTTTCCAGACCATCAAATCATCATGAAGAGCAGGTGTGATTCTGATCCTACGATGAGGCAGCCTAACTCCTCTAGTGGCCAAGGATAATCGCCTAGAAAAAATCCTGCCAATCGGCATAACGTGGCAAGCGAAAGCAAGGAGGCGCTACAAGGACTGCATTTGTAAAAGGGTGACTTTTCTTACAGAGCAAAAACCGTTAACCAGTCCAAACAATTTTTCGATTTTGTCTAATGGCAAACGAAAAGTCATGGATACCAAATCAATCTCAATGCCTAGAAAGGATAGGGTAGTAACTGGTCCTACCGTTTTATCCGGGGATAGGGGAACTCCAAAACTCTCCATCATCTGACAAAACTTTTCCAAAATGGCTTGACAGGAATCAGAACCGTGGGGTCCGACGAAGAAAAAATCATCACGATAGTGTGTAACCACACGCAATCCAGACTCCATTTTAACCCTAGTATGCGTGACATCAAAAATCTTCATATTAACGTATTGGGGGCCTTTTAGGCCCCCAGGCAAATCATATGGAAAAACACACTTATATAACTTTTACAAGTTTATTTTAAAACTGCTAAATAAAATATGATTAGTAAACAAAATTTTAATTATAATTTTTCACCGAAAACACCCTCAAAATATTTTTTTCCAAAATTTCACACAAACATATGAAAAAACGCACAAAAACGCATAGAAATCTATACCAAACTAGCTGCAGCTACATTTGTATTATGTTTCTTTTCTATTATATTAGTCTTCCAAACAATTTTGACAAGTTATTTTTTCGGAAGAATGTTCTTTGCAGACATTTTCCTTACAAATTGAACAAAATCTCTCAGTTTTTCCTTTCTAAGTTTCTTGGACACGTGAAACGGCGCTTTCTTTTTCTTTCTCCTGGCCCTGGAATCATCTGAAACTGTACGCCACACTGTTTCATTGCTTCTTTAGTTTGCTTTAGCAAGCCTTTCACGTCGCTTCGCTGTATCATGTGAGGCATGACAAGTTCATGACAAAGGTCCTTCAAAAATAGGCGTCTCCTGTCCTTCCTCCGTGCATGGACTTCTGGATGAGTTTCTGTATAAATGATGAATGAATTTAGGGCTGCTACATCAAGCATATTTGAAAAAAGTACTACAGGCGATCGTTTTGTTTGCCTCTTGCATGAATATTCTCCCACATCTCATCCATTTTGTCTACACCTCCTTTTGTTTTATTGTAATGCAGGATGATTTCTGGTTTTAATTTTCTGTCATTGCTGTCAATACTGCAATTGTGATGCATGGTACTGAGTAAAATCACTGATTTCTCCTTCTTCGCTTTGTAAGATACCAAAGTCGCTTTGTTATTGAATCCAAAGACACTCTGATAAAGTGCTCGCTGACGATTGTGTTTCAGTGCTTCTGGAATTTCTCGTCGGTTTGACTTCATAGTACCAACAAGTGTAATAGCTTTTTGAAGAAGAAAATTGCCTAGTTCAATATTGGTGAAATAATTGTCCATGGTATTGCTTCTACCTGAATTGAATATTGGAACAGCAAGAGTTTTGACAATTTCAGACCCCAGACCCTTCTGTACTGGTGCCCCAACCTCTTTGCCAGAGTAGATTACGCCATTTATGCCATAATAATTTGCAGAATCACACATCCAGAAGATTTTGATTCCTTATTTGGCTGGCTTGCTGGGCATGTATTGTATGAACTTGCAGCGTCCTCTGAACGGTACAAGTTGCTCATCGACTGTAACATTAGTACTAGGATTGTAAAGTTTGGTGCAATTTTTGATAAATATTTTCCAGATATAACTGATAGGGGCTAATTTGTCTGTTTCAAACCTCAATGCACGTGTTTGCTTATCATCAAATCGAATGTGTCTTCTAATTTCCTCATATCTGTCCACTGACATTGTCGCCTTATAGTGTGGATCAGAAAGTGTGGATCAGAAAGTGGGTCCAGAAATAATTCACATGACACATGACATCCTCATGGCATTATCCACACCCTGGCCTCTCCACCAGCATTACTGAGTACAAATAAAGTAACTTGAGACACAAACACTACTGAGAACATGATAAAAAATACGTAGGGGCCTAAAAGGCCCCCAATCTGTACAGATGTGGTTTTCACCATTGTTACACCGAAATGCCTATGAAAAAAAATTATATGAACAACTGGATATTACCAACAACGACATACTTGAGGATTACCTGGAGTTTCAAAATTCTAACTTAAGTAATTTTGCAGATAATAGCAAAGAAGTAAGCATGGGGGCCTAAAAGGCCCCCATTATGCATTCTACGACCCACTCCAGGAACGAGCTGAACAACTCAAAATAGTGGCATGAGATAGAGCATCCCATTGGCAGACCAGTATCATAATAGAACGCCCCATCCACGAAACAGCCCAGAAGGTGGTGACAATCAGGGTGAGCCGGGAGGAGAAAAGCTGATATAATGCCAGATTTTGCCATTAAAGCCCCAGGGCCAGCGTTCCTAACTAGTGCAACTGCTCGGTCGAAAGAGACATAAGAAACGGAGGATGCCATCATTTACCAATGAACCTCTTGGGTGGGAGAGATGGTATATTAAACAATATTTTTCCGGATCTTTGTTTTGGGAGAACACCCAGTGGGGAAATCCACAGATTGTAAAAGGGGGATGAAGAGAAAAGACTAAGCACACTAAGCGATATCGCTAGCAATATCGCTAAAGCGTCACCGATTTTGTGACGCAGCAGCGATATTGCTAGCGATATCGCTATGTGTGATACTTACCTCCGACCGGCTCCCCCGCTGGTTATCGCTGATCGCGCGAGAACGTCCTGGGCCGTTTCTCGTCAGCCGCTTCCTGCTGGGCTTCCTGCTGGCACCGACGAGCGACGCGTGGAAGCGGGCGGGAGGACGTCTTCATCGCCACGTCTGACAGGTAGGTAACAACTGCTGCTGCATCGCTACATCGCTAGTGAGATCTGCCTGTTTGGCAGCACACTAGCGACCACTTAGCGATGCACGAACGATCCTGACCGGGTCATATCGTTGTCGGGATCGCTGGTGCATCGCTTAGTGTGACGGGACCTTTAGTCTCTGAGCCTCAGAAGTTAAGGTGCTGTGTTCCTCCAAAATGCTGGAGAGCCAGGTAGCACCTTCTCTTCTGATTCTCTCCAAGACAGCATCATAGAGGGGGTCAGTCATCTTCTTACCGGCAGAGCAACCTGCTCCGGATCTCAGATGAGGAGAGAGACAGGAAGCCAGGTTGCTGCAGTTTTATAATGAAGGGGAGGGTCCTTCACTGGGAAGGGAAGGACATCCCGAACATGACGTCACTGCAATGAGTTAACCCCAGCATGACCAGAACGGGCCCGGCGGTCAGGGGTGCATCGTCAGATATAGCCGAAAAAGCGAGTGCTTTTACACTGGGTTTTGTCCCAGCATTTTGGGGAGCCTTACCCAGTGATTGTGGATCTGAGGAGGTGGAGAAGAATGTGGGTCCATCCACTTTTGAGGCAACGGCTGACTAAAGGGTATTTCCACTGTCTGTATGCTTCACTACGCAGCCATCCTGACAAGTTCTACCAGTATTGTGGGACGAGCAGGCCCACATTTGACATTCTTTCCGGAGACTGTGCGCCCTGGGATCACCTACAAGGACACCGTGATGAGCAAGTCTATTTCGGCAGAGGAGCGGCTTCTATTTACTTTACGGTATGTCCAAAACCTCTATGTTGCGCATTTATTCTATGTGATTATTTCCTAAACACACTGTTCCCTTCCTTTTTTGTGCATTGTTTTATCCCTTTATTTCAACTAATTTTTTACAAACATTATGCCTTTCACATTCCCTGCTGTTTGTATTTCAGCTGGGTTCTATAGGCATTGTATACTGATGTCACTTGTTGAGCCAGGGCTTAGTTGCCCTAAACGCGTACGATGATGCAAGGATATGTCCTATTATAATTTTTTTCTTTGCTTTTTTTTAATTCTAGATTTCTATCCACTGGGCTGTCCTATGCAGCCCTGCATCTTAAGGTTCTTAATAGGCAAATCCACCATCTCAGGTATTGTCGGTTCTACGTGCTCTGAAATTTGGTCACGACTGCATTAATCGGTAATGCCAGAACCATAAAAACAAGATAGCCCGTGGCTTTGAGGAAACGTGCCAGTTTCTAAACTGTCTTGGAGCCCTGGATGGGAAGCACATCCATGTACATAAGCCGCCAAACTCAGGCTCCCAATATTATAAGTACAAAGAATATTTTTCTGTAGTGCTGTTGGCCTTGATCGACAGCACATACATGTTTAGAATAGTAGATATTGGGGCTTATGGAAGAACTGGAACCTCCAGAGTCTTCTATTCTCCCATAATGGGTTGGCGGCTGCGCAATAATCAGTTTGACCTCCCACCCCCACGTCAGCTACCAGGGTCTACTCTGGAAGTGGTGCCTTATGTCTTGGTTGATGATGAGGCCTTTCAACTAACTAGGAACCTCATGAGGCCCTATCGACATAGAACCCTGGACCACCGGCGCAGGGTATTTAATTTATGCCTATCCCGTGCACGATGCCTGGTGGAGTGTGCCTTTGGCATTCTGTGTGCCAAATGGCATGTTCTGCAGTCAGCTATTCAACTAAGTGAAGGAAATGTGAATGAGGCTATAAAAGCATGTGTGGTACTTCACAACTTCATCAGAATTCATGACTGTAGTGCAAATGATGGTGATGATGTTGCGAATGGACATAATGTCATAGCTACTACACATGGACATAATCCACGCCATCCACCCTCTGGATTTAAAGTGCGGGATGTGTTTACTAATTATTTTGTTTCACTAGAGGGATATACTACATGGCAAGACAATGCTGTGTCTATGTTATAATTTTTTGCAGTTTGGTGTGGAAAATAAAATTATATTAATGTTTGCAGCGTCTGATGTGTTCTTCTAAATATGTGAAAATACAGATTTGAAAAGCATCATCTACTGTATATACTGTCAACACAACAAAAGACACACATTGAATTAACTGACTTTACTTAGATGATGTTTGTTAAACCAAACAACCATATTCACATCATATGGCATATAGGACCACTATTACCAGCCCTCAAACAAGTTTGAAAGTACAAAAAAAATGATTATAAACAACCAAAAAATAATATTCAAAAAAACATTAAAAAAATTCACAAATTCTCGTAGGTAGGTGGAAAAGATGGCGAGAGGGCAGTCTGAGTGCTTTGGCTGTTTTGTGTGGCTAATTGACCTTGACCCTGAGTGGTAGCTGAGGCTGCATAACATAGCAAGGAAGAAACCTGTTGTGGAACATGGAGGTACTGAGCACTTGGGTATGGATTAACATAATCCAGGGTATTGGCAGAGCCCATTTGAGTATACCCCCCAGAATGTCTATGTCAACCATGCCCATGTAGTGGCCACTCTTCTATACTGGGTATGGTCAAGTGGCCAAACTGGTGAGGTCCAGCTGTAGCCATAAAATGGCCATGTTGTGGGCGGTTGTATTAGGCCTTCATGTGGATGTGGTGAAGGACTCCAGTTAACCTAGGTCCCAACTTCCAGGAAGAAACCCTCAACTTGAAATTCCTGGTAGACAGCCACACAAAATCATGCACATTCATGTCTAGACCTGGCACGCGTTTACTGACAGTCATAAGTTTATACCTGTCTCTACTGACCCTGTTAGGAACAGGTAGTAGGGAAACAGGACCAGATGGATGGGTATGCGGTACTTTAGAACGTATGCAAACACTGCAAGCAGACACCTGTTAAATGACATCATGATGCTACCCTGACCACCAAAAACCACAAGAAAGGAGGTCCATGGTTGCCTTACCACCTAGTTGCGGCGCAATTTAGATGGCACAAACAACCTCCCCAAAGGGCATGAAGCAGGGGCGTCCCCATGAGCCTCCAACGCCTCACCCTCCATGTCAGTGTACAAAGCGCAATGCCTAGCTCTTTCTGCAAAATTGAGGCAGGGTCCTCAAAGCCAGATAAAAATGTTGGTAAGATCCCTGTAAATACAGCAGAAGGTGGAAACGTTTAGACAGTTGCCATGACAGTAATCTCCCCACTTTATAATCTCTCTGGATTGCCATTCCACACTTGGATTATGCTTCACCAATCAGGGCAAACCCAGAACCATTGGAGTGTGGAGACCCTTCAGGACATAACAAGGGTTAACTTCATAATGCGAAGACCCCACCTTCAGTCTTATATTATGATCCATGTCATGATCCAGGCTGGGGTTCGTTTCTTGTTATTTTCTCCCCGTTCTGGTCATGCGAGGGTTAAATTTCTCTGCCTCATTTTGGGATCTGTGTTGCTATTTCAACCCGCTGCAGCCGGCAGGCAGCGTCTGTTATAGTTCTTGCCCTCAGGCTTGAGCAGCTGACCCCGTTACAACCTGGTTTGTCCTCTGCCCGTTTACTCCTGTTTCCCCACTTGGCTTAGTGTTTGCTCCCTGTGCTTTGACTTCTTGGTATGTGACCTGGCTTGCCCTCTGACTTGTCTGACTGTCTTATGTCTCTGATATCTCTACTATCGGCTGGTTCTGACCTCACTGGCTTGCACTTGACCACGTGTATTGTGTTTCCCTCTGGTACTTTGCTTCCTGACTGTTGCTGACCCGGCTCCTCTGACCTCTCTCTCGACACCTAGTGGCTCCTGTGCTGCTGCACTCTGGTGCTACACTGTGAGTGCAGCCTCTCCTCACTCACCAGCTCCCCTGGTGGAAGTTGCGCTATACTGCACTGCAGTATCATTACAATATAGATCTTGGTCTTTGTAGATTTTTTTCCCAGTAATGACGCTTTCATCTGCTGAAGTTTCCCTGTACCCATGATTAGGCTGCGCCAACGTGGTTGTAATCAGGCTTACCAGTATGGGGTCCCCTCAGATATTTCACCTCCGCCTTGAGCTCTGGCTATGCCTCTGCCAGGCCTCTACAGAAGCACAAATTAATTCTGATCTCAGAATAGATCCTTAAGACCTCCAAAGAAATTCAATCTATAGCATTTCTTAAACCTACATTCACACATTTGTTTTTTAATGGTATGCATCTTACCCACTTTCTAAGGATAGACCAATGACCTCACAAACAATTACATGATCAAATTTTGACCAACTTGTGTACCATTTTAATGTATTGATCCGTTATTTAAACAGATCACCTGGATACCATCCAAGTTGTATTTTGACCTGTCCATTTGATACAGATTTGAGAAGTTGAACTTAGTAACCAGACTAGAACCCCTAGACATTTTGATTTGAGCCATGGGTGATATCCAACCATTTCTCTGGACCACTTTCACATGGCCAATATTCTCACATGTGTTCTATCAATTTTTTCACAGATTGAATATGTATCCATTATTGACTATTGAAATGTATGGGTGATTTCGATACATGAGTTGAAAGGAAAACTGATGACTCCATTTTTTTTGTGGACTACATGACTCCACAAAAAAATAGGACATGTGAATTACGTCATAGAATATAATGGGTACATACTCTATTAATGAAAAACACGAATAGAACACGTAAGTTAAAAACGGACAAATGAATGAAGTCTAAAAGGTATGTTTAATGAAGCTACAAAAATAATCTGGTGGAGATTTGCCAGTGAATTCATAGCAGCAATCTTCAGTGAACCATTTGATTTCTGCTGTGAATCTTCATTTGGATATGTTATGGAGTCTCATTTAACTTTGCATCCATGTAGAATTCACACAAGCTGAATAACACAGAATCCATCTCAGTAAATCCCAGACACTTTTTCCTCGTAACATGGAAAGAATTGTCATTCTTTCAATTTTCATTTCTGTTGGAAAATTGAAAATTGTATCTATTTATAGTGCCTTGCTTAAAATCTGCAGAAAATATAGAAAGTATGCATAGCATTTCTTATTGAAATTAATAGAATCCTAATTTCATACAGATTTTGCTGTGGAATACATTGTGTTAAAAAAAATGTGAACCTACCTGGGAATCCATTTAAAGAGAGTTGACACAATACACCATATATACAGTTGTGCTCAAAAGTTTTCATACCTCAGGAAAATATTTACTTTTTTTGCCTTTTTTGAGAGAATATGAATGATAACACCAAACCTTTTTCTCCACTGAGGGTTAGTGGTTCGGTGAAGCCATTTATTGCCAAACTACTGTGTTTTCTCTTTTTAAATCATAATGACTACCCAAAACATCCAAAAGACCCTAATCAAAAGTTCACCTAGCCTTGTGATTTTGGCTTGATAACATGCACAGAAGTTGACACAAATAGGTTTGAATGGCTACTAAAGTTAACATCCTCACCTGTGACCTGTTTACTTGTAATCAGTGTGTGTGCATAAAAGCTGAGTGAGTTTCTGGGATCCAGACAGACAGACATCTGTCATCCAGCCACTGACATTTCTGGATAATGAGTCATGGGAAAAGCAAAAGAATTGTCAACGGATCTACAGGAAAAGGTAGTTGAACTGTATAAAATAGGAAAGGGATACAAAAAGATATCCAAGGAATTGGTAATAAAACAAAAATTTTACCGGGGTATTTAAACTTTTGAGCACAACTGTATTTGCAGCCCCAAACTTTCAAGGAATTGCCATCATACGTAACTTTTGCCTGCAGGCAATCACTATTGTACCACTCTCCAGCCCTTCAGCAAACTGCCTTCTGTTACAGCCAAATATTTCGCATTTTGACTCGTCAGTCTAAGGCACCTTCTGCCTTATTTGCGCACCCCAATTTCTATGTTATAGTGCATAGTTGAGTCCTTTGCCTATATTTATATTTGTCAAAGGTGTGATTTTTGGCCACAGTTCTTCTATGGAGATCACTTCTGGACAGACTTCTTCAAACAGTAGACGGATGTACATCGGTTGCATTTTTTGCTGCCAGTTATGAGCTAATGGCAGTACTGGATATCTTTCAATTTCAAAGAGAAGTGAGCATGATAAGCCTTTCATCTGCTGCACTAAGTAACTATTTTCGACCATTGGGTCTTTGGTCCTCAATGTCGCCAATTTCTTGTTGTCCTCAATGCTGAGAAATACACGCAGATACTTAATCCTCGTGCAATATCATCAGGCAGGAATCTGATTGGTTTCAGATTTATTCTGCAGCAGAACAATGAGCCCAAACTTTCAGCCGAAAGAAGAACAAAGAGTCCTGAAAGTGATGTCAGAGCCTTGATCTCAACATCATCAAATTTGCCTGAGATTACATGAAGAGACAAAAGGATTTACACAAGCCTACATCCACAGAATATCTGTGATTAGTTACTCAAGAAGTTTAGAACAACCTTCTGCTGAGTTCCTTCAAGAACTGTGCGTAAGTGTACCTAGAAAAATTGATACTTTGGTTCTGTTTAGAAGATAAAGGGAGTTCATGCCAAATATTGATTTGATTTAGATCTCTATTTTGTACATTCACTGTGCATTTTGTTAATTGATGAAACATAAATTAACACTTCTATTTTTTAAAGCATTTTACTTTGCATCTTTTTACCACACGAGCCTAAAACTTACTGTTGCTAAAACAGTACTGTCCATGTATGTGGGAGTATACTGTATATTCATTGCAATAATTCTCTGGGACAAATACTTTGTCATTTTCTGGAACAATTTCTATTGTTATATATGTAGTTAGATTCCCTCGTCTGCTCATAGAGGTAGACACAGCAACGCTGTCTCTTTAAATGTTCCACTGATTTATTTAGGTACAGCATAAACCAGGGCAAGATTAGCAACATAAACACAACGGAAAATAAAATAAAACATATGGCACAGTCTGTGTTGCTGAGGGGATCTGCCCGCTCACGAAGCAAACATAATGAAAAAAAGGTCCAATTTTTTTTATTTTGACACACAGCTCTGGAGTTCACAACTCCAGACACACCCAACACCAAATGACTCAGAAGGCTGACTATTTACCTTCTAAACCTCACCCTGGGGAGGAGATATGGTGAGCAGACTCTCACCCGCTCTTCAGATGCTCACTTAAAAACCTAGCACTTAAAATGGCCAATTAACCCCTCTCAGCATTTAGTTGCTGGAGCAATTTCTATAGTCTCATATCACTGAAGCTAACGATCTCAATGATATATATCTCTCATCCAGTGCATTAACAGTGACTTTATCACATATTCCTCCCTCTGCCCAAAGTCAGGGGTTTTGGCACCTTTATCCACTAAACAGGGAAGTCTGGACAGGGCATATGCGTTACCATGTAGTTTCCCGGGCCTTTCCTCTACATGAAAGCTACAGTCCTGGAGCGCCAGAAACCACCTAGTCACCCTGGACAGTCTTCTTCTTTTCCCTCATTCATCTCAGGAGTGTATAATTATACACTAGTCTGAACTTCCAGCCTAACAGGTAGTATCTCAGGGTGTTAATTGACCATTTGATGGCAAAGCATTCTCATTCTTTCTCTATGATGGCATAGTTCTTTTCAAAGGAGGATAGTTTCCTACTCACTTATGAGACTGGAGGTTCGTCCTTAATGATTTCCTGGGATAACATGGCTCATTAGTCGATCTCAGAGGCCTCCGTCTGGACCATGAACTCCATACTGCAGTCAGGTGTGACCAAGACCAGCTGTTTGCATAGTAGGGCGAGTGTCAACTCCTGGAACGCCAAGTCCACTTCAGAGGACCACTTGGCCATCGACGTCTTCATGCCCTTAAAAAGATCAGGTAGGAGGGTGGTTATTGTGATGAAATTCGGGATGAATCGTCAATAGCATCCCAAAATTCCCAGAATGCAGACACCCTAACCTTTTTCTTGGAGAGCGGCTGCAGCCAATTCTGGATCCCCTCTACCTTGTTCACTTATAAAACAAAACCATACGGAACCAAATGTAAATCCCAGTAGAGTCGCCCACTATATAGTGTCGTCTCAATGGGAAATAGACACTCCCGCATAACATATTAAACAGGAAAAAACAGGGAGTACAAGTCCAATCACATAAAAATAATGAGCAAAGTTTATTAAACATATAATACTGACAGTTACATAAATGACAAAATATACATAAAGGATCAGATAAGTATCTGCTGCTTGTTAGTCCTAAGAAATTAACAAAATAAAGTGCTTAGTGCCTGTAACAAATATGGGCCATATTTGAGGGATATAAAGGTAAAAGAGATCCTAACAGGTGCGCATCCTGAAAAAATCACTATCCCAAGCCATAGTGCTTACCCATACTAAACTTAGCCAAGGACCACAAGCAGCGCCGCCACCGACGCGTGTTTCGCCTCTTTTTCAAGGTGCCGACCTTGTTTTCAGGATGCGCACCTGTTAGGATCTCTTTTACCTTTATATCCCTCAAATATGGCCCATATTTGTTACAGGCACTAAGCACTTTATTTTGTTAATTTCTTAGGACTAACAAGCAGCAGATACTTATCTGATCCTTTATGTATATTTTGTCATTTATGTAACTGTCAGTATTATATGTTTAATAAACTTTGCTCATTATTTTTATGTGATTGGACTTGTACTCCCTGTTTTTTCCTGTTTAATACCTTGTTCACTTGCAGCTTTATTTCACCTCTTTTAACAATGTAGCCCAAGCGCATCCGGCATGACCTGGACCTTCTGCAGATGACTTCCCCAATCAGGGATGAATATCACAATATCATCGAGGACCCTTTGAAGCGTAAGTAGTACGCGAAACGGCAGTCATCCACCACAGAACCTGCTCTCCTCATCCATGATTTTAATCTTCATGCAATAAAGAGGATTTTTACCAGATCACAGAGTACCATCTCTTCACTACTTCACTCGCATTTTCCCTGGGGAAGTTGCCCACACTTCTAGCACCAACTGTGGTAGATCGGTTCACTCGGCTGCTCATAGAGGTAGACACACGAACGCTGTCTCTTTAAATGTTCCACTAGTTTATTTAGGTACAGCACAAACCTCAGTGCAGAGAGGTGGGCACTATTGTGGGCGTGGGGAGTAGTGAATATTCATTTTTTTTTAAAAGCAGGTACACTTAACTGAAGCCATTGACTTCTGCATCCTGCGACCCTGCTCATTCTCCTCCGCTGCAGCAGTTCTCCCCCTCCCACAGCCATAGCCGGACTATCTTCTTTTTTGCCCTCAAAGTGTGTCCCCCTCAGGGAGGCAGAAGGTAGCGCACTTGGTGGGTGCCTGACCTGCCTACCCCTCGTCCCGGCCTTAGGTATAATAATAATAGTAGCAGCAAATACCTCCAATTACATATGTAGTATAGTTGTTCTGATTTGCTATGTCTATTTCTTCATGTGCAGGCATTGCAGGACCTTAGATATTCATGGTTACAAACACTAGCAGCTAGCAGTCACTATATCAGTGGCAGGGCCGCCATCAGGGCATTACTGCCCTTACTGGCTTATGGTGCCCGATGAGCAGAGGGTGCCTGCAGTGGGCCCCCTCTGTTCGGCTCACCGGCCCAAGCGGCATGATCTTGCCACTTCAGTAACTGACCGCGCATCCTCCGACGCACAATAAGTTAAAATCTGTTGCTGTGCAGGAGATTCCTCCCGCACTGCATCAGTTAACAGCTACCAGCCAATCACAGGCTGGTAGCTGAAGTCAGTGCACACATCGCCGATGTATCACATCACTGTCATACACCAGAGCGACGCTGCACGCCTCAGCCAAATCGTAGTTGAGGATATCTCTGGAGCTCGGGCAGGTAAGGAAAAACTTTTTTTTTTTGTAAAGTCGCAGTAACAAGCATATTATACTGGTATGTGGGTGCATTATACTACTATGGGGGGGAGTGAAAGGGGATACATTGTACTATGTGGCTGTTGCGTTATACTGCTATGTGGCTGCTGCATTATACTATGGGTGCATTATACTGCTATGGTGCAGTTTCATTATAATATGGGGTGCATTATACTGCTATGAGGTTGCTGCATTATACTATGGGGTGTATTATACTCCTATGGGTGCATTATACTATGGGGCTGCTGCATTATACTATGGGTACATTATACTGCACTATGGGGTGCAATATACTGCTATGAGGCTGCTGCAATATACTATGGGGTGCATTATATTCCTATAGGTGCATTATACTATGGGGCTGCTGCATTATACTATGGGTGCATTATAATGCTATGGAGTTTGCTGCATTATACTATGGGTGCATTATACTGCTATGGGGCTGCTGCATTATACTCCTTTGGGGCTGCTGCATTATACTTCTATGGGGCTGCTGCATTATACTCATATGGGGCTGCATTATAGTACTATAGGGGGCATCATAGTGCTGTAGAGGGTGCATTATACTGCTATGTGGGTGCATTGTACTGCTATGGGGGTGCATTATACTTCTATGTGGGTGCATTATACTACATATGACTATGGGGTGCATTATACTGCTATGGGGGTGCATTATAGTGCTCTGGGGTGCATTATAGTACTATAAGGAGCATTATACTGCTATGTGGGTGTATTATACTGCTATGTGTGTGCATTATACTATATATGACTATGGGGTACATTATACTACTATGGGGGTGCACTATACTGTTATATATGACTATGGGATACATTATACTATTACCTGTACACTGACACTATATACAGAGCTCCTGTGTATAATGCCACTGGTGATCACTGTATTACCTGTATATTGACACTGTATACAGAGCTCCTGTATAATGACACCAGTGATCACTGTATTAATTGTACATGGACACTGTATATGAAGTACAGATCTCCTGTGTATAATGGCACTTATGATGATATTAGTATTGTGTTTTTTATTAATGGTCAGTATTATAGTATTCGGTCACTATGTTGTGGTAATATGTGATCTGGTCATGGTGTGGCGGTATATGTTCCTTGTATGTGCTATTATTTGGTCACTATGTGGTGGCATATGTGGTCTGGACATGGTGTGGTGGTATTTGTTGCTTGTATGTAGTATTTTTCAGTCTCCATGTGGTGGTAATATGTGGTCTGGTCATGGTGTGGTGGTATTTGGACCTTGTATATAGTATTTTTCGGTCACCATGTGGTGATAATATGTGGTCTTGTCATGATGTGACGGTATTTGCTCCTTGTTTGTGATATTATTGGTCATTATAAAATTTGAAATATAAATAAATTATATCTAAATTGTATTGGATATTTTAACAAAAGTGTAGTAAGTTACAGTAGAGTAGAGCCTGGCCAAAGAGTCTACCTTGTCATAGTGGCGGATTAAAAAATCTTTTGGCCAAAGCAAAAGCTGCTGGTTATGTATGTGGTGATGGGAACTGTAAGGCTGTGTTCACAGTTCGTGGTTTTTTCGCGTTTTCGCGGCAGTTTTTAATGCGTGTTTTTGCCGTGAAAACGCAAAAAACAGCGTCCCATGCATTCCTATGGGATTCCGCAATGCTGTGCTAATGCTGCGGATTTTCCGGTGTCGGAATTTCATCATGGAAAAATACGCAGCATGCTCATTGATTTTGCGGAATCGCGGGGATTCCGCCTACATAGGAATGCATTGTTCTGCTTACTTTCCGCATGTGGCTGTGCACCATACGAAAAGTAAGCAGAATATTTGCGGATGGTATCCACGGTCCGGAGGAGAGGAGACTGTCCTCCGGGCTCTGGGTACCTTATCCCTGTAAAAAAAAGAAGAAAAAATAAAAAATGGTGTTATATTCACCTTCCGGTGTCCCGCGCTGCCTTCCCGGGCCTCAGCGATGCTTCCGTTCCCAGTAATGCTTTGCGAGACCTTTGATGACGTCGCGGTCTCATGATTACTGTAGCGGTCCCTATTCCTCGCAAGATCGCTACAGCATCGCGAGACCGCGACGTCATCAAAGGTCTCGCAAAGCATTACTGGGAACGGGAGCATCACTGAGGCCTGGGAAGGCTGCGCGGGACGCCGGAAGGTGAATATAACCAGATTTTTTATTTTTTTTTTTAATTATTTTTAACATTAGATCTTTTTACTACTGATGCTGCTTAGGCAGCCTCAATAGTAAAAAGTTGGTCATGCTTGTCAAACACTATGTTTGACGAGTGTGACCAACCTGTCAATCAGTTCTCCAAGCGATGCTACAGATTGCTTGGAAAACGCTAGCATTCTGCAAGCTAATTACGCTTAAAAATCGATAGTTTTTCCGTGGGAAAATCGCTGAAATTTAAAATGCGATTTTCCCGCGGAATGGAATTCCGGAATTCCCACGGAAGTTATCGCGGGGATTCCTCAACGTGTGCACATAGCCTAAATGTGTGACTGGTGAGGATGTGGTACAGAAGAGGAGTTTTTCCAAGAGAGGGCGGTGGGACTGTGGATGGTTCGAGGAGTGAAGGCGGAGCTGGGGTAGAGCCAGGGGCACCCTTTCAAGGGGGCCCCAAAATTCCTAGTGGCAGCCCTGATCAGTGGTCATAACCATGGATACCTAAGGTCCTATAAAATTATACTACATTTCTAATCCGAGTTATTTGCTAATATTATTATTGCATCTACTACATATTAGGATTGAATCTTGGAGATGGGGATACCCCTTTAATACAGATAATTTTAACAGTAATTTTCATCATTTTACAGTTACAGTGAATGCAACTTATATCTTCATACCAGAATTATGGGCTGTATCACTGTAATCATAAGTGTCTGTAAAACATATTGTCTGTCTGTCATTTTTTGATAAACTTGATAAACTGTCCAGAAACAAAGAAAAAGTCAAGTTGGCAACCCTCAATAGATAGGATAGATAGACAGATATCAAGATTGACAGATAGGTAGATAGAATGAATTTAGATAGATAGACCTAAAGTAAGAACGAGCAGAGCGTAAGCGGAATGTAAGAAACTGGATGATTAAGACCTTCAGCCTCTTGAGAGAAATGAAGCAAGTAGTGACTGATGGGACAAGTTGACATGCATGCTCCTTTTCAGTAGTAGTATGTGGGCTGGATCTCCCTCCCACTAAGTGTGTTGTCAAAGTGCCTGGATGAAACTATTGGTTCCCACTGAAGACAACACCTGCTTGACTCCTTCATTCAAGTGACACCAGAGCTTCCAGGGGATATTTGAGGCACCATCCCTCCCAGATCCTCATCATTCCTAGCTCCAGTTGTACTGACAGTGGAAGGGGCTGGCTAAGGATAGGGCTACAGAGCACAGCAGGCTGATCTCACTTCTCTGCCTTTCACTACAGACAGGACCATGTGCAAGGAACTCCTCAGCAGGCTGGTGACACTGGGGCTGGTGTTTGCAAGCCTTGATGCAGTTTATGGGACAGATGCTACAGACCTGCCTGACAGTACCCAGGATAGAGACAAGCTGGCTAATCAGAAGGGAAGGCTCTCCCTGCAGAATACAGGTATTTATGGCACAGGAATTCTGCTCATCCCAAGTGCAGGTATAGTAGAGCTGAATTTGTCAAATTTGTCTTTTTTCCCTTTTTATAGTTACTTTCTTTACATAGTGTGATAAGTCACCCAGATTGCACAAATCATGTGCTGTGTGAATCTACTGACAAAGTGCTGCAGAATATGTTGGCGCTATAGAAATAAAATGTATTATTATTATCACATTGAGAAGTGGTGCCAAGTGGAAAACTCAGCTCTCCAAGGGATTTCAATTGATTGGTTTGTTAATACATTTTATCAGCTGGCATTCATTACTTACTATGCTTTAGATTGCAAGCTCTGCAGCTGCACAGCTCTTGGAATTATAACAATGCAATAAGACTTAATAGGTGTGTGTCAATGGGTCATGGAAAAGATATGGTTAACTGCAGCCAGGACTATCTACATTTAGGGGTTTCCCAGTGTATGAGACTATCCCACAACTGGGACCAGCATGTCCATGTTTGTCATTTCTCTGTTCGCTGGCACCATTGATTTTTAAATAAATATATATACATATAAATATATATGTAGACTTAACAATGTATAAATAAACATAGGTATAGATATGTAGCACATACTGTGTATATATATATATATATATTATATATATATAAGACTTGGAGGTTTAAGCTGTCTTTACTTATACAGTGCCTAGATGTTGCAATGTGCTATGCTGTGACTTATCACCAGTTAACAGATTCAGCTCCACTACATCTCTCAAGATCTCTACTACGACTTATTATTATTGCTTATTCCCACATTTTGGCCACGGAGCAGGCGTCTCCATACCGCCCTATGACACTGCATAGAGGGCACATTGTCGGTTTAATGACATATTTTCGGAATCCTGTGAAAGAAGTGAATAAGACATTAGTAGCAATAACATGGGGCCTGATGATGACAAGTGCTGTGATTTGCAGTGTGCCAGCACCAGATACTATCTGCAAAGCTTGTGTAAAACCACGTGCTAAGAGTGCATAGCAGAGCTGGAATGTTACTCCAGTCACATGGGGATTGCAGAGTTAATGTCTTCTAACCAGAGGATGAAAAAACACACATCCCCAGACAGGCTGCAGTAGTAAATAGCTGGGTGTTTTGTCTGAAAAAGGCCAAGGCTGAGATCTTTTACAAGAAATGCCCTGTCTGGTGCTTAGCAAACATGTCAGCGAGATCCAGTGTGCCAATTTGGGTAACACTAGTACGTTGAGGTAATTGGGAGATGCCCAAGAAAGCGTTCTGCACAGAAAGCTGCTACTGTAAAGGCTATTCAGAGAGTAATGGTATGTGCTGATTTTCAGAATTATATTTTGCATATCTACATAACCCATTTTTTAAGGATCAAAAACACGACTTTAAACATGTAATGTGCTTTTCGTTCTCGCTGTGTACACTATGCATTTCTCTGCAGTTTTCCCTCAGGGGAACATTGCATTACCTCTGTGGTCTACAAAACCAAGCCTGATTGTGCCTGTGTCAGGCATAGTTACATTCCTAGCAAGCAAGGCTTGATAATGATTTATTCTGTTTACAAGCCACTGGCTTACACTGTGCCAAGTGGACAGCATCGAGCGGGAAAGTTCCTGTTCTTTCTCCACCGAGCTGACAATATTTTCTCGCCTGCTTAAAATGAATTCTTTTTAATATGTTAAGGGGTTGTCCTATGTTCTATCTTCAGAAGCGCGCCACTCCCTGCCTCCTGACTTCCTGCGCGCCACTCCCTGCCTCCCGACTTCCTGTCCGCCCCCCTTGCCTTCTGACTTCCTGCACGCAACTCCCTGCCTCCCGTATTCCTGTGCACTACTCCTTGCCTCCCGACTTCCTGCCTGTTTACCTCACAGAAAGATGTTTTACCTCACAGAAAGAATCATCTGCAATCCCATGTTGCCCTGTCTGTATACTCTCTGTCATTGTGTTTGTTTTTATTGGTTAATTGCTCTCATCCATTTATATAATAGCAACATAAGGGCTTAAGGCTCCATAGAGTAAAATACGAAAACACAAAAAAGGTTTGTTCCGGACTGTTTTATATGGAGAAAATGTGCCATTGGTTTGATGTCCTTTCCTTGTCAGAATGTGAGAGTCTTTTTTTCAAAGAACAAAATAATCTGTTTTATGTATGACAACTGGATGCCATCACAGAGTGGTCAAAGAAATCTCGGTTGACTGTTGGTGTCCTCATATCATACTTTTCCCTAGAAGACTTGGGTGGCATAGTGAATATTGGATGAACTGTGTTAGTTTACGGCGATGTAAATATATTCAATAATAATTTTGTCAAATAATACATCACGTTAATTTAGCTACTGCTCTTATAATCCCTCTCATAGGGATCACATATCTGATTGTACGTACATACTGTATGTAACAATCAGATTTGTGAGAAGCTGCAAACCGTTACAGTATCTGGATATAGAGGCAACATGCTTACA
The DNA here is from genome assembly GCF_039654945.1 of Dendrobates tinctorius. Taxonomy (NCBI): domain Eukaryota; kingdom Metazoa; phylum Chordata; class Amphibia; order Anura; family Dendrobatidae; genus Dendrobates; species Dendrobates tinctorius. The sequence goes on along the minus strand of NW_027361711.1, from coordinate 19,601,226 downwards.
AAGAAAATACTGGTCAACATTGATACACAGCTTTTTGGATTGTATCCAATTCTATTAAGCAGTGGTGTTGAAAGGGTATTCCATTCATCAAAACTTATCATTAATCCACAAGATAGGTGAGAAGTGTTTAATCACTGGAGGTCTAACTACTGAGACCCCACTGATCACAAGAGCAACCAATCTGTGTCCCCCATTTCAGTGGAGCAGTAGTCAATCTTCCACATTTCTTCAGTCAAAGTCTATGGGACTGATAAAGGCAGGTGAGTACACTGGTCACCTTTCTCTGTAGGCATTGAATGTAGTGTTAAGGGCTTGTCACACTAAGCGATATCTCTAGCAATATCGTTATAACTTGTGACGTTATAGCGATATTGCTAGCGATATCGCTGTGTGTGATACTTACCTACAACCCGCTCCCCCGCTGGTTATCGCTGATCGCGCGAGAACGTTCAGGACCGTTTCTCGTCGGCAGCTTCCTGCTGGGGCTTCCTGTGGAGAGACGAGCGACGAGCGTGGAGTCTGGCGGGAGGATGCAGGATCGCCTAGTGTGACAGGTAAGTAGCGACCCCCGTCCCCAGCGATGTCGCTAGTGAGATCTGCCTGTGTGGCAGCTCACTAGCGACCACTTAGCGATGCACCAGCGATCCTGACCGCGTCATATCGCTGGTCGGGATCGCTGGTGCATCGCTAAGTGTGACAATACCTTTAGTGTACATGCACAAAGACTCCACTGTGCTTAAAAGAGGGGCACAGAACATCGCTCTTAATAATGGGAAAACCTCCTAAAATATTTTAAGAATAATGAACTGCTATACTACAGCTTTCTTTCTAGAGACATAAGTTGGTAAATTGCATAAAGTAATATATATTTATAGTGTCATACACTTTCTAGGATAAAAGTACCTATTTAATCCTGTCAAAAGAGGCATATGAAACTTTGCCACAAAAAGAGCCATTATCCACAAATGGTGAAAACATGGAACAGTTATGAATAGAGATGGGCGAACCCGAACAGTATAGTTCAGGGTTCTTACCGAACACCTGCTTTTCGGGCATGAACCCCCAACACTGACTTGTCTATGAAGTCTGTGTAACTGTTTGGGCTCGGCACCCCAAACAACGGGTGTTTGCCACGCTGTCATGCATGCATGACAGCACAAGAAACACCGGTGGCTCTGATCGGTGGTAAGATTATTATCACCAATCAGAGCACTGCAGTGACCAACGCTTTCAAATGACAGCATGAGCCAGCAGCTGTGACCAGAGGAAAAAAGTTTACTACAGGTCACAGGCATTGGCTGATGGAACTACTACTCCCATCAGCCTGCGCCTGCTGTCACTGGTAACAGCGAGAGCAAGCGCTAGCTGATGGGAGTATTCACCAGTCTGCGCCTGCACTATAAATAAATAAATATATTTAAAAAATGGCATGGGTTCCTTTTTATTTTTGACAACCAGCCAGGCAAAACTGTAAGCTGCAGGCTGCAATCCTCATCTGTCAGCTTTAGCATGACTGGTTATCAAAAATAATTTTAAAAAACAGCATGGGGTTCTCCCCATTTTTGACAATCAGCCAAGCTAAAGCAGACAGCTGGGGCTGGTATTCTCAGGCTGGTAAGGGGCTATGGATATTGCCCTGTGGCAGTGGCAAGTGGGGTAATATTTGTGGAGTTGATGTCACCTTTGTATTTTCATGTGACATTAAGCTCATGGGTTAGTAACTATGAGGCATCTATAGGATGCCTTTCCATTACTAATCCTATAGTCATATATGTAAGCGGGAAGAGTCGGGCAAAGTGCCAGATTCGGCACATCTCATAGATGAGCCTTTTCTGGAGGCAGCTGCGGGTTGCTATTTTAAGGCTGTGGGGGCAAATATTCATGGCCCATTACTAGTCTGAGAAAATGGGTGGGATCCCATGCCATTTTTTTTTAAATTATTTAAATAATTTTAAAAAGTTCTTGGGGATCCCTCTATTGATAACCAGCCATGCTAAAACTGTCAGCTGAGTGATGCCTGGCTAGTTATCAAAAATACAGGGGAACCCACGTCATTTTTTAAAATTTATTTATAGTGCAGACGCTGTCGGATAAATACTCCTATCAGCCGGTACCTGCTCTCGCTGTTATCAGTGACAGCAGGCATAGGCTGATTGGAGTAATAGATCCATCAGCCGATGCCTGAGACCGAAGGTAAACTTTTTATCATTTGTCAGTGTGAGAATTGCAGCTCTCTGACCAGCAGTAAGAATCCAGGGGTTCGCCCATCAGTAGTGGTGAATCTTCCCATGATTGTCCGTGGACTAAAATCACCGCAACAGCGCAGCGATGAGTCATCAAAAACGTCACAAAAGACCCAACAACAACATCCAAAGAACTGCACACCTCGCTTGCCTCAGTTAAAGTCAGTGTTCATGATTCCACCATATGAAAGAGACTAGACAAAATGGCCTGCATGGCAGAGTTACAAGAAGACGACCACTTTTTAGCAATAAGAACATAAAGGCTCGTCTCAGTTTTGCCAAAAAAAGTCTTGATAATCCATGAGACATTTAGGAGAATATGCTGTGGACTGACAAGACAAAAAAATTTAAACTTTTTGGAAGGTGTATGCACCATTACATCTGGCATAGAAGTAGCACAGCATTTCAGAAAAGGAACATCATACCAAAAGAAAAATATGGTGGTGGTAGTGTGACGTCTCTGGCTGTTTTGTTGCCCTGGAGCCTGGAAGACTTGCTGTGGTAATGGAAACATGAATTCTGCTGTCTACCAAAAAATCCTGAAGGAGAATGTTCGGCCATCTGTTTGTGATGTCAAGCTGAAGCACACTTGGGTTATACAGCAGGACAATGATCCAAAACACACCAGCAAGCCCACCTCTGAATGGCTTAAGAAAATCGAAATTAAGACTTTGGAGTGGCCTAGTCAAAGTCCTTATCTTAATCTGATTGAGATGATGTTGCATGAGCTACAAAAGGCTTAGAAACCCTCCAATGTGGCTGAATTACAACAATTCTGCAAAGATGAGTGGACCAAAATTCCTCCAGAGCGTTGCAAAAGACTAAATGCCAGTTATCGCAAATGCTTGATTGCAGTTGTTGCTGTTAAGGGTAGCCCAACCATTTATTAGGTTTAGGGGGGCAATCACTTTTTTCACATAGGGCCCTGTAGGTTTGGATTTTCTTTTTCATAATAATAATAAAAACCTTTATTTAAAAACTGCATTTTGTGTTTCTTTGTGTTATATTTGTCTAATATATATACAGCGCTTGATGGTTTTTGCCACTGCACTTGGGGACACTTTCAAAGTTTTCCCAATTTTTCGGACTGACTGACCTTCATTTCTTAAAGTAATGATGGCCACTCGTTTTTCTTTACTTAGCTGCTTTTCTCTTGCCATAATACAAATTCTAACAGTCTATTCAGTAGGACTATCAGCTGTGTATCCACCAGACTTCTGCACAACACAACTGATGGTCCCAACCCCATTTATAAGGCAAGAAATCCCACTTATTAAATCTGACAAGGCACACCTGTGAAGTGAAAACCATTTCTGGTGACTACCTCTTGAAGCTCATCAAGAGAATGCCAAGAGTGTGCAAAGCAGTAATCAAAGCAAAAGGTGGCTACTTTGAAGAACCTAAATATAAGACATATTTTCAGTTATTTCACACTTTTTTGTTAATTATATAATTCCACGTGTGTTAATTCATAGTTTTGATGCCTTCAGAGTGAATCTACAATTTTCATAGGACGTGGCCACCAGTTCCACTATACAAGGTGAATCGGTCTCCTATGCTGCGGACATTGTCACTTATTTACTATGAGCATAAGCATTGTGATACATATGGTCTCTCTTACTGCGAACACAGTCCTTTATTTGTTATGGGTGTGAATATTGTGATATTTTGACTTCATATGAACATATGAATGTAACTGCAAGCCTTTTATAGTAATACCCTTATATTCTTGGGTTAGCAGACAGAGGCTTAGGTCACACTCCAAAAGTTTTGACTAGTAGGACATGGCTTGTTACCTTGTGAGAACAGTGAATTCTCAGCAGTATGTTTTTCTTAGTAAAGAAATGTTTGCTAAGTATAAAAGCCAAGTGAAGTACAAGTAGGATCACACTTCCTGGCTGCTCCCGCAGATGTTTAAAACTTACACTACTCGCATAGGTCGTAAGGTCAGCATTTTGTGGAGTATTTGATATCCTCGATTTACAACTCTTAGTGCACTTAATACCCATGGATGGGGGGACCGGATTGGTGTTTCCAAAACATTTATGTTACTAAGTTACTGAGATTCTCATTCACTCATGTGACTTGAATGAAGAATGAACTGGCACACACAGTAGCATAGACAGTTGAGGCAATCATTTCAAGTGCAAAAAGAAACTAGATCAATTCTGAATATTGTTTTGATAAAATCTGCAATTCTAATCCAATTCTAGAAATGAACATAGTGGCTTATGCTGATTTGTAAGACACGATCATTGCATTATAATAAAATTCTATTACACCTGTACCCAAGGAATCACTATCATAAAACAACCTTTGGACTTTTAGCCAGAATATCTATTATATACTTACTTAATATTGTCCATCATCCACTTCCGTCCGGATGTCCTCGAATCCCACAATCCACCTTGCTGCACTGGACGTACGCCGACCGCCATATTGGAATACCCAAGTCATGGGTATTCCAATATGGCACCCTCTGGTGGTACCAGGCCCTTGCGCAGTACCACCAGCTGGACACCAACGGGACCCCCACACTAGACCCCCCCGCCGCTGGACCCGCTGCCAAACCCCCGCCAGGACCCATCGCCGGACCCTCGCCAGGACCCGCTGCCGGACCCCTGCCAAGACCCACCGCCGGATCGCCACCAGCACCCTTCCCTGGATTGCCACCAGGACCCTCTGCCGGACCCCCGCTAGGACTCACTGCCTGACTACACGCGCTGGATCCCGCCGCTGCCTGCCCATCCACCTCCGTGCAGTCACAGCCAGCAGGAAAGACCGCGACTTGCGGCCTGTGCTGGAGAGGGGTGCGGGCGCCCTCTAGTGGCTCCGCACCCCATCTCCAGCACTGGCCGAAAACCGCCGTCTTTCCTGCCGGCTGTGACTGCACGGAGAGCACGGTGGGGAAGGGAGAGACAGCCACCACCCTCAGTGCCACAGAGCTGCCCCCATCGTGATGTCACTGCCTTCCCGATGCGATAGCATCGGGCCCACATCTAGTATGGAATATTCTCTTTGTAGCTAGAAGCCAGTGTAGACCCAAATTACAACTTTTGAAACTTTTTATATTTACTTTTTTGAAACTCAAACTGGAGCTAGTGTAGGAGCTTTCTTCCTTTTTTGGTTGGAGTGAATTTTGAACTTACACCCATATTGAATAGCATTTTTTTATGTCACACAATTTAACATAGGTAGTTTAAGATTTAGTCCATAACTACTATTCTGAAATGTGTAGAATGGGCTAGAGGTTAAAGTGTGGGTGATATAAAAGGGTTAATGGTAATTTTTGCAGTGGTCTAGAGCAGTAAAGGGCTAAATGGTACCTGTCAATCAAGCCAAGCTACGGTATGAGCCTTTTCTTCCTGTGCCCAGCTTTTTTGGCAAACACAGATTTTTTCAAAATGCTATAGCATTTTATAATAAAACATGACTTTATATAGGGAGGGAGCAATTTAGGACTTCATGTTGACCATTGTTAGGCAGCATCAAACAACGAACAGTATCCTATAATTTTAAGGTGTTTGGCTCCCTCTTCCTAGGGTTTCTGGTTGACAAAACCTCCATCAAATCTGCTAAAAGCATGTGTGAATACATGTTATGGTCTGATGAGACGAAGGTTGGACTTCATGGCCATGATTATAAATGGTATGGCTGGCGCAAAGCCAACACTGCATATCACCAAATTAACACTATACCCACAGTGAAGCATGGGAGGGGAAGCATTATGCTTTGGGTCTGTTTTTTGGCATTTGCACTGGTGTTCCCAATCAGTTTTGGAAAAAAAAACTTTCAGGCCTCTGCTAAAAAGCTGAAATTGAAAAGGAATCTCACCTTTCAGCACAAAACCCCAAGTGTACCTCCAAATCGTTAAAAGAGTAAGTTCATCAGAAGAAGATCAAAGTTTTGGAATGGCCCAGGCAAAGCCCAAATCTGAATCCAATTCAAAATCTTTGGGTTACCTGAAGAGGGATGTACACGGGAAATATCCCCCACAATCTGACATATTTGGAGCACTACTGCAATGAAGAGTAGGCAAAGATTTCCAATTATACATGTGTCTTGCTGATAGACTCCAATCCAAACAGACTGAATGTTGTCATAAATTCTAAGGGTACTTCATTAAGGTATTAGTTTAAGGCCGCGTTTACATATTCAGTATTTGATCAGTGTTTTACATCGGTTTTTGTAAGTCAAAACCAGCAGTGGAACAATCAGAGGAAAAGTATAATAGAAACACGTCACCACTTTTGGATTTCTCACCCTCCTGGTTTAGACTTACAAATACTAATGTGAAATACTGACCATATACCGAACATGTAAATGTGGCCTATGGGAGTGCATTTTTATGCAGCCACCCTATTTTAGCTCTTTATTTTTCTATTTCCATCTGAAAAGATTTATTTTTTTTAATTGAATAGAAGAGATTAAGGGTTCGCTAGCGTATAACTCGGACGAGTGCAATGCGAGAAAAAAATGTATTGCAATCAGACCAACATTATTCAATAAGACATTGCAGAACTGTATATTTTTTCTCAGCTGTATTCGGCATGAGAAAAAAATTGCAGCGCACTGGGAATCACTCTGAAATCTGACGGGTGTGAGAAAAAAAAAAATTCTATGCCATATGGAGCATTAGTATGGAATCCGATTTTTATGGATACATTCATTACAGTTCTGTAGCATAGGAAACTGTAAATGGTCTTATCAATAATTGCTAGCCACTGCTGTAATAAACGGTGTGTATACGGACTGAACGCGGATGAAAAGTGACAGAAAATCGTCCCACTTTTCTGGATGAGAATGCGACCGATTTTTATATGTCTGTGTGAGTCATCCCTAAAGGTGGAAAAAGTTCTGAAATTACTCTTGTTGGTATAATTTTTTTATATATGACAAAAACCTGGTATTTTAGACATTTTATATCCACTGTATACATTTTAGTCCACACTATTATAAGAAAGCAGAAGTATACACAGCAATGTCCAAGCACTGCTGCTCTAGTCATCAATTGAAATAAATGCTTCCAAGAATTACTCTCCAGTTATAGGATACGCCACACATCAGGAAAACATGAGCCGGTATCGTAAGTATGTTGAACATGAAGCTTTGTCTCTGCCAAGCTCACGTTGGAGCCTCACTATACGTTACGCTGTATATTACGCTATTGATCATGTGAGTCTACAAGCACTTCTTCAATAATGCATCATTTGATGTTCACCATCATTGTAATAGTGAGCCAGTTGGACGGAGAGAGTAGAATGTGAGAACCTAAATGTGTTTCGTGTTACTCTAGGCTTTCAACGGCAGAGGAATTTAATGTCACAAGACTGTGGAGTCCGAGAGGAGAAATAATTTATAGCTCTAACACAGGATCTAAATATTGGAATAATAGTAAAAATACTAGACGTTATTTATAAGTCGTTAGCATCGGTAAATTTTGCAATCATGCCAAGCAATACACAAACATGACAATATATGAACAGAAAATGAACAATACTAAACATTGAGACAGAAAGAGATTTCTTCACATTAATGAATGGTACTTTTTCATGGGATGATAATATTGCAGAACCATTATTGTGCCATGAAGGATTTTGTTGACCATTGGGCTCTAGGACCTTAGTGGCGACTGCCAGCCAGTTGGCGTTCACAGTGACACAGTCAGGTACAGCACTCATTAACAGGACTACTCCATAGGGCAGGGACTGTCTTGCAAATTTTAACCTGAGGGAGCTATATCTGTGGCAAACACAGAATAATCTGGGTTTAATTCCATAGAAATGTGAAATAATACCAACTAGTGATGAGCGAATTTACTGAGATAAGATGCTATCCGAGCAAGATCGTGTGCTAAAAGAGTATCTTCAGCTTGCTTGAGTACTATGTTCGAATCCCCGCGGTTGCATGTCTCACAGCTGTTGGACAGCCGCAACCCATGCAGGGATTGCCTAACAAACAGGCTATCCATGCATGTGTTGCGGCTATTGAACATCTGCAAGACATGCAGCTGCGGTGGCTCTAACATAGTATTCGAGCACGCCGAAGTCACTCGGTTAGCAAACGAGCATGCTCAGATAACATCTTATCTCAGTACATTCGCTCATCACTAATATGAACCTTAAAATGCATCTGAATTATTGCTAAGTCCAGTGTAAGTTCTTCTCTGATTGTAAACGTTATTGTCCTTTTTCTACCCAGGCAGGTATAACATCTTCTGACCACTACAGAGTTTACTCCCCAGACATCTTTGGCTCCACATTACTGTTGCCATTGTAGAATAGCAGGAAACTTGGGATGCAGTGACGAGCAGGAGGCAGAGCAAGAGTTAAAGGGTTTATTACAGGGGATACTCCACGCAGGGAGAGAAAGAGTTAAGTAGGGAGTAAAAACTGAGTATTGTAACAGGGTAAGAACGAATACTTATGTAAGTGGTAAATTTATCAGTCTGATGGTTTCCGGACAGGGGAAACTTGTAATCCCACGGTGGCGCCGCAAGTCACACGTGAAGTCTCTGTCCTGATCCTGAAGAAAGTTGAGGCACTGTCTCCTGATGGAAGCGGCGTATCCTGGTTCTCCTAGGCGAGGTCCTGCGTTCCCAGGGCGATGTACTTGGAGGAAAGTAGTCTGTGGCACCGCCAGAGTGTGACTCAGTTCAGTGGCAGAAGCGGGGGTGAAATGACCCGGCTCTATATGATTCACCTGGTCAGAGTTAGGCCGCACGCCCGCGGCAGTCAGCAGAACGGTGCAGGATGAATTCTCGGTGACGGGGGTGAGTGGACACACGGTATGAGTCGCTCACAGTCAGTGTGTGCACGGGCAGAGGAGCTGCAGTGCGGGCCTGGATCATCGCATAGCTCCAAGGAGAGTGAATCAATCTTCTCCTGCTGCGCGCTCTGTTTTCCCGCCAAGTGTCCCGCTTTTCCACGCACAGTCTCTTTTATCTCTGTCACGCCCCCTATTGTCGAGTGCAAAGGTCCGTCCGGGTCAGAAAGCTTTCCCCCGGCAACATTGGTGACAGCCCCAATATTTCCGAAACCGACGCGAGAGAGGTACCACCGGCCCAGTCCATCTTCCTCTTCCTACACCATCATGGACTTCCTAGAGCCACATAAATCCCCCATTATTTAATGCTTCCATCAATACTGGGCTTGCGGCTGTCTCTTGTAGCCATATTCCCCAAAATGAATTCAAACCCTTGATCGGGCCTCTACATTAATTCACACCCAACATTTAGTGACAGCCCACACAATGTACCTGAAGAAACTCAGGCCTCTGACCAAACTCAAGAATGTATTCAGACCTCAAATATGCAAAGTTAACAACTATGCCCTCCAAGAAACTGCTTTCTATGCCACTTGTCCCATGTACAGCTCCCCATGGCTGCCTTCTTTCACAATGACTGGTCTCTACTCCCAGCGCTTAGGACAAATGGTCAATATAGTGTGAAAGTCACTTAAACCTTCATTGCCATATAGATAATTAAATATTTGAGCAAACAAAAGTAATTTTATAAATTGTGGTGTATTTTTGCTGATTAGTATTAGATATTCGAAAAGCTCTATTAAAAAAAAAGCTTCATTACAATTCTGAGATAATACCCAACGTGCAAATTCCAATCCTCCACTCTTTCCATCACTACCTAGCATCCTCAAAACTTTGAATTCACCCTGAAAGGATACTTTTTTTCTACAAGCATATAACCTATCCTACTATTTTCCTTAACTGTTGTCCCCATACATCCTCCATCAATATACCACCTATTGCCATTAGATCATATAAATTTTGAAGACATATGAGCATCTCTACCCTTCACCTAATGTATCAAGGGAACACTTGAGCAGTTAGTTATTGTAGGAATCATGGTGGCTCAGTGGTCAGCACTGTTACTTTGTAGTGCTGGGGTTCTTGGTTCAAATCCTACCAAGTACAACATCTACAATGAGTTTGTATGTGCTCCCTGTGTTTGTATGGGTTTCCTGATGAAGAAATACTGATAGGGAGTATAGATTGTTTGCCCCATTGGGGACAGTAATGTCTGTGGAATATGATGATGCTAAGTAAGTGGGCTTACTAAAAAAATGAAAAGGGGGCTTTTTAAAGACATTTTTCATTGTGGTGTCAATGTTGTTATTTGTGCCAAATTTATTCAAGCCTAGCAAAAAATGTGATAAATTTGTCACATCTTAAGATATCACGCTTCTGTCTAGAAATGTTCCTCCACTTTTCTGCCACACCCTTACTGCAGGGAGTTTTACAAGTCGCAAATCATAAATCTAGCGAAAACCTGATTTGTATAGATAACCATGACGACTTTTAAAGAAGAGCAAACTAGCAAAATGTCAGAATTTTTTGCACTAAAATTGACATGTGGTAAGATACGCAACTTTTAGGCACCAGAAAACTGGCACAAAAGCCTCAATGCATGCCCCCTTTGTTTTAATCTCTTTGAAGTTTTTCTTTATGCAGAGAAAGTAGGCGGCGCTCCGAAAAGTTAATTGAGAGTAGAGTATTTCACAATCCACTGTAATCCATGTTCTTTATGCACATCTTATATATGGTCATAGTTATTTTTATAAATGTTTTTTTATATGGTTTCAGCTGAAATTCAACATTGTCTAGTGAATGCTGGGGATGTTGGCTGTGGAGTCTTTGAATGCTTTGAGAACAATTCTTGTGAGATCCGAGGTCTACATGAAATCTGCATGACCTTTTTACACAATGCCGGTAGATTTGATGCACAGGTAATGTAAGACATTTCATGATTTGATTTCCTAATAGTATTGTAATTTCTTGCACAATATCCAAATTCTTTAAGGCATTTAGATCAATGGTATTTGATTTCTACTTGTTCCATCAGGACACACACCACAAATTAAACTCTAGACATAATGTATTCTATAGAGGCCAGCTGATTCTACCATGGGGTCTTTAGGGACTGAGGCCCCCCTTTGATTATTGCCATCCTCTTTGCCACTAGCTGAAAAGGCTATGGTTTGAAACTTTTCTTTGCGGAGTAACTTATTTTTGTCATGCGTAAGAGTAGGGTTTCTACAAAGCTCGTGGAAGGTGGAGTAAACCGTGCTGGGATGCAAACCAAGCAATAGCGTTGAGGAAGCCATTTTGATCATTGCTATATGTCCCCCTCTTTTCTATATACACGACTTCCAAGAACGATAACTGCTAAGTGTAACATGGGATAAGTTATAGGGTATGCATGTAATGCATGGAATCTGATGACTGAGTTTAAAGACCTAGCCATGCAGATATTGCTTATTGTATTACACAATTGTAATATGTAAAATTTGTCTTTCAGGGAAAATCATTTATCAAAGATGCCCTTAAATGCAAAGCTCATGGTCTAAGACATAAATTCAGTTGCATCAGTCGTAAGTGTCCTGCCATTAAAGAGATGGTCTACCAGCTCCAAAAAGAATGCTATGCCAAGCACGACCTGTGCTCTGCTGCCAAGGAAAATGTCCAAGTGATTGTGGAGATGATTCACTTCAAAGACCTTCTGTTACATGAGTAAGTGATGATGGTCAGGAAGCGTCACAGATTTGCCAGGAGCATTTTATGTCCATTAGTTCAGGAATTCCTTCTTGTAAAGTTTATAGCTAGTAGCATAAATCTGACATTTCAAATACATGTCATATGTAGAGTTGATATTTTAATTAATGATAGCTGAATAGTCATGAAATAGGGCTGTTTTTTATGTGAAACTGAGAAACCTTGAAGCCGTCACACATCATTTGCTGAAAAAAATATATTATCAGGATTATTATCACTCCAACATATACATCAACAATATTCCTAATATGTGTATAATATTTGGTTAACTACTAATTGGTTAATGAGACAGCATGGGGGGCACTTCTTTGTGGGTAATTTGTTATTTCGCTCATTTCTATGTAGTAGTGTCCATGGAAGTTCTTATAGGTAAGGCCCATATCAGATCAAAGTCGTCCAAACCCACCATTTTCCTCAGAATTTGCCCTTTCTAAATCAAAATATTCACCTTGGTCTCACATCTAAGATGTTAAGAACACTTGTCACACTCGTGATTTAAGCATCTACAATAGGCATTAATATATAACCTTGCCTATGCCATGGGCTTGGACAATAAGTTGAGATTTGTTTTTTACATACAGGTGCATCTCACAAAATTAGCGTTTCATCAAAAAGCTAATTTGTTTCACTTCTTCAATAAAAAAAGTGAAACTCATATATTACATAGAGTTATTACAAACAGAGTGATCAATTTCACGTGTTTATTGCTGTTAATGATTATGGCTTACAGCCAATGAAAACCCAAAAGTCATTCTGAAATGTATGTTCAGTAAATGTACTAATACTTGGTCGGGGCTCCTTTGGCATCAATTACTGCATCAATGCGGTGTGGCATGGAGGAGATCAGCCTGTGGCACTGCTGAGGTGTTATGGAAGCCCAGGTTGCTTTGATAGCAGCCTTCAGCTCATCTGCATTGTTGGGTCTGGTGTCTCTCATCTTCCTCTTGACAATACCCCATAGATTTTCAAAGGGGTTAAGGTCAGGATAGTTTGCTGGCCAACATTTCGGATTGTAAAATCATTTTTCAAGCTGGTGTTATAAAGTATTCTAATTTACTGAGATGAGGACTTTTGGGTTTTTATTGGCTGTAAGCTATAATCATCAACATTAACAGAAATGAATACTTGAAATAGATCACTCTGTTTGTAAAGACTCTATATAATATATGAGTTTCACTTTTTGTATTGAAGAACTGAAATAAATTAACTTTTTGATGATATTCTATTTTTGTGAGATGCACTTGTACAACACGAAAGATCATAAGAAAGTAATCATCTTCCTAGTCTTACTAGGTCTGTTCCATGATTATGATTATTCTCATACTACTTAAAGACTTTTAAACAGGATATTGGTGAGAATTTAACTATTTTTCTTAACTCCTTTGTGACATGCGCCGTACTAGTACAGCGCATGTCGCATCTCCCCCTTTGATGTGGGCTCCGGCGGTGAGCCCACATCTTTCCTGGGACATGTCAGCTGTTTTGAACAGCTGACATGTGCCCGCAATAGCCACGGGTGGAATCGCTATCCACCCGCGGCTATTAACCCATTAAATGCCGCTGTCAAACTCTGACAGCGGCATTTAACGTGCACGTCCGGCCATCGGGCTGTAAATCCGCCCACCAGTGACCCCGTCATGTGATCGGGGGTTACTGGTGGATTGGCATGACAACCTGAGGTCTCCTGTAGACCTCTATGGTTGTCAGTGCCGGCTTGCTGTGAGCGCCACCCGGTGGTCGGTCCTTATAGCAAGTGACTAATTCTGCTATATAGAGGCGATTTAATCATCGCCTCTATGTAGCAGAGGCGATCGGGTTATGGCAATTTCTAGTCTACTATGGAGACTATTGAAACATGCTAAAAGTAAACAAAAAAGTTTTTCAAAATATTAAAAAAAATGATTGTTCAAATCACCCCCCCTTTGCCCCATTCAAAATAAAACAATAAAAACAAAATCAAACATAGACATATTTAGTATCGCCACGTTCAGAATCGCCTGATCTATCAATAAAAAAGTATTAAACTGATCGGTAAATAGCGTAGCAAGGAAAAAAGTCAAAACACCAGAATTACGTTTTTTTTTGGTCGCTGCAACATTGCGTTAGAATTTAATAACGGGTGATCAAAAGATCGTATCTGCACTAAAATGGTATCATTAAAAACATGAGCTCGGCACACAAAAAATAAGCCCTCACTTAACCCGATATCATGAAAAATGGAGACGCTACGGGAAAAGAAAAGATCGCATTTTTTTTTTTTTTTTTAACAAAGGTTGGAATTTTTTTTTACCACTTAGATAAAAAAGAACCTAGACATGTTTGGTGTCTATGAACTCATAATGACCTGGATAATCATAATGGCAGGTCATTTTTAGCATGTAATGAACATGGTGAAAAAAAAAACAAAAAACAAGTGTGGGATTGCACTTTTTTTGCAATTTCACCACACTTGGAATTTTTTCCTTGTTTTTGAGTACACGATATGGTAAAACCAATGGTGTCGTTCAAAAGTACAACTTGTCCCGCTAAAAACAAGCCCTCACATGGCCATATTGATGGAAAAATAAAAAAGTTATGGCTCTGGGAAAAAGGGGAGCGAAAAACCAGCGTAAAAACGAAAATGGGGTGCCGCGCGAAGGGGTTAAAGAAGATATGAAGGTGATGCCATTGGAACACTTTAAAGGGAATTTATCACTAATAAAATGCAATCCAACTCATTAACTTCATGTTATAAGATTCAGGATAGGAAAAATGTGGTCAGACAATCCGCTCAGGAGGTTTTACCTGAGAAAGGAGCTCTGTGAGACTCTGAAACGCGTAGAATAAAGACCACCGTATTAATAAACCGAGTTTTTAGTGATTCGCATTTCAGATTGTCTGACCACATTTTTCCTATCCTGAATCTTCTATGTTGGTCCCTCATGGATCTGTGGAATCCTCTATTGCCTGTTACAAAACTCCATTTGGTGAGTGTATTACTTGAAATTGTTATCTGCACACCGGATAATGCACTATTGCGCTATTTCTCTTTTACAGCAATCTTATCAACTTCATGTTATAGAATATCAGGGTCTGAGCAGGTTTTATAGGAAAAATCAATATATCTTGTAACTTATTGACTGAAATGCCCTGGAGTCCAGGAGGCGGCTTTACTCAGTGCAGGAGTTGAGCATGAGCATACATACAGAGGTGGCTATCGGTCACAGTTTCAGACCGCCTGTTGGGCTATTAAGCATTGGAGGAACATGGTTTTAATTACTGTATTTTTTGGACCATAAGACGCACTTTTTTCCCAAAAAATTTTGGGGAAAAATGGGGGTGCGTCTTATGGTCCAGATGCACTTACCAGGAGACACCATCCGAGGCTGATGGGCGGCGATTTGGCAGATGATTGGTGGTGCGGGGGCTCCGCAGGCATTGGTGGAAATCCCGGAGCCCCCGCACATCCATCCCGGGCTGGTGCGGCACTTTTGCAGGTGATCAGCGGTGCAGGGGCTCCGCCGGCATTTTGTGAAAGGAGCCCCCGCACTTCCAGTGTTGTAATGCTGATTTGAAAATGGCCGCGCATAGTGAGATCTCATGAGATGAGATGTCGTCCCGGGAGACGCGATCTCGTCTCCTGAGATCTCACTCTGCGCTTGCGGCGCCTCCGGCAGCCATTTTCCTTAAGCTCAATTCAATGTAATTGAGTGTAATGCTGAATTGAGCTTCAGGAAAATGGCCGCAATGTAATGCTGAATTGAGCTTCAGGCTTCAGGAAAATGGCCTCCGGAGGCGGCGCATGTGCAGAGTGAGATCTCAGGAGACGAGATCTCGTCTCCCGAGATCTCACTATGCGCGGCCATTTTCAAATCAGCATTACAACAATGGAAGTGCAGGGGCTCCTTTCACAAAATGCCGGCGGAGCCCCTGCACCGCTGATCACCTGCAAAAGTGTCGCACCAGCCTGGGATGGATGTGCTGGGGCTCCGAGATTTCCACCAATGCCGGCGGAGCCCCCGCACTACCGATCATCTGCCAAATCGCCGCCCATCAGACTAGGATGGATCTGTGGGGGCTTTCACAAAATGGCAGAGCCCCCACACCACTGAACCTGCTGCACCAGCCAGGGATGAGCCAGACCACCTCCTGTGACCCCACTCCACCAGCATTGCATATCACACCCTACCCCCCAGGTAAGCTGAATAATTCGGACTGTAAGACGGACCCTCATTTGATGCATTAATTTTTTTCCCTATTTTTCTTCTGAAAATTTGGGGTGCGTCTTATAGTCCGAAAAATACGGTATTAAGATACTAGTTACACTGAAACTGAGATAGGAGATGAGAGCTGCTACTGATGAGGTCCTATCTACTGTAAATAGGAGGGGGAGGAGGAGGAGCTCTGCCTCTTAGCTCCTCCTTCCTTCCGTCTACATAGTATTGTATCCATATCAACTGCCATCTCTTATCTCAGTAATGGGAAAGTCTATTTTTACTGAATACAGATTTTACTCCAGAATTGAGAATATTCATAATAATTGCTCAATTTAGGCAGAGAAATAAGCAGATTTCTATACTAATATATGTTACAAAGTTAATTATTTTCTTTTGTACTATTGATATATGAACTAAAATTTAAAACAACTGTTAAAAGGGCAGGAAATGCAATGTATGTGTTTTATGTAAGTATCTATGGAAATTAGGGGCAGCATGGTGGCTCAGTGGTTAGCACTGCAGCCTTGCATCGCTGGAGTCCTGGGTTTACATCCCACCAAGGACAACATCTACAAGTAGTTTGTATGTTCTCCCCATGTTTGCGTAGGTTTCTTCCTGGTATTCTGGTTTCCTCCCACATTCCAAAGACATACTGATACAGAATTTAGATTGTGAGCCCCATCGGGGACAATGATGATAATGTGTGCCAACTGTAAAGTGCTGCGGAATATGTTGGTTCTACATAAAAATTATTATTATTATTAAATTAGAAGAAATGTTATCTGACAGCCACAGTTAATATTAAAACCCATGGGATGTGGTGTAATATTCAGTAATAATTCTTTTAGATGGTATAAATTATTCATCTTTCAATGAACTCTTTCTTTCTACAGGCCCTATGTTGACTTGGTCAACATCCTGCTAACCTGCGGAGATGAGGTGAAAGAGGCAATTACCCGTAGCGTACAAGCCCAGTGTGCCCAGAATTGGGGAAGCCTTTGTTATATTCTTAGCTTTTGTACCTCGGCCATACAAGCAGATGCTTCCGAAGGGTCCAATACTAGCCCAGCAAGAAAACAAGGAGATTTAGTGAAAGGAGACACTGGGAAGTCCATTCGAAGCCATAGCGATTTTTCTTTTCAGTCTGACTTGGAAAGAGATGCCAAGGCCTCCAAAAGTGAAAAAGTTAACAAATTAATGCCAAATAATCGTGGAAAGACGAGCTTTAACAAAATGGTGTTCAGTGCCACAGAAAGCTCTGATAAACCGGTCGGTCTAACAGATGTCAGAAGGTGAAATTGTCTTATTACAAGGTTTTTCTCTTCTCCTTCATTCAGAAGTTTCTCATGTTTCCTTCTATGGACATTCCAAGGCATTTATAATACATAAGGGCAATGCTGTGCTTGCAGTTCATTCTCAGATCCTGCAGCATTACCCCAAGCTTCTATGAAGAAGATGGAGCAGACTTTCAGAATTGTACCCTTCCTCAGCTCATTTCACTTTCAGCGATTGCTGGTATTAGATACGATATGTAAAAATCAAAGTTAGAAACTGCACTGCAATGCTAGTGAAGAAACTGTTCACGTAAGTTGTAAGCTATCCCTGCCTAAAGATTCTGCAATCCAAAGTCATAAGTAGCGTGCACTGTCCACTGGATCTGTTACTTATCCAAAATGTGCAGCCTTTAATGGATAAGATCGTCCGTTACTTGTAGCTTTTTTCTTCTTTGGAAGAGTTCTGTGATGTCTCTGATGGTGAGTCCAAGTTTTACTGCAGCGCTCCAGCCAATAGCATTGCGGTCAGCTGATTTGATTCAGACCAACCTGCTCCGGGCGTTGTGACTACACTTGCTATGGAAAGGTCCATGAATCAAAAAGATGTGACTTTGTGTTTTGAAGGTAGCATCTTCCTCTGGGATTGTATCATGTCTGGACCCGGTGAGCGTATATAGAGACAAGTTTGCTACAAACAAGACACTACCTTCAAAATGCGTAGGATTAGTTACATCTTTTTGTTTCACGTCCACTCCATAGCAAGTGACGTCACATCACCCAGAGAAGGTTGCTCAGAAGCAAATCAGCTGACCACAAGGCCCGACCAGAGCGCTACAGGAAAACTTGGACTCACCCTCACAGACATTGCTGAACTCTTGCACAGAAGTAAAAAGCTACAACTGATGAATGATCCATGAATGATCTCTGCTTCTTATCCATTGAAAGCTGGAGATTTTGGATAAGTAACAGATCCAGTGGATACGCTACTTGTGACTTCGGATAACCACATTTTTAGGTAGGAAGAATTTACTACTTACGTGAAGCGTTTCTTCAATTTCTTTACAGCACAGTTTATAACTTTGATTTTTATTTTTCTACCTTTGGTAGCAGGAAAAAGTTACAACAGATTTTTTGGCGCTAATTGCAGCAGCATGTTGGGAGCGCCGATAATACAATACATTTAGATATGATATGTACCAATAACAAGATTGAGATAAAATTAAACAACTAAAGTAGATTAATGCCCTTTTACTCGGGCCAATGGTCGTCAGAATGAATGTTTATCTAAACCCTTGTTTGTGAGCTGTTCGAATCTTTTATGTGAGCACAAAAATCGTCCATAGTAATTGTATGTATCCTTGTGTATACAGGGATATGCTGCGCATATACAAACTGTTGTAAAGATCGTTCATCCCTTTAGAGGTTACACAAAAGCAGAGATTGCTGCATGTTCAGACAGTTCATCTGCCTGTCTAAGAAGTAACATTGAAAGCTACGGTGTCACTGATAAAAATAGGTTCAGTTTTTAAGCAATATGATATACTGTTCCTCTATAAAAAAAAAAAGGTTGGGTTGATATTCAAGCTATAGCCTATAAATAAATGTGATATACCCCTTAAGGTTGGATTTGATAAGGAAAAATGCTAATTTTCATTTTTATTTCACAAATCAAGAGTACACATGAAAATAAAAATACTAATATATCTTATTAGATAAATTTGCTTTTTTTGTCTGTCAGAACCGATGATTTATTTTCAAAATTTTCAATTCTCAGGTAAAATCTGTATTCAGTGAAGACAGATTATTACATTACTATGATAGAAGATGACCATTGCCCTTAATAAATTTCTATGTAAGACAAATGGGAGAGGCTTGCCCTGGACCGTCGCAAGGCAGGATCACCTCAGATGCTCGTGCAGCTGAAGACAGGAGAATCTTTAAGGCAAACAAAAGCATGCACAGGGCACAAGCTGTATCTACTGTCCTAACTACATCTACTTACTGGTGGCCTATATGTGGGCTAGCCTTCAGGACCCAGATTGGCCTCAACAGTCACCTCCGGCTCCAAAGCCACTGATCCTCCTCTAAACTCTGAGGTCATGGTTGTCCTCGACTATGAAGGGCAAATACTTGTAGACGGTAGGAGGGATGAGCTGGAAGCAGAGCTCCAACCCTCATTGTCTATATAGAAACTTATTACCACCATCTGCCATTTCCTATCCCAGTAATGTAATAATTTCATTTCACTGAATATAGATTTTACCTCAGAATTGAGAATTTTGAAAATGAAAGCTTAGTATTGGCAGATAAAAAAGCAGATTTCTCTGAAAAAATACATTACAAAGTTGCTTATTCTAATGTGTATTTTTGAATCATGAAATAAAAATAAAAAAGGTGGTTACTTTTTAAAAGTTATAACTTAACTATAATCTAAAAAGATCCAGTTATTACTTATAATTAATTCTAATTACTATAATTTCTATAGGTGATCTACACACTTTATTTATTGCATAACTTAACCAGTTTAATAGCATGGTGTGAAGAGGAAACTACATTTTGTGTTAGATGCATCCTCAAAACCACACCTATATTCATTATTAGTTTTCTCATATATTCATAAAGGGGTTGTCCATCAGATTTATTTCTTCTCCTTACTTTAACTAGACATATACATGAGATGGCTGTCGGTCAAATTTCCATTCATCTTACAGCTATCTGTGCCACCACCTCCTTACACATGAGCATTCGGCTTGGCCGAGATATGATGTTTTTTCAACGGAGGAGAAATGTAAAGGACTGACATTGAAATGTAAGCTGCCTAATCTTTGTTCTTCCCTGACATAATCTGTTGGGGGTGTCAAGAGGCCCCCCTACGCATCAGATGCCAGTCCAGTGAAATCAGAAGGTTTAGATAATTTTTTTCTATAGTTTATGGGTGTGTTTACACTGGGACCATTGCTTTTTCAGAAGGGACCTTTTACCTAGCATGAAACCTGACTCCTAATTAAAGATGAGTAATTTCTAGAAAGTAAACGACATTTACATAGAGATCAGCCAAAACATTGCTGTTATGGAGGTCAGTGTAGTTTTCTAATGCTTCATAGCCAATCATTGTGCAATTAAAGGGGTTATCCAGGACTTTGCAAAGGAAAAAAAAAGTACCTGAGCACTAGCAGACAGCTAGTTGCTACTTACCTGCCTTTTGTGCCTGGTGCCGTTCTCCACTGGTTTAGAGCAGTCACAGACATCGGCTTTTATTTTTATGTCTGGATATTTTCCAGGAAGGACTTTCTGGAATTGACGTGCGCCTCTATTGTGGGTAAAGTTGACCCCTTATTGCTATAAGGTGCTGTGGATTTTTTATTCTTTGATTGTATCCGCTGATGTCATGTCAACAGAGCAGCAGTTTCTCTTCCTTGTTGACAGGGCGGGACCACCAATGTCATGCTGATTGACAGCTGGCTCTCTACTATCTAATAGAGGGAAGCCGGCTGTCAATCAGCATGATGCCAGTAGCACCGCCATTCAATATAAAGAGTAACCACTGCTCTGTTGACGGGGAGCAGCTCAATCTCCGGCAGGAGTGGTCAATAACCGGCATCAGGTAAAACTGACAGGTTTAGCTACTACATGACTGTTAGTGCTTAGGCACATTTTATTTTTTTTTTTAAGTACCAGATATCTCCTAAACATCAGGTAACTTTGCGACCATTAACAATGAAACTGATCTTTGCTGTAGTCAATTTGAAACCCACAATGATCGTCTTGATATCATTGTGTTATCACATCATGGGTGCACCAATGCCTCAGATTAAATTTAAAAGCCCCCATACACATTAGAATAATGTTTGCCTCAATTATCGATGAGTTCAGCCAACAAACCCATGTGTATGATGGCACCGGCCAACTGATCTTCACTTCACTGGAGATGCTGATAAGGCATGGCCAATTTCGGACTACCAATCACATTATTTGTCTCCTGGAGATAATGAGCAAGCAGTGATGTCTGTCAGCAGCTTTCTCATAAAGATTAAGGGAGAGCACTCATTAAAGCATGTGCTCCTGCCTACAGAAGAGATGGCTATCAGCCAAACGATCAGCTGAAGCATCATTTG
Organism: Dendrobates tinctorius; assembly: GCF_039654945.1. NCBI lineage: Eukaryota > Metazoa > Chordata > Amphibia > Anura > Dendrobatidae > Dendrobates > Dendrobates tinctorius. Next base: position 19,579,828 of record NW_027361711.1, on the reverse strand, counting down.
ACCAACAGCATTCTAATGTGTATGACCGGCCTTACTTCTAGGATTGATTAAGGAGGACTTACATGAGACAAATTTTATTTCAGAAATTTGTGCAACTGATCAAGATTATTTCATCTTAACGGGTTGTTGTCACAACAAGCACATGTATTTCTGCAAGTTCCATTCACAGATGAGGACATAAAATACTCCAAAAAATCTTTTGCATGTGAATCCACGCTTATAAGATGTTTCCAAAACCTTTTGTCTAGAAATTAACTAAATACTGGTTAACTAATGATGGTCAATGAGTAATGATCTCCTGTATATGTATAACGTTATAGACGTATCACTCATCCAACGTGTCCATGCAAAACATTGAATGTCTTGTTCAACAGATCACCTCAGCATGCATCATCTAAAATGATTATTTCCTATTATGGGGATACATTTCTTCATCTTTATACAATGAATATTGCTGCAATGAGTGTGTGTATGTTTGTATGCATGTTCTGTATATGTCCTGTATATGTGTGAGCTTATATAGGTCTTTGAACTCACGCATTTGAATGGTTGGGACTGGATGGAGTTTCGGATGAATATACAGTACATATGTTTACTTGTATATCTACTGGTTTAGTTTTTATATTGTATATATTTCTTGCTTCTATTTATTGTATTTTTCTTTATGAACACAATATACATACTTATATCTATACACATGCACTTTGTGCGCACACATTTCTTACATACCCATGTACAAACACAGGTACACTGGGAGAGGGTTACTAAAACTGGAGATCCCAGCTCTCATTTTTCAGAAGCCTACACAGAAATGCTATCATGGACAGAGGCTTCTCTTTTCCTTCCAACACTTTTGCTAATTTACAATCTTTCCCACCTTGTGTTGTACATATTTTATGCCACTAGTAGAATATTTTGTTAAGCAACTTAATATAATTTTATGCGGATCTGTAATATTATTAATGTCATAACACATTATTTATTGCTATAATTATTTTATTGTTAATAAACATTTTATGTTTAATCAGACTTGTGTGTATTTACCTAGTACTGCTGTGATTAGTTATTTACAACATTCATATAAAATGAATTGGGTCACATCAACGTATACACAAAATATTGATGCTGAACGCAGTGTGAACATGGACTTGAAGGTGATCTGTCCGCACGTTTTTGCACCATAATGTAGAGATAGATACCCTGTGTCACAGGGTTACCGCAGCGGAGCGGAGCCAAAAGACCACATCATCTGGTTGCTCCTATTACACTGAGAAGTACTTTTCCAGTGTACTAAACATGTTTATTTCTTCCAGCAGAACAGGGGTTAATCGGCCATATTGGAAAACTCCTACATTCAGCTGTGCTTGGTTAGCCACTCCTTTTCCTTATAAAACTTGGACTCGTTTACCAAGTCATCGTCAGAGATAGCCATTGCTGCATGACAAAAGGAGGGAGAGAAGTTGGTTTTGTGAAGGAGAGATGGAGGAGTTTAGTAGTGACTGTTGGCTGGTTTGTATAGTTGGAAATTCCTTACCTTTCCCTGTTTTGCTTTCTTCCCCCTCCTTTCACACCCTCGTGAATACCTCTGATATATGTGAGTGTATATTTTGTGTGTGTGTGTAGTTTTCAGTTTACCCTTGTCTTTGTTATCCTGTCTGTCCGGTTGGTGTAATGCGGTGCACAGCAGCACTACTCTTCCCTGGGTGGGGGGAAGGGGACAGACGAATGGCTATTTTAGGAGATAAGGCAAGGGCGAAGGCCCTGATATCATCACCATCTAAAGTATTCCTGGGAACAGGGCGAGCTAGGGCGCCCCCTACTGTTAGGGCCAAGAAAGGTACCCCTGGTCCCAGGTCATTCGCAAGTCGAATCGTGACATTAACTCTGACCGCAATTAATTTTTCTGATCCGTGATGGATCCTTTCGTGGTTCTGACAGGGCAGTTGCAGCAGCTCAGTCTGGAGGTGGTGGATTTGTGCACGGTGGTTTCACAGAACCCTATTGCATCTGGTGTGGGGATCTCGTTCAGTCAAATCTTTGTGGAGCCCAAGATCACTTTACTGGACAGGTTCTCTTGGGGGCATGACTATTTTGTGGTGTCCCGAGAGGCTTGCAAACTTTATTTCAGATTGCGTCCGGTATCCTAAGGTACAGAGGAGCAACAGGTGGGGATTGTAATCTCGCTCCTCCAGGGGGATCCTCAAGCATGGGCTTTTTCTCTCCCATCTGACAGTAGAGGGATTTTTTCAGGCTGTGGGCCTGGTGTATGATGACCCAAACTGCCTCACCCTGGCTGAGTCCTCCCTACGCCAACTCCAACAGGGAAACTGCCTGGCAGAGGAATATTGCTCCAAATATCAGAGGAAGACCACAGACACTAGGTGGAATGACCAGGCCCTCCGTAATCGGTTCTGTGAGGGCCTCTCAGGGAGTGTAAGGGATGTTTTAGCTTTCTTTGAGACTCCTGACTCCCTTGAGGCAGCCATGTCTCTGGCGATCCTGGTCGATAGCCGTCTTTGCCAGAGACATAGGGAGTCACCTCTGGGTGTGAGAGGTCCAGGGTTGAGTGTGGTCAGTACTGAGGGAACTGTGGAACCAATGCAGGAGGGTGTGGCATTTCAACCTGGCAAATTGACAGTTGTCCGGCGTAGGGGAGGTGTGTTTTTGTTTTGGCAAAAAGGGTCATTTTGTGAGCACATGTCCTTCCCGACTTCAATTTAAACAACAGCCGGAAAACTAGTGGGCCCAGGATGAAGGGAGATTTGCAACCTGGGTGTACTTGTTACCTCTGTGGGTAAGACTCATTTCTTTTTACCAGCTACTTTACTCGTAGGTGGAAATAAGGTGGATGTTTCCGCCTTCCTGGACAGTGGAACGGGGTTTAATTTGGTCGACGCAAAGTTCGTCAAGGACCAAGGCCTCGTCCCACATACATTATCCTGACCTATACCAATTATTGCTATAGACTCCACCCCCCTAAAACAGGGGCACTTTACACAGGTGGTCCTTGACTTACGGCTACAGGATGGGGCCATACACACTGAGGGGTTAAACTGTTATGTGCTTGAGGGCCTGCCCAACCTGTGGTACTGGGACTTCCTTGGCTTGCTCTGAACAATCCGGTGATCGATTTTTCAGACACAGGAGGCATACTGGAATACTTATTGTCAAGAACACTGCTTGGGTACCCAGTTGGCAAGGGTGGATCCCTAGTCCATACCCAATTACCTGTCAGACTTTGGGGATGTGTTCTCTGAGCAGAGAAGCCAAGAACTTCCCCACCATCATGCTTATGATTGTGCCATCAATCTGGTTCCTGATGCCAAGCTGCCCAAGAGCAGACTCTATACCATCTCAGGTCCAGAGAGGCAAGCCATGAAGGACTATATTACGGAAAGTCTGATTAAGGGTCATATCAGACCGTCCTCATCTCCTATTTCTGTGAGGTTCTTTTTTTGTCAAGAAAAAAGATGAGGAGTTAAGTCCCTGCCTGGATTTCCGGGAACTCAATGCGATCACTGTCCATGATACATATCCGCTTCCCCTGATCCCTGACCTCTTTAATCAGATTGTTAGGGCAAAATGATCCTCTAAGATTTACCTCAGGGGGGCGTATAACCTCATTCGCATTAAGGAGGGGGATGAGTGGAAGACTGCGTTCAATACGCCTGAAGGGCACTATGAGAACCTGGTGATGCCTTTTGGGTTGACTAGCGCCCGCCATCTTTCAGCATTTTATTAATGACGTCTTTAGTCACCTGGTAGGCAGGTTTGTTATCTATCTGGACGACATTCTCATCTATTCACCTGACCTGGAGAATCACCAGGGACATATTAGGCAGGTTCTACATATACTTCGTGACAGTAAATTGTATGTCAAACCCGAGAAGTGTATGTTCTCGGTTGAGGAGATCGCTTTCCTTGGATATGTATTGTCTGCCACGAGTTTTCGAATGGATCCAGTGAAAGTTCATTCGGTATTGGAGTGGGATCGTGTTAGCACCACGCCGGCTTCCTGGCGTGTCAGTTCACTCACCCATGCTGCAGGTGGTACCTCTCCCCTTCATGCTCCACATGCTTCCAGCAGCACTTGCAGCCGGGCCTCTGGCCATGTTCTAAGGGCACGCGTGCGCTCCCGCCCTCAAAAAGGGCCAGTGTGTGTACTTGCTATTTCCTCCCCAGCCAATGGTTTTGAGGCATTATGTATATATTGCTTCCTCTCCACTGGGGAAGTGCTTGAGAAACTTTCCTGTTTCAGTTTAGGTTGTGTAAGGTCACATACAAGTGCAAATCCTGCCTGCTGTACTCCAAGTACAAATCCTGCCTGCTGTACTCCAAGTACAAATCCTGCCTGCTGTACTCCAAGTACAAATCCTGCCTGCTTTACTCCAAGTACAAATCCTGCCTGCTTTACTCCAAGTACAAATCCTGCCTGTTGTACTCCAAATGCAAATCCTGCCTGCTGTACTCCAAGTACAAATCCTGTCTGCTGTAGTCCAAATACAAATCCTGCCTGTTGTACTCCAAGTGCAAATCCCACTTGCTGCACTCTGAAGCAATTCCTGCTAGCTGTACTGACTCAATCTCTGTCTCTGACACCAACTATGTCTGCTGCACTCTGATGCAACTCTGCCAACTGCTTCATCCATTCTGTTCTTCGGGTCCAGCCGCTGCGCGACCGTTGGTCTGCCCTGGAGTGGTACCTGGCGTTCATGAGGAGCCAAGTCTAACCTCACCATCAGAGGCTCTACTGAATAGTCAGGTGATTGCATAGTCACGCCACTCCAGGTTCTCCGCGGTCAGTGGCACAGTGGTTCCACAAACCATGCACGTGACAGATTGTCCTGAGGATTTGAAGGCGTTGCAAAGATTCTTGGGTTTCGCCAACTACTACCATAAATTCATAAAGAACTTTTCTGTAGTTGCCAAACCTCTCACAGGTATAACCAAGAAGGGGATGGACTTCTCGAAGTGGTCCAGTCCTGTCAGGGAGCCATTTGACACACTGAAAAGGCGTTTTGCGTCTATGCTGATTCTTGTACAGTCTAAAGTCTCTAAGCCTTTCATTCTGGAGGTCAATGCGTCTGAGATGGGAGTGGGTGCTGTATTATCGCAAGCTGTGTCTCTCTGGGTAAATGGCAACTGTGTGCTTATTTTTAAAGAAACTGTTACCAACTGAGAAAAATTATGATACTGGTAATAGGGAACTCTTAGCTATCAAATGGGCATTTGAGGAATGGTGTCATTTCTGAGAGGGAGCAGATCACCCAGTGATGGTTATCACAGATCATAAAAATCTGGTATACTTGGAATCGTCAAAATGTCTTACACCATGACAGGCAAGATGGGCATTATTTTTTACCAGATTTAACTTTTTTGTTACTTTTAGGCTGGGGAGCAAAACTGTTAAGGCAGATGCCTTGTCCCATTGCTTTTCTGGGGGAGGAGATAAGTGCAAACCGGTTCCTATTCTCCAAAAGGGGGTAGTGATGGTGTCTATATGCTCCAGTCTTGAAAGAGAGGTGGTTGACTCTCAGGGGGACGCCCCTGCTACCTGTCCACTTGGTAACTATTCGTTCCAGTCAATCTCCATCTTAGGGTCCTCAGTGAACATCATGATATGGTGTTGGCTGGACATCCTGGGAATAAAACCACTACTGATCTACTTATTCAGCGTTTTTGGTGGCCAGGTGCTCATAAGGATGTTTGGGAGTATGTGGCCACCTATAATATCTGTGCTTTCTATGAAGTCACAATATACTTCTCCGTCAGGGGATCTCCAACCACTGGAGATTCCCAACTGACCTTGGACTCACTTATCGATCGATTTTATTAAAGACCTATCCGTATCTACAGGGAACACTGCAATTCTGGTGGTGGTCGACAGATTCGGCAAAATGTTTCATTTTATTACTTTACCAGCTTTGCCTAATGCCAAATCTCTGGTGCAGTTTTTTTCAGTGAAATTATTAGACTGCATGCGATTAATACCAATATTGTTTCTGATCGGGGTATGCAGTTTATCTCCACATTTTGGAGAGGATATTGCACCCATCTGGGGATCCATTTGTCTTTATTATCCTGCGTTTTACCCACAGTCTAACGGGCAGACTGAGCGGGTTAGTCAGAATTTAAAGACATATCTCAGATGTTTTGTGTCTGAGTATCAGTGTCATGCTCGCCATGTCTGTTATGTCCGCCATGTCTGTTTTGCCTCATGACCCCTGGAGCGGTGTGCACACACATCTCATGTCTGCTATCCTGTTCCCTAGAGTGTGCACACTGCTCACCTCATGACTGTTGGGCTGCAAGATGCCTGCGTTTCTGCTCTGCCTTCTGTGATCATCTCTGCATGTCTGAAACCCTGATCATGTGACCTTTCCTGGGTTCCAGCATTGTCTGGTTCTGCAATCATCTCTGCATGTCTGAAACCCCTGATCATGTGACCCTTCCTAAGTTCCTGCATTGTCTGGTTCTACAATCATCTCTGCATGTCTGAAACCCCTGATCATGTGACCGCTCTTTGTGATCCTGGAGGATCTAAACTGGAAGTTCTCCCCAGGTTCTGACCCAGAAGTGGAGGTGCTAATGCCCTATAACAGACCACCCCTACCTTTGCTCAGGGCCTGAGTATTGTGTTGCTTCCCTGCATGGATGCTTGGTCTGCTGGGTCGCTCCCTCTATTCTGTGCCCTTGCACTTTGCTCTGTCGTGCGTCTCTGCACACGCTCCATGCTCGTATTCCGTCTCTTGTCTCGTGCTTTGTCTCGTGTTGTCCTTCGTGCTTTGTTGGTCCTCGCTATGCTTCCTTGTTATGCTATGCTCTGTACCCTGTCCCCGACGTGTCTCTCTACACGTGCAGGCCTCCGCTTTGTACCCTGTCCCTGACGTGTCTCTCTACACGTGCAGGCCACCGTTCTGTACCCTGTCCCTGGTGTGCCTCTTGACACGTGCAGGCCTCCGCTCTGTACTCTGTCTAGTCCTAAGGCTCTCCCTTGGCCCGGCTCTGGGCTTTGGCCTACGGTCCGCTGCTAGACTCTGTCCCTGTCCCTGGCGTGTCTCTCCACACGTGCAGGTCTCATCTTGTACTTTGCCCCTGGCATACCCTCTGCATGCGCAGGACTCTGCCTCTTACCCTATGCCTTGTCTCTGATGTTTTGTTCGCCCTTGCACTTTTCGTACTAGGCTTTGCCGTGCTGTTTCGCATGCGTCTTTGTCCTGTACCTTTGCCTAGCCCTGCCTTGTGGCTCTGTGCCCTCGTGCACGTGCCTGGTCGCCTTGTGCCTGCCTGTTGTGCCTCAGCCATGCTGCCTCTAGTCATGCTTGCCTGTGTGCCTCAGCCGTGCCCGCCGTCCAGTGCTATAGTGGTTATTGCCTGTGTGTGCCGCAGCTGTGCCACCTCTAGTCATGCCCCCCTCCCTGTGCCACTGTTGGTACCGTCTGCAGTGCCCCAGCCGTGGTTTCCGTGCTCCCTTGCACTCACGCTGGTTCTCGCACTGTGCGTTTTCGTGCTACTCTTGCACAAAGTCTTTTGCTTACTTTGCTCTGCTTCGAACCGTCTTGCCTGCCGGATTCCGTAACCTGCCGTCCGCTGCCAGTGGTCCGGACCCTGATGACTGCGGCCTGATGTCCAGAGCTGATTCCCGCAGTCTGATTCCTGGATTCTGTCGGTCGATGCCAGCACTCCGGATTCCGATGCCACCGTACCCTATCTTGGATCCTGGCGTGTCTTCGAGCACGCACTCTGTCTTGAACCCCGGCGTGTTCCTTGACACGCATCCTGTTTCTAACTTTGTCTTGTCTCCTTGCATGGAACCCTGGTTTGCTTACCGGATGTCCGGATCCTGCCGATCGCCTTCAGAGCTACAGAATCTGATGTCCCGGTTGATTGTTGCCTGCTGTCCGGAGTCTGACGTCATCGTGCCTCTGCCTACCATCTTGCACGTACCATGCCTGGGACCTTGGTGTGTTCCTGCACGCACCTTGCTATATGTATCCTATGTGTTTACGTTTTGCACCTGTTGTACCCTGAAGTGTCTCTTAATGAAGTTTCCTTGAACCTACGTCTAGTCTCGCCTTGTCTTGTTTCCTGGAGCCGGCTGTCTGGTCGAGCTGCCGTGGTGGCTCACCCCCTTGGTCTTGCCCCTGACATTCCCTGTATAGGGGGTGGCTCTTCACTAGGTCAGCTCGCCCTAGGTGGGTGGGTGCCACGGCCCAGAGGGTCCACTCATTCAAGAAAAACGACTCAGCGTAAGCTGACGCTCGTCACAATCAGAAGGACTGGGTTACCTACTTTACCGTTGGCTGAATTTGCAGTAAATAATCATTGTCAGGATTCAACCGGTAAGTCCCCATTGTTCGGGGCATATGGGTTCCATCAGCAGTTTAGTTCTTTCAATGGTAATCACTTTTACGGATTACCGGAGGAAGAGCGGTTTTCATCTTCCATCTCTACCATATGGCAGGGGGTGACTAATAATTTGAGAGGAGATGGGCTCTAAATATAAGAGTATGGCTGATCTGAGACATGTGGTAGGTCCGGACCTGTGTGTTGGTGACTTGGTGTGGCTGTCCTTAAGGAACATTAAGCGGAAGGTTCCATCTTGGAAACTGGGTCCTAGGTTTATCGGTTCTTATAGGATCTTAGTCATCGTCTATCCCGTAGCATTCCACCTTGCTTTACCACCTACCTTTAGAATCCATAACGTTTTTCACCATTCACTTCTCAAAAAGTACATGGCATCTGCAGTACCTTCGCCTCTACCACCTTCTCCTGTCATTATTGATGGTATACTGAAGTTTCAGATAGCAAAGATCTTAGAATCTTGTCTCGTTCGTCGGTTGATTCAATACATGGTACAATGGAATGGGGTATGGTCCTGAGGAGAGGATGTAGGTACCGACCTCTGATGTCCATGTGGCTAGACTGGTTCGGGCTTTTCATGTTGCACACCCTGAGAAAACTGGTCCTGAGGTTCCGGAGGTCCCTCATAGTAGAGGGGATTACCGCAATGAAGCGGAGCCAGAAGACCGCAGCGTCTAGTTGCTCCTACTACGCTGAAAAGACATACTTCCAGTGTATTAAACGTATTTATTTCTTCCAGCAGAGCAGGGGTTAATCAGCCATATTCGAAAATTCCTACAGTCAGCTGTGCTCGGTTAAGCCCCCGTCTCACATAGCGAGATCGCTGTTGTGTCACCGATTTTGTGACGCAACAGCGATCTCACCTGCGATCTCGCTACGTGTGACACATAGCGGCGATCGGGCTCCTGCTGCGATGTCGCTGATCATGCTCGAATGTCCTGGGCCATTTTTTGATCGCTGGTGTCCCGCTGGCCAGCATGCATCGCTGTGTTTGACAGGGACAATGATGAACGACCTCAATACTACAGGTCTGAGAGACAGGGTCCCAATGAGCGCCGTATCGTTCCGTATCGTTGTTGCGTCGCTGTTGAGATCTGACTGTTTGACATCTCACCAGAGACCTCGTGGTGGCGCACCAGCGATCCCTACCTGGTCTCATCGTTGTCGGGATCACTGGAGCGTCGCTAAGTGTGACAGTACCCTTAGCTACTCCTTTTCCCTTTAAAATCTGAGCTCGTTTACAAAGTCATTGTTAGAGTTAGCCATTGCTGCAAGACAAAAGGAAGGAGAGAAGTTGGTTTTGTGAAGTAGAGTTGGAGGTGTTTAGTAGCGACTGTTGGTTGGTTTGTACACATGGAAATTCCTTACCTTTCCCTGTTTTGCTTTCTTCCCCCTCCCTACACACCCTGGGTGGGGGGAAGTCGACAGACGAAGGGCTGTTCTAGGAGATAAGGCAAGGGCGGGGCCCCGGCATCTTCCCCATCTGAAGTATCACAGGGAATATGGTGAGCTAGGGGCACCCTACTGTTAGGGCCAGGAATGGTGGTCCCAGGTCACTCGTCAGTCAAATCGTGACACCCTGATTCGAGTGATGTTTCACTTACTTGGCTGAATAGTGAAGTTTTTATAAAATCACTGATTTATCAGCAGGATATTATCACTAGTGGACTAGTAAACCTGCTACTGTGTAGTTGTCCACATTTGAGGGCTCTGTATAACTACACACTAACAATTAACAGCTTTTTGCCAATGCACAGTGTACACAGACAGATGCCAACCAGTGATGAGGGCGGGGTGATACAGAGCTCAGCCTTCATAGAACTGCTAGATCTGCAACAGGTAAAACAGTGATTTTATCAAAACTGCAGCAAGCAACCCAGTAAGCAATATATAGCTGGAATCAAGGCCTCTGCTCTTACATTATGATGCTCTTAAGTGGGGCAGAAAAAACCTGGTGACAGATTCCCTATAAACTTGTATTGCATACAAAGTGTCTTCAAGGATGAAAGTGAATGTATAGTAAACAGTCATTTTGCAAGCCTAAGGCTAAAAATTAGATATTTTAGTGAAAACTATTTCCAAACATAGCATTTATGGGAATGTTTGCATGTAGATGTCATGTTACAACAACGCCGAGGTATCAAAGATTTTGGTTTACTTACATAAGTTATTATTTGATGAGATGTTGCCTTGATCAATTTTGTAAGTACCAAAAAAGTGTTATTATGGTTACTGTGGATCAATTAAGTTAGTGATTCGCAACTAGTCGCTCTTGGGCCACATGTGTCTCCTGACCCCTACAGAGACCTCTGCCTCAGGGGATGGGGACTCTGGGGAGATCTAGATGGAGTTTCTCCTGTCCCAAGATTGATATGGTAGGACACAACATCCTACAAACTCAACTGACCTTGACCATATAAAATGTTTATAACATTTCAGAGACTTAGTATTTAATTGTTAAAAGAAAGTTATCAATGGCATTTGATGTGATTAGGGAAATCATTTTACATCCGTTTCTCATTTCAAAAAGTGATGGTACAGCACTATTGGTATGGAACTACATCATCTTCTAAATTCATATCCTAGTGATTTCCTATAGCTAGCTTTTACAAAAGTCTATGGAAGACAAGTAACGAAAAAATGGCATGCGAATTGTGAAGTGAGAGGCAAGGGCAGACACACCATTGGTGCAACTTTGGGTAGTCGCACAGGGGACAAGAGGTAAAGGGACCCACTAGCATTTCCGAAGCAGGTGGAATTGTGTATGATGATGAGCTATTGGACTGCAAAGTGCTCAAATGAAGTTCTGGCACAGTGACCATCTTCTGTCTGTGTCCACTCCTGGCAATTTCTGCTCTATTTGTACATTGAAAATTGGTGAAATCCTGTAGAAAATTATAAAGATTTTACCTGAGTGGTTTATATGAGAAAAAAAAAATATTTTCTTTTTACTGCTCTCATTGCTTGTGATAACCTGGTAAGTAGTTAAAATTGGCCAATTGTAAAAAAAAAACTAGGAGTCTTGAATGACTCAGATGTCGTGTTGTATATGTAGAGGATGGAAGGGTAAGCAGCTGCCAGACATTTGTGTCAGTGCACCTCTCAGGGAAAGCAATAGGACTATATAGCTTGCTGAAATGCAATATGTATGGGGTCTGATGTTCAACATTAGAATCTTTAAAATTTTGTCAAGAGCATCTGCTTCCACATACTAGGTATGTACCCTACATGGCATGTGGAAGAAGGCACTTTGGTCAGATGTGACCAGAAGTAAAACAATTTGGGCTAAATGCAAAACGCTTTGTGTGACAGAAACAAACTCTACACATTGCCCTGAAAACACCATCCCCACTGTCAAACATGGTGAGGGCAGCAAAATGCTTTGGGAATGTTTTTTTTCAGCAGGGACAGGGAAGGTGGTCAGAGTTGATGGGAAGATGAATGGAGCTAAATTCAGGGCAATCCTGGAGGAAAACCTGTTAGAGGTTGCAAAAGACTGGACCCTGGGGTGTAGGTTCACCTTCCATCAGGACAAGGACCCTAAACCAACTGCCTGATGTATTGACTTAGATCAAGGCATATTCATGTGTTTTAATGGCAAAGTCAAAGTCCAGCCCTAAATCCCGTTGAGAGTCTGTAGCAAGACTTGGAAATTGCTGTTCACAAACACCTCCATCCAATCTCCCTGAGGTGGAGCTAGTTTGCAAAGCCGAATGGGCAAAAATGTCATCTTCTAGATATGCAAAGCTGGTGGAGACATACCCCAAAAGACTTGAAACAGTAATTGTAGCAAAAGGTGGTAAGGTGGTCTTACATTTTCAGGCTACAGGATCTGAATACAAGTGCTCTTCATAATTTTCAGATTAATATTTTTAAAATATTTAGACAATTATCATTTCTTTACACTTCAAAAATACTTGCTACTGTGTGTTGGTATATACTGTATATATACTACTCAAAAAATAAAGGAACACTTCTTAAACATAGGATCCTATGCTTAAGTGTTCCCTTTATTTTTTGAGCAGTATATATATATACAGTATATATATACACCGAGTTTGTGGGTGTAACGTGAAAAAAAATGAAAAATGTGGGAAAGTTCATGGGGTATGAATATTTTTTTACTTTTTGAAGGCACTGTATGTATCATTAATATACTATGACTTTTTACTTTTGCATGACACATCACTAGGTTTAACAAAAATGTTTAGTTAAATGTCATAGTAACTGTAATGATAAGCGATCATAAATTATGAAAAAGAATATGCCTCCAACAAAAAATGGGAAACATAATGATGCAATAGCTTTACTCGATACCTCAGTATGTGATTCACGGTTTGGAATGTCAAAGGAGATTGATGGAACAAAATGCGAAACAGGAACGTCTTCTCTCTAGGGAAGATATATAGTGCATATTGTAACTACAACCAACATAACAGTTTATAATGCAGACACGACTTCAAGTGTTCGACCCACTAAAAAGGTCTTTGACTCCCACTAAAGCCTAACAGCTGAATAATTCTCTGCAGAAATGACACTGCAATTACACGAGCACAGAACCCCAAGACAGTTAGAACTTGTGATAAAACTGGCCTGCTATACCACTTTCTGCATTATAAACCTAAAGGTTTGGGCACGTGAACATGTGCGGGATATTATAGCTGTGGCCAAAGAGGATGATGTTGAGTTTTTAAAAACCATCACTCGACATTTTAAACTACACCATTCATGTGACTCCTGTGGTCTTCAAATTAAAGGGATAGACCGCATCATCACCATTCTCCGTAGTGGCAATCTAATCCGCCTTTTGGCTCAGAAGGAGTTGCGTTGGATTTGGAAGCTACGAACCTTACAACCCCTTGGCCTCAATGAAACTTTGAGTTCTACTCTTTCCTCGGATGGCACTGCTCCATGCCTTTCCACCCCCCCCCCTGGAAGAAGGCTCTGCACCGAAACTCGAGTTGAGGCAGCGGCGCCACAAGCCCCAGATAACACCAGGCTTTTCTTTACTCCTCTCTTTACTTTATTTCCTTGCTCAAGGGCATCTATTTGATTCTTCACACAGCCCTGTTGGACTTCACTATCACTCAAGTATCTTTGGTCTCCATAAACAACCATGTCCTTCCTGTCCATGGGACTGCTCGCTTTGCACAATGCACTTGAACTTTTGAGCTAGTTATAAATTGCTTACTCTGCCTGTTTGTTGCCTGTCTCAGTTGTGGTTCCACACTTATGGCTCACCATTGTCATCACCTTACTACCAGTGTTTATACATGTTTTTATATGTCTGTTCAATAAAGCTTTAACTTTTTATTTATGGTTCTTTGGTGCTATTTCTTTTGATATGATTTCCACTTTCTGTATTATGAAAGGACCTGCGGCAATGTTCCTTCTTAGGTGGAGTGATGATGGTTTAGCATCACTACACATATATAGGAGAAGGCAAGGGGGCTTGTTAGGAGCTTGGGGTTATGTGATTTTTTTTCTGGGCCATTTTTACTTTTAAGTAGGCTGTAAGAGGCATTGTTACTTTAGGGGGGTTCTCAGAGCACTATTAACTTATGGGGAGCTCTCTCTGTATTACTTTATGAGCGTACTCAGGGCATTATTACTTTTCACAATGTACCCTCAGGCATTATTAATTATTATTGGGAAAAGTCTGGGTATTAACTGTTAAGGGGCACTTAGGTGACATTACTACTTTTTGAGGTGTGCTAGGGACATTATTAATTGTTAAAGGCACTCAAGAGGCATTATTATTAAGGGGCACTTGGGCTCATTATTACTTGTTAAGATGCAGTTGGGGCAATATTACTTTTTAGGGGGCTTTCTGGACAATATTACTTGTTAAGAATGCATTTAGGGGAAAAATTACTTTTTAACGGTATTCCGCAAAAGTGGGCCACAAAAATCTTCTCGCCTTTCGCGTCAGAGCTTCCTTATACCCGGCCCGGGGTGAACCTCACTGTCCCTCTTTGTTGGTAAGTTCCCCTATATTTGATACTTTTGTTATCTTAACTCTGATGGACCTTCTTTTGGTCCGAATGTCACTATTACCTTGGATCTTTGTGGGGAATTTTTCCATATGCATGGATTGCTGTCTGCACTAGAATTATCATGTAACTAATCTTGTTGTGCTTTCCATGTTTGAGGGTACGGCGGTTTTTCCCTGTGGTCTCTCTGAGTCATCCTGCTATATTTTGCTCTTCTATTGTAACTTTATATAATATATTGTTATATGAATTTTCTAGTAAAGTGATGCTTTTTACCTTATTCACCTATTTGCTCTCCTTCCTCCTTTCACACATGCATTTATGGAGCGGGTGTTCTTTTTACCTGGCATGGGATTATTTTTATCCCATTAATTGACATTGTGTATGCCTCTGGGGATTTTTGCATTTACCAAATATTTAAGTGTGCTGGATATATAGAGAGTAGAGTTGAGCGAAATGGGTCAGTCAAATTCAAAAGTCACCGACTTTCGCTAAAGTCGGGTTTCGCCGATCGAAATCCGACCATAGCGTGAGGTCAGCCATGCAGTCGCCGACCCGAGCGCCAAAGTCGCGTTTCCCATAATGCTTCCAGCGCCTTTTCTCAGCCAATGATCAAGAACGCACACTGTGGGCAACGTGATGACATGGGCAGCGGCCACCACCATCTTAGAGAAGGGCATTCAAGTGATTGGCTTGCTTTGTGTTGTGTCACAGTGGCTATAAAAGCCCTGACCGCCGACCGCCATTTTGCTTCTGCCGATGTTAGCATAGGGAGAGGTTGCTGCCGCTGTTTCTCAATAGGGAGAGTGTTAGGCAGGAAAGAAAAAAAAATCTGTGCATCTGCTGATAGCGATTTTCAATGTAGTTAGTGTGCAGTGACAGGGGAGGATTTTTTTGTGTGCAGTAGCGCTGGTGATTATTAGGCTGCCATATTAGGCTACCTGGTAGCTGCATTGCTGTGTGCACACTGCTGTGCAGACTGCTTTTTTCAAAGCACTCCTACTTTTATTCTTTTTTTCTGCACAGTTACCGAGCATTCATTTTTTCACACACCGTATAGAGGTGTACGCTCCTCACACACTACTGTGTACTGGCTGGTATCACGGACAAATACATGCTATCTGTGTGTGACTCCAGAAAAAAACAGATGGAGATTTACATTTTTCCATACATACACCATAGAGAGCTGTCCGCTTCTCAAACAGTATCATATATCTGCTGTTTGGATCACGGTCAAATCTGTACAGAGACAGCGTGTGTGTGTGAGTTCGTAAATACATATACGGAAATTTCCAGTTTTCCATACACCGTATTGAGCTGTCCGCTTCTCAAACAGTATCGTATATCTGCTGTTTGGATTAAGGTCAAATCTATACAGAGACAGCATGTGTGTGTGACTCCGGAAAAAAATAGACAGAGATTTAAAATTTTCCATACATACACCGCATAGAGCTGTCCGCTTGTCAAACAGTATCGTATATCTGCTGTTTGGATTACGGTCAAATCTATACAGAGACCGCATGTGTGTGTGACTCCGGAAAAAAATAGACAGAGATTTAAAATTTTCCATACATACACCGCATAGAGCTGTCCGCTTGTCAAACAGTATCGTATATCTGCTGTTTGGATTACGGTCAAATCTATACAGAGACAGCGTGTGTGTGTGACTCCGGAAAAAAATAGACAGAGATTTAAAATTTTCCATACATACACCGTATAGAGCTGTCCGCTTCTGATACAATACCATATATGTGTGAGACTCCGGAAATACATATACGGACATTTCCATTTTTCCATACACCGTATAGAGCTGTCCGCTTCTCAAACAGTATCATATATCTGCTGTTCGGTTCACGGTCAAATCTATACAGAGACAGAGTGTGTGTGTGAGTCCGTAAATACATATACGGACATTTCCATTTTTCCATACATACACCGTATAGAGCTGTGCGCTTCTGAAACAATACCATATATCTGCTGTTTAGATTACGGTAAAATCCATACCGAGGCAGTGTCTGTGTGTGACTACGGAAAAAAATAGACATAGATTTTCATTTTTCCATACATACACTGTATAGACCTGTCCGCTTCTGATACAGTACCGTATATCTGCTGGTTGGATTACGGTCAAATACATTCTGGGAGAGTGTCTGTGTGTTACTCCGGAATCAAATATACGGAGATTAACATTTTCCCCAAAAATGTTTACAGCTGTACACTTTTGATACAGTACTGTATATCTGCTGGTTGGATTATGGTCAAATACATACTGGCAAAGCGTCTGTGACTAGGGAAATATATATGGAGATTTAAACTTTTTCCCTACACCTTATACAACTGTGTGCTACTCATACAGTAACATATATCTGCTGGTATTTTTGGTACATTTTCCCAAACATGAGGAAGTATAGTGGAAGAGGCCGCAGTCGTGGGTGGGAGGGAGCAGCTGGTACTGATGGTGGTGGTGGTGCATCTGCTGGTTATGCCAAAAGCACAATAGCAGCTAAAGCAGGAGATGTTGAGCCTGCGGCATCGTCTGGCACAAGAAGGACTGTAGGGTTCCCTTTTCTGGGAGTAGGTAAAGCGCTTTTAAAGCCGGAGCATCAGGAACAGGTTTTGACTTACATTGCCAAAACAGCCTCCAGCTCTATTGCCTCCTCTTCTGAAGTTTCAAAAACTGCAAGCACTGAGTCGTCAGTGCAGGCTTCTGGTCAGGAACAACCCCTTTCCTTGTGTCCTTCACCCACACCAAAAGTGAAGGATGTGGCAGGCCACATTTCAGATTACTCCATGGAGCTCGTTTCACATACCATGCCTGGGTTATCAAGTCAAATCCTGAATTCCCCAGTCCAAGATGAATCTGACATGGAGTGCACTGCACTGATGCACAGCCACTGCTAGATGATTCTGCTGGTACATTGACCCAGAGCACTACATTTCCCTCGCAGTCTACTGAGCCAGAATCAGACCCTGATGAAACTCAGGTGCCCCTTCCCGCATACTATACCACCTTACACGGTGACACAGAGGATGTTGCAGATGAAATTGAAGAGGAGGTGAAGGATGACCCAGTTGTTGACCCAGATTGGCATCCTTTTGTGGAAAAGGGTGCCGCTGGCAGTAGCTCAGAAGAGGAGAAGATCTGCAGCAGGCATCGACATCGCAGCAGCGGTTATCTGGCAGGCCCGTAGCTGTCCAAAAACATGGTAAAAAAAACAAAAGAGTTGCAGGACAGCCTGGCCAGATGGTCAAATTAGCACAGCGTGCAAGCCCTGAAAATTTATACCATAGTAGGAAGAGTGCAGTGTGGCACTTTTTTGTCCAAAATACTATTGATGGGGCAAAGGTTATCTGTAAGAAGTGCGGAAGGACCTTTAGCCAAGGGAAAAATCTCTCAAATTTCAATACCAGTTGCATGCTTAGACTTTTAACCACCATGCACTTGCAAGCGAGGATGGACTACAAAACCTCAGGTAGCACATGTGCACCTGCTCCGACTGAAGGTAGCCAGCAACGCTCCATCGCTTCCCCCACTGTAAGCCCACCGGTAAGCACACCACCAGCACTAAATGTTGAGGTGTCGTCGCAAGGCCAAAGCAGTCAAGGAATCACAATGTTTTTGCAACGAAAGACTGAATCTAGGCCATCACCACCATCACTATCACCATCACCAACCCCCTCTCAGTCCGTCAGGTCCACCGCTAGTTCCCCCATCTGCAGCTCTCAAGTCCAGCTCACCCTACCAGACACTCTGAGTAGGCCAAGAAAGTACTCATCCTCTCATCCGCGTACACTGGCTTTGAATGCCTACATTGCCAAACTGATCTCATTAGAGATGATGCCATTCGGTTTGGTTGAAAGCGAAGCATTCCGAGAGCTCATGGCCTAGCTGTCCCACGCTATGACCTACCCAGTTGGCACTTCTTTTCTCGAAAAGCCACCCCTGCCCTCCACCTGCATGTGAAAGACCGCATTGTCCATGCACTCAAACAATCAGTGAGTGGAAAGGTGCACCTCACAACAGATGCATGGTCCAGTAGGCATGGCCAGGGCCGTTATGTGTCCATCACTGTGCACTGGGTTAATGTGGTGGATGCAGGCTCCACAGGGGACAGCGGCGGTGGAACAGTGCTGCCTAGCCCACGGTATAGGAAACAGTTGGCTGTAGGCGTTCGACCCTCCTCCTCCTCCTCCAGAAGTGAAAGCTTGTCGACAGAGCGCAGTCGCACAAGCACTCCATCCGCAGCTGCCAGTGTTGCACACGAGGTGTCCCACTATCGAACAGCTAGTGGTAAGCGGGAGCAGGCTGTTTTAAAGATGATGTCTTTGGGCGACAACAGACACACCGTGGAGGTACTGGCCGACTACTTGCAGCGACAAACTGAGTCATGGCTGGACAGTCTACATCTTGAGCCAGGCAAGGTAGTCAGTGATAATGGCTGGAATTTTGTGGCAGCCATAGCCCTTGCAAAACTCAGACACATACCTTGCCTGGCTCACACCTTGAACCTGGTGGTGCAGTGCTTCCTCAATAATTATCCGGAGTTAACAGCCCTGTCCATAAGGTGCGAAGACTGTGCTCGCACATCCGTCGCTCGCCCGTACACTCCAGTCGTATGAAGAAGCTGCAGTGATCGCTCCACCTCCCCAAGCACCGCCTAATCATAGACGTTACAACAAGGTGGAACTCCATCAGGCACATGGTTGAGAGGCTGTGCGAACAGAGGCAGGCTGAAATGCATTTGTGGGAGGATACACGGGCAGGCAGTTTGAGGACAGACATGGAGTTGTTGGGTGTGCAGTGGTCAAAGCTGAAAGACCTCTGTAAAGTTCTTCAGTGTTTTGAGGAATGCACACGGCTGGTAAGCGCAGATGACGCCATCATAAGCATGAGCATCCCACTTATGCGTCTGCTCATGCAAACTTTAAAGCACATTAAGGATCAGGCGTCTGCTGCAGAGGAGAATGAAGAGGAAGCGGGAAGCCTTGATGACAGTCAGCCATTGTCAGCAAGGGCAACTGACCTGGACGAGGTGGAGGAAGAAGAGGAAGAGGAGGAGGAGGATGAGGGGGATGATTATTTTGGGGAGGAGGATGCTTCTCGGGGCAAGAGAAAATGTTGGCATGCCAAGGTCAGCTACAGGGTTTGTGTGTGACTAGAGGGATGTGGATTTGCCAGAAAGTGGTCCTCCAGCCACCACTGGCAGTGCATCATTGACACCTGGAACATTGGCCTACATGTGTGATTATGCCTTGCGGTCCTAAAAAGAGACCCCCACATTGCCAAAATGATGAAGGATGATGACTAATGGTTGGCCAGCATCATCGATCCACGCTAAAAAGGCAAATTACAGAACATCATGCCACAGGAGAACCTAGAGCTAATATTGGCTAACAAACAAGCAACTCTGGTAAACCGTTTGTTTGAGGCATTCCCAGCACACAGCAGCAGTGTTGGATCTCCCACGAGCCATACTGGGCAAAATGGAAGAGGTGTTCATGGTGCACACAGCCAAAGTGGCGTTGGATAATAGGGGTTTCATGACCATGTTGTGGACTGATTTCTAAAGTACCGCTCACACGACTGGTAATACTGAATCGATTGAAAGTGACAGGAGACAGCAGTTGTCAACTATGGTTACAAACTACTTCAAGTCCCATATCGATGTTCTCCCTCACAGGTCCCCTTTGACTATTGGGCCTGTAAACTGGACACCTGGCCTGAATTGGCACAATATGCCTTGCTGGATCTCGCTTGCCCTGCTGGTAGTGTGCTATCTGAAAGAGTCTTCAGTGCTGCTGGATCAATCCTGACAGAAAAAAAGGACCCATCTTTCAACCCAAAATGTTGATGATCTAACCTTCATTAAAATGAACCATGCATGGGTTTCAAAGGATTTTGTCCCACCTTCCCCTGATGACACATAGGTCGCCAGGAAAATGGCTCGCTTTTGTCCTCCTCTTCCTCAGACTTCTCCAATTCCTCCATTTGCAGCTGCTGAATGTCCAGCCTACACATCAACATATGCCATTTTTTTCAACCTCCCTTACTAGGCTGCCCCCCCCAGGGCCGGGGTCACCACCTGGCACACCCGGGCAAGTGCAGCTGCCCTGAACAGGTGGGTGGGCCCACTCTTGGGCGACGGCACTGGCACAGGACCCCTTATAGTACAATACAGTGTCTCTGATGGTGGAGGGGCCCACTCGCCATCAGACACACCGGCGTACTATGAAGGGCCCTGTGCCAGTACCAGGGCCCACGAGTGGGCCCCCCTGCTTGCTCAGGGCCCCAGCACTTGCAATACTTACCTCTCCCTGCTCCACCGCTGTGTAGTCTAGGCAGTTAAATCCTTCACAGGAATGGCCACTACAAATTTGGTGAACTTATCGATGATGGTTAAGACGTAGCTATGGCCTGCCCTGCTGGGATCTACCTTCAGATGATCAACGGCTACCATTTGTAATGGACGCCGACTCACAATCGGATGCAGTGGTGCTTTATGATCAGCTTTCACAGTTTTCTTAGTCACAGACCTGTGACAATCCTGCCACCATTTTTCAATGTCTTCTCTCATGCCAATCCAATAGAATCGCCTACGGCCTGTGGCTTCTGTCTTTTGCACTCCAAAGTGACCAGACAGATCATGATAGGCAGTGATGACCATGTCTACATCTCTCCCTGTGATCACAATTTGATGGAGAGGAGTAACGGTGATGGGATCCACGCTACTGCGATACAGCAACACTTTCTTCACAATGAACCATTTTCGCTGTCTCCACAGACAAAGTAATTGAGGGTCAGCATCACCTCTGCGAATTCTCCCGGGAGGTCCCGTGATTAGTAATTCCCAAATTTCTGCAATCACTCAACTTTCCGTCTGTACTTGTATCCATCTAGTTTCCTGTAGCGGAGAGTCTTGGACAGGCATACTGAGACTGAAATATATACGAAGATTTAAAAGTACCCCAACACTGTATACTGGTGTACGCTTCGAATACATTTCCCTTTTTCTACTTTTTATATTCTGCTGTAATCCATGCTGAGCCTGTGAGAGTTTGTGTCTGACTCTGGTAAAATATAAGGAGATTTAAATTGACCCTAACTCTGTATGCAGCTGTACGCTTGTAATACATTACCTTTTTTGACTTTTTATATTCTTGTCTAATCCATACTGTGCCTGTGAGTGTTTTTGTCTGACTCCGGAAATATAGACGTGGATTTACAATTACCCCTAGACTGGATACACCTGGTATCTGCTGATACAGTATCTTTTTTCAACATTTTGGATTACGGTTAAATCCATACTGACTGGGTGAGCGTCTGAGGGTGACTCCTGAAATACTGTATATACGGAGTGTGTATAAAAGCCCTCACCGCCGACTGCCATTTTTCTTCTGCCCATCTTTACAGTATGGAGAGGTTGCTGATGCTGTTTATCATTAGGGAGACACTTAGGCCTGTAAACAGAAGTTCTTATGTGCTTGCGCTGAACGCAATTGTTGTGTACAGTTAGTGTGCAGTGACAGGGTAGGACTTTCTTGTGTGCAGCAGCGCTAGTTATTAGGCTGCCTGCCAATGACAGGGAGGATTTTCTTGTGTGCAGCAGCGCTTATTATTAGCCTGCTTTATAGCAGTATTGCTGTGTGTACACTGCTGTGCAGACTGCTTTTTACACAGCACTAATACTTTTATTCTTTTTTTCTGCATTGTTTTCCACACCGTATAGAGCTGTACGCTTCTCACCCACTACCGTGTACTGGCTGGTATCACGGAGAAATACATGCTGACTATCTGTATGTGACTCTGGAAATACAGTATATAGGGAGATTTACATTTTCACTTATACTATATACACCTGGTATCTGCTGATACAGTACCTTTTGTTCCACATTTTTTATTACGGTATAATCCATACTGAGTGAGCATGTGTGGTTTACTCCTTCAATATATACGGAGATAAAAATTTTACCCTATATTATATACACCTCCTATCTTGTGATACAGTACTTTTGTTCGACATTTTGTATTACGGTCAAATCTATACTGAGTGAGCATATACGGAGATTTAAATTGTACCCTATAATATATATATTTGCTATCTTGTTATCCAGTACCTTTTTTCAACATTTTGTATTATGGTCAAATCCAGTCTGAGTGATCGTCTGAGGGTGACTCCGGAAATATATACCGAGATTTAAAATTAGCCCAACATTGTATGCAGCTGTATGCTTGTGATACATTACCCATTTACTGCTTTTTATATTCTGGTCTAATCCATACTGAGCCAGTGAGAGTCTTTTTCTGACTCTGGAAATATATACGGAGATTTACAATTACCCCTACACTGTATACAGCTGTATGCTTCTGATCCATTACCCTTTTTCTTCTTTTTATATTCTTGTCTAATCCATACTGAGCCTGAGAATGTCTGTGTCTGCCTCCTGAAATATATACAGAGATTTAGAATGTTTAAACTATACTATATATACCTGGTATCTGGTGATACTGTACCCTTTTTCTTCTTTTTATATTCTTGTCTAATCCACACTGGGCCTGAGAGCGTCTGTGTCTGCCTCCTGAAATATATAGGGAGATTTAGAATGTTTAAACTATACTATATATACCTTGTATCTGTTGATACTGTACCCTTTTTCAACTTTTCATATTATTGTCTAATCCATACTGAGCCTGTGAGCGTCTGTGTCTGACTCATGAAATATATACGGAAATTTACAATTATCCCTAGACTGTATACAGCTGTATGCTTCTGATACAGTACCATATATCTGCTGGTGTTTTGGGTCCATTTTCACAAAAATTAGGAAATATGGTGGAAGAGTCCACGGTCGTGGGCGTGGGGGGCCAGCTGGTACTAATGGTGGTGGTGGTGCATCTGCTGGTAGTGCCAAAAGCACAATAGCAGCTAAGGCAGGAGGTGTTGAGCCTGCATCATGGTCTGGCTCTGCAAGGCCTGGAAGGCTCCCTTTTCTGGGAGTAGGCAAACCGCTTTTAAAGCCAGAGCATCAGGAACTGGTTTTGGCTTACATTGCTGAAACAGCCTCAGCTCTATCGCCTCCTCTTCTGAAGTTTCAAAAAATGCAATCACTGAGTCGTCAGTGCAGGCTTCTGGTCAGGAACAACCCCTTTCCTTGTGTCTGTCACCTCCACCAAAAGGTGAAGGATGCGGCAGCCCACACATCAGATTACTCCATGGAGCTCTTTTCACATATCATGCCTGGGTTATCACGTCAAATCCTGAATTCCCCAGTCCAACATGAATCAGAGATGGAGTGCACTGATGCACAGCCACTTCTAGATGATTCTGCTGGTACATTCACCAACAGCACTACATTCCCCTTGCACTCTACAGAGCCAGAATCTGACCTTGATGAAACTCAGGTGCCCCTTCCCGCATGCTATACCACCTTACACGGTGACACAGAGGAAGGTGCAGATGAAAGTGCCGGTTTCCTGAGCAGGTGGGTGGGCATACTCATGGACGACGGCACTGGCACAGGGTTCCTCATAGTACGCAAAAGTGTCTCTGCCGGTGGGAGGGCCCACTCACCGTCAGACACACCGGCGTACTATGAGGGGCCCTGTGCCAGTGCCGTCGCCCACGAGTGGGCCCCCCCTGATTGCTCAGGGCCACAGCACTTGCAATACTTACCTCTCCCTGCTCCACCACCGTGACATCTTCTTCATTTCCTGACAGTGACATTCAGGTCAGAGAGCACGATGACATCACGTCTGTATGCCCTCTGCCCAAACAGTCCAAGTGCAGAGAGCTGGAAGATGGCGACGCGTCCAGAGTAGAGCAGTGCCCAGCGAGGAGAGGTATTTAAGTTTTTTTAAAGGTTGGGAGCAATTTTTGGGGAGCACTATACACTGGAGAATGATATATGGTGCCCATCATACACTGGAGCATCATCCATGAGGCCCATCATATACTGGAGCATTCAAAATGGGGAACATCAGACACTGGAGCAGCATTTACGGGGCCCATTATACACTGGAGCATTAGAAATGGGGCCCATTATATATGGAGCATTATTTGAGCCCATAAGACACTGGAGCACCATCCATGGGGCCCATCATATACTGGAGCATCCTAAATGGGGCAGATCAGACACTGGAGCAGCATCTATGGGGCCCATTATACACTGGAGCATTAGAAATGGGGCCCATTATATATGGAGCATTATTTGGGCCCATAAGACACTGGAGCATCATCCATGGGGACCATCATATACTGTAGCATTATGTGGAGCTCATCATATACTGTATGGGACATTGTATGGGACCAATTATTCGGTATGGAGAAATATATGGGGCTCATTATTCTGTATGGCGCACTATGTGGTGGCCATAATACTGTATGGAGTAATATACTGTCCGTTTTTTGAGCTATTGTAGAATTTAAAATAGATATCAGTCATGTCATGTAAGAAGTAAAGTATTTTTCATTGTACTATACCTATATTTCTGTGCCGTATCGGAGCATCATGAATTGTGGTATGTGTTAAAGGGCACATTGACACTCTTTGGCCCGGGGCACACGAAAACCTGGAGCCAGCCCTACCCCCCCCACAAACTTTAGCCAAATAACCCCAGTTTTCAATGCGTAACTATTATTATAAAGTAAATTAAGGTTGACAAGCTTAAGTAATAAGAATTGATGTTGTTGGCATTGAAATGGTCACTGTAAGTGTGTTTACTGTCCTCCACTCCCTGTCGACTTTGCTTCCCCATTGACTTGCATTGGGTTTCGTGTTTCAGTAGGATCTCCGACTTTTCCCTATAGTCGGCCGATTTCGTTCGACTCGACTTTTGAGAAAGTCGGGTTTCATGAAACCCGAATCGACCCTAAAAAAGGCAAAGTCGCTCATCTCTAATAGAGCGGTAGAAAGGAAGGTGGCATGTGTGAGTTGAGAAATAAAGGCAAAAAAGAGGAAGGAACCAGACAAAAAGAGAAGAAAAGAGGAATATCGTAACCCCGCACTCTCATGGGAAGAAATGGAAGGCCCAGTTAGAAGAAGAGTATTGATCAGTTTTGCAAGTTAATTGTCTTTCAAAAAGAGTGAGCTTATTTGCTGAACAGTGGATACTGTGGTATAGGTCAGCAGCAAGTGGCACTAGTGGAACCAGATAATTGGGGACCTAATGGAACAACCAGGCCAATATTGGGTCAGCAACCTAAATATATCCACAGAGGCCTGAATTGGAGAGACCTATCAGGACAGGAAAAGGGAGGTCTGTATGTGGCTGTGAGTGTTCACCTGGCTATAAGGCCATGAATGTTAAGAAAGTGCCTCACCAAATAACATTATGTTGTGGAAATCTGAAACAAGAAGAAAAAGTACAGGCCGTGTCACAAGTTGGTGCACTGCAAGTCATTCAGGCTAACAGTGGACTCTTGCAAATTGCTTTTGAAAGTTCTACAGTGACATTCGGAGAAGAAGTGCTTTCACATTGTTCTTATGAAGTACAGTCTGAGCCTTGTAACTTGTGGATCTCAAAACCCTCCAACCATTAGTAAGTGTTAGTCCTTGTTCCTTGCCACTGTATCTTACAAGCCTCCGTAGTTGTAAATATGGGTAGATTATCTCATTTATACAGTGCGTTGCCAAAGTATTCGGCTCCCTGGAACTTTTCAACCTTTTCCCACATATCATGCTTCAAACACAAAGATACCAAATTTAAATTTTTGGTGAAGAATCAACAAGTGGTTCACAATTGTGAAGTTGAACAAAATTTATTGGTTATTTTAAATTTTTGTGGAAAAGCAAAAACTGAAAAGTGAGGCGTGCAATATTATTCGGCCCCTTTACTTTTAGTGCAGCAAACTCACTCCCGAAGTTCATTGTGGATCTCTGAATGATCCAATGTTGTCCTAAATGACTAAAGATGATAAATATAATCCACCTGTGTGCAATCAAGTTTCCGTATAAATGCACTTGCTCTGTGACAGTCTCAGGGGTCTGTTAGAAGCACAGAGAGCATCATGAAGACCAAGGAACACATCAGGCAGGTCCGTGATACTGTTGTGGAGAAGTTTAAAGCCGGATTTGGATACAAAATGATTTCCAATACTTTAAACATTCCAAGGAGCATTGTGCAAGTGATCGTGTTATGAATGAGTCACCGAGGAGGAAAAAACAAAAAGCAAGCTAAGCCTAGAAAACTGGAGAGGTTGGTAACTAGCGGATTGCAGACCCCTGATCCTATCCACAACAACTAGCAGTAGCCGTGGAGCGTGCCTACGGTGGTCCTAGATGCCTCGTCACGGCCGGAGAACTAAATAAGCCTAAAGAAAGAAAGGGAAAACCTAAACTGCCCCAGAGCAGACCCCAAAGCAATAGACAGCCCCCAACATGTATTGTCGGTGAAACAAGATGAAAACACAGACACAGGGAGAAAGATAGGCTGAGCAAACGATGGGGCCCTTCACGCAAAAAACCCTTCCAAAAAGAATGTCCAACACGTCTGATAGAAAAAGGCCCTGAAGTCGCTAGACTTCAAATCACTATATCAGCACTCAGGTATATGCTGAAGACAGAGCAAAAGAGATCAACTGATCAGAGACAAAATGGGGATTAAGCCCAGTCCCAGCCAGGGCTGGCTGAACACAAAAACTAAGTAAACCAGACAAAAACTCATATGAACAATAGCAGAGAAAACTTAGCTTTAGGAAGGCAGGATCCAAACTGGAAACCAGGAGCCAGAGTCAGGAAAAATCACCAGCAAGAAACTAGGGAGTCGGCTGCCTTAAATCCAATCAGAAACTCCTGATGTCCAATCGCAGTCCTCTTCCTCAGGTGGCCGATCTCTGCCATTTAGATCAGCTTCATTACCTCCCTTCACCAACAGAGGGAGTTCAGATAGAGAACTCACTACTCCTCTGTCAGCACAGCCAGCTCCATAACCCTCACCAGAAGCCAGAGGCAAACCTGAAAATGAGCTCACAACAGTACCCCCCCTTGAGGAGGGGTCACCGAACCCTCATCCACGCCACCGGGCCAATCAGGATGGGCCTGTTGAAAAGCACGAACCAATCTATCGGCATGAATATCAGAGGCAGAGACCCAAGAATTGTCCTCCTGGCCATAACCCTTCCACTTGACCAAATACTGGAGTCTCCGTCTAGCCAGATGAGAATCCAGTATTTTCTCTACCTCATATTCCACATTACCTTCAACCAATAGAGGGTCAGGAGGTGCAGCCACAGGAACTACTGGCTCAACATATCTCTTCAACAGCGACTTATGAAACACGTTATGGATCTTAAACGTAACAGGAAGAGCCAATTGAAAAGAAACCGGATTAAGAATCTCCAAAATCTTGTAAGGTCCAATAAATCTTGGCTTGAACTTTGGAGAAGCCACCTTCATAGAGATATTCTTTGATGACAACCAAACCATATCACCCACTTTAAACCGGGGACCAATGGTCCTATGCCGGTTAGAAAACCACTGGGCCTTTTCCTGGGAGAGAGACAACTTATCCACTAATTAGTCCCAAATCTGCTGCATTCTCTCTACCACAGTGTCAACACCTGGGCAGACTGAAGATTTCACTTGCCCTGAAGAAAATCGAGGATGAAACCCAAAGTTACAGAAAAAGGGCGACATCAAGGTGGCAGAACTAGCTCTATTATTTAAAGCGAATTCGGCCAAGGGCAAAAATGAAACCCAATCATCCTGATCAGCAGATATAAAACATCTCAAATAGGACTCCAAAGTCTGGTTTGTTCTTTCCGTCTGCCCATTGGTCTGAGGGTGAAACGCAGAGGAGAAGGACAACTGAATTCCCAGCTTGGAACAAAAGGCTTTCCAGAATCTGGAAACAAACTGAACTCCTCTGTCCTATACAATGTTCTCAGGAATCCCATGCAACTGAACCACCTGTTGTAAAAACAAGGGCACCAACTCTGAGGAAGATGGCAACTTTGGGAGTGGTACAAGATGGACCATCTTAGAGAATCTATCACAAATCACCCAGATAACAGTCATTCTCTGAGAGACAGGAAGATCAGAAATAAAATCCATTGAAATATGGGTCCATGGCCTCTTAGGCACCGGCAAGGGCATCAGCAACCCACTAGAGCGAGAACAGAGTTTAGACCGGGAACAAGTCCCACAGGACTGCACAAAATTCCTGACATCACGAGATAAGGCGGGCCACCAAAAAGACCGACTCACCAAATCTCTGGTACCAAAAATACCTGGCTGACCAGCCAATGCGGAGCAATGAACTTCAGACATCACTCTCTTCCTCCACTGGTCAGGAACATACAATTTTCCCATAGGACAATGCTCAGGTTTGTCCTCCTGGAATTCTTCCAGAGCACGTCTCAAATCGGGCGAGATGGCAGAAAGAACTACCCCCTCACCTAGGATGGTAGTAGGCTTGGTCACAACAGGAGAATCAGCAAAGAAACTCCTAGAAAGGGCATCTGCCTTAACATTCTTAGTGCCTGGAAGAAAGGAGACAACAAAATCAAACCGCGTAAAAAACAAGGCCCACCTAGCCTGTCTAGGATTCAAGCGTTTGGCCGACTCAAGGTAAATCAAATTCTTGTGGTCAGTGAGGACCACAACTTGATGTCTAGCTCCCTCCAACCAATGTCTCCACTCCTCAAATGCCCATTTCATGGCTAACAATTCCCGATTCCCCACATCATAGTTGCTCCTGAAAGGCCGAAACAGCCTCTGAAGACCAATTCAGCACATCAGCACCCTTCTCAGTTAAATCAGTCAGTGGTTTAGCAATACCAGAAAAATTAGCTATAAATTTACGATAAAAATTAGCAAAACCCAAAAACTTCTAGAGAGCCTTCAAAGAAGTGGGTTGAACCCAATCATAAATGGCCTGTACCTTGGCCGGGTCCATTTCAATAGTTGACGGAGACAAAATAAATCCCAAAACTGAAATCCTCTGTACACCAAAAAGGCACTTCGATCCCTTAACATACAAGGAATTCTCCCTCAAAATCCGGAACACAGTCCGAACATGTTCCACATGAGAATCCCAATCCCTGGAAAAAATCAAAATATCATCCTGATAGATGATCAAAAACTTATCCACAAAGTCCTGGAAAATATCATTCATAAAGGACTGGAAGACAGAATGGGCATTAGTGAGCCCAAAAGGCATCACCAGGTACTCAAAATGTCCCTCCGGAGTATTAAACGCCATCTTCCATTCATCCCCATGCTTGATGCGAATAAGATTATATGCCCCACTGAGGTCAAGCCTAGTAAACCAGCAAGCACCTTTAACTCTGGAGAATAAATCAGAAATCAGGGGTAACGGATACTGAAATTTAGCCGTAATTTTGTTGAGGGAACGGTAGTCAATACAAGGCCTTAATGAACCATCCTTCTTGGTCATGAAAAAAACCCAGCACCTAAGGGCGAAGAGGATGGTCTAATATGACCCTTCTCCAACGACTCCTTAATATAAGATCGCATAGCCTCGTGTTCGGGTACAGATAAATTGAAAAGAATTCAGCAGCATACTTCTAATATTGGGAAAGCTAAAACTGACAAAGAAAAAGGTAAGGCTGGTTTCACATTTGCGTTTTTTTTCGCGGTATTTTAGCGCTAAATAGCGCATGCTTTTTTTTCCCTATACTTTGCATGGGATGCGCTTATGTGCGCATACACATGCGTTTGTACGCGCATGCGTTTTTTGCGGTATGCGCTCGGGCGCACAAAATGCAACCTGTTGCATTTTTTGGGCGTCCGACTTGCCTCAAAAAAACGCATGCGCGCGCAATGCGTTTTTTTACAGCAAGACACCCATTATAAGTCTATGGTGAGCATATGTGCGCATTGGCATGCTTATGTATGCGTTTTTTTGCACATGCGTTTTTTTTTTTACCATTAGTTTAGACAATGGAATTTAGGGGTTTGGGTTAGAGTTAGGGTTAGTTAAGGGGGTTTAGGGTTAGGGTTAGGGTCAGGGTCAGGGTTAGGGTTAGGATCAGGGTATGGTTTGGTTAAGGGTTAGGGTTAGGGTTAGGGTCAGGGTCAGGGTTAGGGTTAGGATCAGGGTATGGTTTGGTTAAGGGTTAGGGTTAGCGTCAGGGTTAGGGTTAGGGTTAGGGTTAGGGTCAGGGTCAAGGTTAGGGTTAGGATCAGGGTATGGTTTGGTTAAGGGTTAGGGTTAGGGTTAGGGTCAGGGTTAGGGTTAGGGTCAGGGTTAGGGTTAGGGTATGGTTTGGTTAAGGGTTAGGGTTAGGGTTAGGGTCAGGGTCAGGGTCAAGGTTAGGGTTAGGATCAGGGTATGGTTTGGTTAAGGGTTAGGGTTAGGGTTAGGGTCAGGGTCAAGGTTAGGGTTAGGATCAGGGTATGGTTTGGTTAAGGGTTAGGGTTAGGGTCAGGGTCAAGGTTAGGGTTAGGATCAGGGTATGGTTTGGTTAGGGTCAGGGTTAGGGTTAGGGTCAGGGTTAGGGTTAGGGTATGGTTTGGTTAAGGGTTAGGGTTAGGGTCAGGGTCAAGGTTAGGGTTAGGATCAGGGTATGGTTTGGTTAAGGGTTAGGGTTAGGGTTAGGGTCAGGGTTAGGGTTAGGGTTAGGGTATGGTTTGGTTAAGGGTTAGGGTTAGGGTCAGGGTCAAGGTTAGGGTTAGGATCAGGGTATGGTTTGGTTAAGGGTTAGGGTTAGGGTCAGGGTTAGGGTTAGGGTCAGGGTTAGGGTTAGGGTTATTAAAGTCATGGTTTGGGTTAGTGTGAGGGGCCACCTAATGTTTGGAAAAAACGCAAACGCGGTAAAAACGCTCTAAAAACGCATACAAACGCATAAAAACGCTGCGTTTTTTTCATGCATGCTCATAAAAATGCTTGAAAAAAACGCAGCAGTTGTATGCTTTTGTATGCATTTTTTCAATGCGTTTTTTTGCGGGAAAAACGTGCTGCAAAAAAAAGCAAGTGTGAAACTAGCCTAAGCCCATAACATCGGTTGCATGCCACTTTCTTGAATATCATGGCAGCAAACCCAATGGGATGCGGATTGTGGTCCTGGATCAGGCTTTGGGCAGCATTCGGGGTGGCAACTTAACTAAAGAATTGTTGCATCGTGAATCCCACTGGATCTATAATCTCAACAGTACTTCACCCGGTGGCTTGAATGAGGAGCTTCTTTTTTCGGGTTTTTATGGTTGATGATATTTGGACTTATACATTTTTTTCTTTTCTTCTTTCTTCACAGCATCCAGTATAAAGAAATGTGATACTTTACAACAGCGTTAACATGGTTATTTTTCCATCTTTGATTGAACACCCCTGTGGAGTGTAGTTGCAAGCTTTTCAACATGGCGACACTGGTTTCAACTATTACGACTTCTGGAACTGTTTGTTGGAATGGACTATTGCCTCATGGACATTTCTTCAGTACATGCCCTGTCTTTGTTTAGGATTGGGCCTTCTTGTCTTGCTTAAAATATAGGGCTACGTCCATTGTGGATTGCGTTCATTGATTTTTGTAATATTTACATTCTTCCCATGTTAGGATCATTTCTGTTCATGATCTGGCTCCTAGGATCAACTTTATTAACAGTTGATATTTTAACATCTGATCATTATTCAGTTAGATTTCCCTGTAGATTATGGATAAATATATGGTCCTTTTAAATTTTGAAATCAAATATGAGTTGCTCTTTTGGTTCCATTGAGCCATCAATCTCCAATGTGATTTGCATTTATAGAGCTTGGAGTTAAAATAGGTTCACATGTGTTGGACATATTATTAGCATCTAATGGAATATGCAATGTAATTGTAGCCAGTATATTGCCTTTTTGAATATGTGGCTTTTTAATAGGACTCTCCATCTCCAATATTAAAACCAAGACATGGCCATACTTTGATAGAGTACTTGGCCGCAATTTGCGGCTGGTATTTACAGAATACCTGTTAGGATATGTATCATCATGATCACCAATTTTTTCTCTATTCTTGAATATGGGTTTTTCCAACAGCATTTGTTAATTCTTTGTATATGGTTACACTCTTGGCATAATACCTGGCTCTTTTTACGGCTAGTATATACATATACATTTTCCATTTTTTGGGTCGTTTTCAACAGCATTTGTGATTCTTGTTAGCAAAACTTTTCGTTGTAAATGGAAATTTTGAAACTGAACAATCTATTTCCTTGAATCTTTTTGGCACATGCCGTAAATCTGTTGCTTACCTTATTGGCCCTTGATCTCTGTTTGGTCCTTCTTTATATTTTGCGCCTGTTTGGTCTCTTGATTCAATACGTGGTTTTACAATTCTCCACATAATAAAGAATTCTGCATTTTTTATGCATTCTTAGGATGACTGCTATTTAAAATTAATACTGTGGGGCAAAAAAGTATTTAGTCAGTCAGCAATAGTGCAAGTTCCACCACTTAAAAAGATGAGAGGCGTCTGTAATTTACATCATAGGTAGACCTCAACTGTGGGAGACAAACTGAGAAAAAAAAATCCAGAAAATCACATTGTCTGTTTTTTTTTCATTTTATTTGCATATTATGGTGGAAAATAAGTATTTGGTCAGAATCAAGCAATCAAGGTTTCTGGCTCTCACAGACCTGTAACTTCTTCTTTAAGAGTCTCCTCTTTCCTCCACTCATTACCTGTAGTAATGGCACCTGTTTAAACTTGTTATCAGTATAAAAAGACACCTGTGCACACCCTCAAACAGTCTGACTCCAAGCTCCACTATGGTGAAGACCAAAGAGCTGTCAAAGGACACCAGAAACAAAATTGTAGCCCTGCACCAGGCTGGGAAGACTGAATCTGCAATAGCCAACCAGCTTGGAGTGAAGAAATCAACTGTGGGAGCAATAATTAGAAAATGGAAGACATACAAGACCACTGATAATCTCCCTCGATCTGGTGCTCCACGCAAAATCCCACCCCGTGGGGTCAGAATGATCACAAGAACGGTGAGCAAAAATCCCAGAACCACGCGGGGGGACCTAGTGAATGAACTGCAGAGAGCTGGGACCAATGTAACAAGGCCTACCATAAGTAACACACTACGCCACCATGGACTCAGATCCTGCAGTGCCAGACGTGTCCCACTGCTTAAGCCTGTACATGTCCGGGCCCGTCTGAAGTTTGCTAGAGAGCATTTGGATGATCCAGAGGAGTTTTGGGAGAATGTCCTATGGTCTGATGAAACCAAACTGGAACTGTTTGGTAGAAACACAACTTGTCGTGTTTGGAGGAAAAAGAATACTGAGTTGCATCCATCAAACACCATACCTACTGTAAAGCATGGTGGTGGAAACATCATGCTTTGTGGCTGTTTCTCTGCAAAGGGGCCAGGACGATTGATCCGGGTACATGAAAGAATGAATGGGGCCATGTATCGTGAGATTTTGAGTGCAAACCTCCTTCCATCAGCAAGGGCATTGAAGATGAAACGTGGCTGGGTCTTTCAACATGACAATGATCCAAAGCACACCGCCAGGGCAATGAAGGAGTGGCTTCGTAAGAAGCATTTCAAGGTCCTGGAGTGGCCTAGCCAGTCTCCAGATCTCAACCCTATAGAAAACCTTTGGAGGGAGTTGAAAGTCCGTGTTGCCAAGCGAAAAGCCAAAAACACCACTGCTCTAGAGGAGATCTGCATGGAGGAATGGGCCAACATACCAACAACAGTGTGTGGCAACCTTGTGAAGACTTACAGAAAACGTTTGACCTCTGTCATTGCCAACAAAGGATATATTACAAAGTATTGAGATGAAATTTTGTTTCTGACCAAATACTTATTTTCCACCATAATATGCAAATAAAATGAAAAAAAAACAGACAATGTGATTTTCTGGATTTTTTTTTCTCAGTTTGTCTCCCATAGTTGAGGTCTACCTATGATGTAAATTACAGACGCCTCTCATCTTTTTAAGTGGTGGAACTTGCACTATTGCTGACTGACTAAATACTTTTTTGCCCCACTGTATATCTATGTTTGTGTATTCTTATACTATGTTGATCTTTTTTACCATACCATTTGGTGACGATCACCCATAGGGATCTGTTCTCACCATACCACCTGGTGACAATCACTCATAGACTTAAGTTGGCACACATGATTTTTGGTTTACCATACATTCAATTATGGGTGATATTGTGAATGTTTAATTTTTACCCTAATGTACATATCTGGGTTATCTCTTTGCCTATATTGTAATCTTTCATATATGGCTAAATTTGCACATATACTGCACTGTTTGTTTGTGTCCTTAGTAGTGTTGAGCGACACCATCCGATACCCTAAAAGATCGGATTGGATGGTATCGGCCCGATACGAAAAAAGTATCGGGTATCGCCGATTCCAATACCGGAAGTCCCATTCAAGTCTATGGGACTTCCGGTATCAGAATAAGAAAAACCCTTTTCTGTCCTTGTACAGCCTCTCGGGGGTGTGTATGGACCTTCCGGGGGTCTGTGCCGACTGCCCGGGGGTCTGTGCGGACTGCCGGGGGTCTGTACTGGCCTGCCGGGGGTCTGTGCCGGCCTGCCGGTGGTCTGTACCGACTGTCCGGGGGTCTGTGCAGGCTGTGGGGGGCTGTGCCGGCCTGCTGATGGTCTGTACCGACTGTCCGGGGGTCTGTGCAGGCTGCGGGGGTCTGTGCCGGCCTGCCGGTGGTCTGTACCGACTGTCCGGGGGTCTGTGCAGGCTGCGGGGGGTCTGTGCAGGCATCG
The DNA here is from genome assembly GCF_039654945.1 of Dendrobates tinctorius. NCBI lineage: Eukaryota > Metazoa > Chordata > Amphibia > Anura > Dendrobatidae > Dendrobates > Dendrobates tinctorius. The sequence continues at coordinate 19,544,772 of NW_027361711.1, read as the reverse complement.
TCCGATGGGACTACAAGTCCCATCGGGCGATTTCTGCTACCATGATGGTGATTGACACATTAGCCAATGATGGGACAGTAGTAGTCCCATCATCCGGCTAATGTGTTGAATGTACAAATAAAAAAAATACATGCTACATACATACTACATACATGCTACATACATACTACATACATGCTACATATATACTACATACATGCTACATACATACTACATATATACTACGTGCATGCAACATGCATACTACATATATACTACATGCATGCATCATACAAACATACTACATATATACCACATGCATGCAACATGCATACTACATATATACCACATATATACTACATACATGCTACATACATACTACATGCATGCAACATACAACATATATACTACATGCAAAATACATACTACATATATACTACATATATACTACATGCATGCAACATACATATATACTACATATATACTACATGCAACATACATACTACAAATATCCTACATGCATGCAACATACATATATACAACATATATACTACATACATGCAACATACATATATACTACATATACTACATGCAACATGCATACTACATATATACTACATATATACCACATGCATGCAACATACATATATACAACATATATACTACATGCATGCAACATGTATACTACATATATACGACATATATACTACATGCATGCAACATACATATATACTACATATATACTACATGCAACATGCATACTACATATATACCACATGCATGCAACATGCATACTACATATATACCACATATATACTACATGCATGCAACATACATATATACTACATATATACTACATGCAACATGCATACTACATATATACTACATGCATGCAACATATATACCACATATATACTACATGCATACTACATATATACCACATGCATGCAACATACATATATACAACATATATACTACATGCTTGCAACATGCATACTACATATATACCACATATATACTACATGCATGCAACATACATATATACTACATATATACTACATGCATACTACATATATAACACATATATACTACACGCATGCAACATGCATATATACTACATATATACTACATGAAACATACATACTACATATATACTACATGCAAGCAACATACATACTACATATATACTACATGCATACTACATATATACCACATGCATACAACATACATATATACAACATATATACTACATGCATGCAACATGCATACTACATAAATACCACATATATACTACATGCATGCAACTACATACAACATATATACTACATGCATGCAACATGCATACTACATACAGTATATACCACATATATACTACATGCATGCAACATACATATATACTACATATATACTACATGCAACATGCATACTACATATATACTACATGCATGCAACATACATACTACATATATACCATATGCATGCAACATGCATACTACATATATATCACATATATATTACATGCATGCAACATACATACAACATATATAATACATGCATGCAACATGTATACTACATATATACAACATATATACTACATGCATGCAACATACATATATACAACATATATGCTACATGCAACATACATACTACATATATACTACATGCATGCAACATACATATATACTACATGCAACATGCATACTACATATATACTACATGCATGCAACATACATACATACATACTACATGCAAACTACATATAAACCACATGCATGCAACATACATATATACAACATATATACTACATGCATGCAACATGCATACTACATATATACCACTTATATACTACATGCATGCAACATACATATATACTACATATATACTACATGCAACATGCATACTACATATATAATACATGCATGCAACATATATACCACATATATACTACATGCATACTACATATATACCACATGCATGCAACATACATATATACAACATATATACTACATGCATGCAACATACATATATACTACATATATACTACATGCATACTACATATATACCACATATATACTACATGCATACTACATATATACCACATGCATGCAACATACATATATACAACATATATACTACATGCATGCAACATACATATATACTACATATATACTACATGCAACATACATACTACATATATACTACATGCATGCAACATGCATACTACATATATACTACATGCATACTACATATTACCACATGCATGCAACATACATATATACCACATATATACTACATGCATGCAACATGCATACTACATATATACCACATATATACTACATGCATGCAACATACATACAACATATATACTACATGCATGCAACATGCATACTACATATATACCACATATATACTACATGCATGCAACATACATATATACTACAGATGTACTACATGCAACATGAATACTACATATATACTACATGCATGCAACATACATACATACTATATATATACCACATGCATGCAACATGCATACTTCATATATACCACATATATACTACATGCATGCAACATGCATACTACATATATACAACATATATACTACATGCATGCAACATACATATATACAACATATATACTACATGCCACATACATACTACATATAATCTACATGCAACATACATATATACTACATATATACTACATGCAACATACTACATACTGTATATACTACATGCATGCAACATACATACTACATACATACTACATGCATACTACATATATACCACATGCATGCAACATACATATATACAACATATATACTACATGCATGCAACATGCATACTACATATATACCACATATATACTACATGCATGCAACATACATATATACTACATATATACCACATGCAGCATACATACTACATATATACTACATGCATGCAACATGCATACTACATATGTACTACATGCATGCAACATACATGCATACTACATATATACCACATATATACTACATGCATACTACGTATATACAACATGCATGCAACATACATATATACAACATATATACTACATGCATGCAACATACATATATACAACATATAAGCTACATGAATGCAACATGCATACTACATATATACTGCATGCATGCAACATACATATATACTACATGCAACATACATACTACATATATACCATATGCATGCAACATGCATACTACATATATACTACATATATACTACATGCATGCAACATACATATATATACTACATGCATGCAACATACATATATACTACATATATACCACATGCATGCAACATGCATTCTGCATATATCCTACATATATACTACATGCATGCAACATACATATATACTACATACAATACATTCATACAATACATACATATAGACATACAGTTCATATAACATAGAGTACATACTCACCATCACTTGTCACTTTGATCCCGGAAGCCATTGTCATCTGTGGAATAAATATTAAAATAGCAAACCACCAATATACTTACCCCTGATCCGCAGAAATCCACGAGTGTCCAACGACGATCTTGCGTGGAGAACAGCAGCATCAGCTGATGCTACCATTCTCTACGGGCTCCAGGAAACCAATGACGGGAGGTAGGTATCCTTCCACACTGTATTCCTCCACCACTGTAAAAAAAAAGTCCCTAGTCTCACTTTATGGTATTGCTGTGTGAGAAATTATATACTAATTATATGTGTATAATTTTTTTGAATTATTCCCAACCGGCGAATGTATCTAAATATTTCGTCCCAGAAAGTACCAATTATTGGGCACTGCCAAAAGATGTGGATAAAAGACCCTACTGAGCTCAAACATCTCCAACAGAGAGGGGAATCTGAATGGCCCAAGTGATGTAGTCTTTCCGGGGTTCTATATCAGCGTGAAAGGATTTTAAAGGCGTTTTCCTGTAAGAGAACACATCTGGAAAAACCGTGTGAATTACCCAGAATCTGTTTCGTCTCACAAGGAGACAGGGACAAGTTAAGCTCCGTTTCCCATGAGGAAAGATAGAGCGGTTTGAAATGAGGGGAGGGAGAAGTAAGGTTAGCATATATTTTAGAGATAAGTTTTGGAGGTAGCGATTTTAACCTAAGAAAAAGCTCAAGCCAGAGCCAATCGGTGTTATGTGTGACTTCGGACTTGAATTTGGAGACGATATGCTTTATGTGGTGTTTTTGTATGAAGTCACGAGGTCGTTTTTTAGCACCCCGTGGCCACTCATCATCGCATTGAATCTGATTGGAGAGAAGATGTGAGATAGGTAGATTGGGTAATGTTTCCCACAAATCAAATACATCCACATAATTCGAGTCCGTAAGCCAAGGAATAATTTTTAAGGGGATGTTGTCCAGGAATAGACACTGCGGTAGACCATTGGGGATAAGGCCACGTCTCATAGCTAGAGTGTTGCTTGTTATTGCATCTATTGAGTGGGGAGGGGGGACAGAAGTGGTCCAAAGATAAATCTCTGCTTTCTTACCTAACAGAATAAGTTCCAGGTTGGGAGCTTTGCGATCAGGCCTAGACTTCACCAGGTTCAACCATCGGGAAATGTGTATTGCATGGTAGTACATCTTAAAGTTGGGGAGGCCGAGACCTCCAGCATTTTTAGGTAAGGAGAGGATTTTGAAAGGAAGTCTGGCTCTCTTAGCTCTCCATACAAATTTGGATATTAGTTTATTTAACAAGGAGAAGAACGAGTTAGGGAGAGCAATGGGGATCATATTCATAAGGTAAAAAATTTGGGAGAGAATATAGGATTTGATTATATTAATCCTGCCGATCCAGGACAGGTAGGGCAAATCATATGATTTGAGTAGAGATTGTAATTTATCTAGCAAAGGAGGGAAATTATATTTGTATAACGTAGAAGGATCTCTTGTTAGGAACACACCGAGGTATTTCAGCTTCTCAGAAGGCCATTTAAAAGGGGTGCTTTGTTTAAGTCTGGAATCAACCGCCCCCGGGGTCGACACATTCAAGGCTTCGGATTTGTCCATGTTGACTTTAAAGTTAGAGACAGATCCGAACTCTTCAAGCAAGAATAGGAGATTGGGAAAAGGCGCTTCGGGGTTCAAGACCAAGAGCAAGATGTCATCAGCAAAGGCTGCTGTCTTGAATTCGAATTGGTCTATTACAAGACCTCTAATCCCCGTCTCTTGTCTCAGTCTCTGAATCAGGGTCTCCATCACCAGCACAAAAAGGGTAGGGGAAAGAGGACAGCCCTGCCTGGTGCCATTTCCTATCGCGAAGGGACCCGAGAGCAAGCCATTCACCCGGACCTTAGCAGTCGGGGTTGAGTAAAGAGTCATAATGGCTTCTATAAAAGGAGGAGGAAAATCAAACTTCCGTAAGGCTTACCATATAATGCCAGCTGACTCTATCAAAGGCCTTCTCGGCATCGGTTGATAGAATGGTCAGGGGTGACCCAGAGCGCCTCGTGTAGGAAATGGCCAGGAGAATTTTTGTGGCACTATCTTTACCCTCACGGCCTCTAACGAAGCCGACTTGGTCGGGGTGGATTAAATAGTCCAGAACGAAATTAATTCTGGAAGCAAGGATTTTTGCCCATATTTTTATATCTGTGTTAAGTAGCGATATAGGTCTGTAGTTACTACAAAAGCCGCCATCTTTCCCCCCCTTTGGGATAACAGTGACGTGAGCCTCCAGAGTCTGCTTAGATGGGGGGTTTCCTGACAGGAATGTGTTAAAGAGAGAAACTAGCTGAGGTAGGAGCAAGTCTAAGAATTTCTTATAGTAACCCAAAGGGAAACCATCTGGACCTGGAGTTTTATTATTCGCCATTGATAGTATAGTGTCTTTAACTTCTTGAGGAGTGATTTGGGAGAGTAGAGCTGGGAAATCTTTGGGGTGAACTTTTAGTAAGGAGAGGGGGGTCAAAAATTTCTGAATCCTTTCGTCCGCAGACAGTTGGTCCCTCATGGGTTCGGATGGGTCTAAGTTATAAAGGGATTCGTAATAAAGTCTGAACGCCTCCGCAATCTCATCAGACCTATCCACCCTAGTATTGGAATTTGTATGAATATAATTTATAAATTTATTTCCAACTTGATTTTTGAGCAGCCGGGAAGTGAGCTTACTGCTTTTGTTCCCGTTAACGTAGCATCTGTGTCTACAATGCAAAAACATCTTTGCAGAGTTAACATTGAGTAGATCTTTTAACTTACTGTGTAGGGAGGAGAGGTCTTGCTGAAACTTTTGAGCGCCAGACTTTTTGTGGAGTCGTTCTGCGATACCTATTTGGTGTAAAAGGGACATAATTTCTTTTTCTCTCTTTTTCTTGGTATAAGAACCAATGGAGATGAGTTCGCCTCTAAGTACAGCCTTATGTGCTTCCCAAATATTAGGTGTGAGAATCCTCTCTGTGATGTTCTCCTCAAAGTAATGTAAGATGCAGGATTTTATTTTTTCAAGGTTCTGTGGGGGGTCTAATAACGATTCGTTCAATCTCCAGGATGTAGCAGGATGGGGTAAGGTATTAATGGTTATATCGATAAAAATAGGGGCATGGTCATAAATTGTGATCGAGCCTATATCGGCAGACTTAATTAGGTGTAAGGCTTGGGACTGTATTAAGAGGAGGTCAATTCGGTGATAAGATGAATGTGGGGGAGAAAAGAATGTATAATCCTTTGTGGTAGGATGGAGAATACGCCAGGGATCTATAAGATGCAAGGAATTCAACTTGTGTAAAAGACTCCTTCTTAGACCTTGAGAAATGGGTGATGAGCCACTAGATGCGCCTAAGTCAGGGTTGAGAGTAAGATTGAAATCCACTCCCACAATCAATAGTCCCTCTTTAAATAAGTGCAATATTTCAAGTGTTTTGGTAATCCAATGGACCTGGTGGTTGTTGGGAGCATATAAGTTGGCAAACGTAACTATTGTGTTAGCTAAAGTCCCCTTAACAAATATATATCTGCCCTCTTGGTCGCATAAGCTATCCTTGAGTGAGAAGGGAAGGCCTTTCTTTAGGGCTATACTATCACCCTTAGAGGAGGAGGTACTACAACTATTAAACCATATGGGGTAGGGGGAAAAGGATGTGTTAGGGACTCTACCGATTTTGAAATGAGTTTCCTGGAGGAAAACAATATGTGAGTGTTGTTTTTTTAAAAGCGTAAGGATTTGGTTTCGTTTAGCAGGAGAGTTGAGCCCTTTAACGTTAAACGATGCCACAGTGATGGACCCCAAACTCACCCGACTACTCATGCTCGAGATGTCTTGTAGAAAGATTTGTCACAGCCGAATACCTGATAAAAGAAAATAACAGCATAACCATCAAACGTTTTACATATAATAGCTCGCCCACAGCAGGGGGGATTATTATACCCAAACATAGGCGAGGTAGTCCAAGTTGTGAACCAAAAAATGGGAATGACGAATAAGGCTCGTGGCCTTATAAAATAAAACCGCCAAATGAAAAAATGGTCCATAGAGATCTTGGATATCAAAAAGAGAAAAAGAACAAGGAAGAGCAAGTAGGTAAAGTGAGTACAGAAGACTGATTCTTCATGGTGGATGAATCTTAGAGTCATATTTCTTTACCTTCGGCGAAGCTTGCTTTTTCTTTAGGGACCATTCTTGTGGCTTGATAAGCGGAGGAAGTCTCCAGCTGGAGTCAACAGGCATCCAAGAGGGGAGCTCAATTGGGGAGATCTCGAGTGACTCCCAAATATTTGGCAGGTCCTCTGTGGTGCAAATCACGATCTGCCGACCTTTTGCGTTAACTGCCAGACCGAAGGGGAAAAGCCACTTATACGCCAAATTCTTTGCCTTTAAGGTTGAGAGAAGGGGACGTAGGACACGTCTTTTGGTTAAGGTGGAGGCAGCTAGGTCTTGGAATAGTTGGATTTGAGAGTTCTCATATATAATCTTATCCTGTTCTCTGGCACTTGCCAGAATAGCAGCCGTGTCAACATAGCTGAGAATGCCGCAAATAATATCTCTTGGCGGTTCATCAGTTTTTGGCTTAGGTCTCAGCGCTCGGTGAACTCTTTCAATTGTGATTGTAGATGCTCTCTCCTGGCCCAAAAGATTGGCAAAAATTTCTCTGGATACATTCTCTAAAGCTTCACGTGCAAAGGACTCAGGGATGCCTCTTATGCAAATGTTTTTCCTTCTGCTCCTTTTTTCCTGATCCTCTGCTGCCAACAGAGCAACATTGAGATGGTGCTGCTGATTGAGGATTTGATCCTGAAGGCCGGATAAAGCATCAACTGTCTCTGCGGAAGCCGACTCTAGCGTCTCCACTCTTTGCCCTAAATGCTGAAGATCCGAACACATACCAGACAGTTCTTCCAGAAGAGTTTTCATATTCTGGGCCATTAGTTTCTTCATAAAGGCTCTGGAAATAGGCGCTGTGTCTTCCGGTGTGGAGTCACAATCAGAGTCAGCCACACTGATATCCGAGTCATCCATATTATCAAGAGAGATAGATTTTTTAAGGGCACGTTTTAACGGAGTATGGGCAGAATCAACTTTCTTCTTTAGATATTTGTCAAGCTCTCCATGGGTGCTCTTTTTCTGTTCGTCTAGAATAGCCTTATTCGCTAATTTTTCACATTCTCTTTGTGCTTTGACCATAATGAGGCTTCCAATAATGTGAATAGCTGTGTACACAACTTGGACAAAAGAGTGAAAATTTAATAGCACATATTTAGAAGTTAAAACATCTTGTAGGGAGCGGACACTAGGTGTCGCTGTAGGAGCATTAGTGAGAGATAAATGAGCATGGAGCCCTTTTCATATTTGTGCTGGCATGAGAATACATGTTTAGATTCAAATGTTTTGTAGAAAACTCTTAACCAGTGTAGCCTGTAGACAGAAGAGGCAGTCCTAGAGGTTATTAGAGGCTACTGTGAAAAGCACGACACTGCTTGAAAAAATGTATAATCTTAGCCTCAGCAGGTCTCCTATATTGCTTATTAGCCCCTTGTTTGTGTGAACATATAATATCGGTAGACCTGAGTATGAGCCAACAGTAGGTAGCAGGAGGTAAGCTGCCGATACAGAATGGCAGAGGGGGAACGACCTTCCTCCCCTCACAGAGTGACGCTGTGTATGCCTCCGGCTGCAGATGAAGATCTAAGATGGCGCCGGAAATGGCGGTGTAATCTTCAGCGCCACTGCGTCCACACCGAGGCCCCCAAGCCAGGGCCCCCGCCGAGACAGAAAAGTCGCAGAGCGCTGCGGCAGGTAAGACAATCACGCGCTCGACTGCAGGCCTCCGTCCCCACATGTGGAAACACTGAGAGACTTTTCTAGCAGCATTATTCATGGGTCGGTGCAAAAAAACAATTGGACATGAATTAGATGAGTGATTTAGCCCAAAAATGATTGCTGCTGCATGCACCAAAATGCTTGTTCTTCTTTCCTGTCTTGGCAGAAAATTACCATAGCAGCAAAAATAACAGATCCAAGCAAGAACATGAGAATCCCCCCAGTGTAACTGCTATAGGAAATGGATAGAAAAGGAGCAACTGTCCATAGCAATTAATCATGTTGCTTCTCCTTCATCCCACAACCTCTGCTTTGCAAATTAACAAGTAAAATAGATTTCCCTTGGTTTCCCCGTAACAGTATCCATATAATATAGACAGTGACTTGTTCTTTTCTGCCATCTTGTGGCGCTTGGAGGAAAATTTCAGACTATGGTACATGACTTAGGAAGTCTGACTGACGGCTTCACTGTAATGACCCATCCCAAAACCCACACTTACCCCTTCTTAACTTAAATAAGACACGACTGCTTGACATTGGATGTAAAAGGCCACAGCAGCCCCGTTTATTAACACCAAACAGGCAATAACATTTTATCCATAAACGTAGAAATATTCCATAAACATAACCACCAGCAAAAGGAGGGGGGTAAATGAAGAGTCCATTGTACATGATTGCAACACCAGCTCCACCACGTGCCCTCAGCCGCACCACACCGGCTCGAGGACACCCAGCCGAGTGTTGCCCAACCAATGTCCTGCTGGCACCCAACCCAGCAGGGACCCACGTTAACATGCCCCGCTGTGACCCAGCACAGCAGGGTCCCACGTTAACATGTCCCACTGTGACCCAGCACAGCTGGGACCCACCTTAACCAAGTATACCATTGCACCACCAGGGGTAACCCACTCCTGCACTGGGTTCACCCCCCCGCTCTTTGTGCAATCCACCGACTTCAAATACCCCCCTCCTTTCCGCCGACTGCTGCGACAACATCAAACCTCTTCTTCTCTTCACCATGTCGATCTCCAGAAGGTCCTAAAATTAGGGCGGGAGGGCGGGATGATTCCGGACGTCTGCAAGGTAAGGAATGACCATCCCCCCACAGTTCTGCCCTAGATATCCATCCCACAACTGACCACTCCCTGCCAACTCACATTGCACCATAAGCCCCATAGCTCCACCCCACACCTTCCCCACAAACACAAAAGCACTACACCTTAACCCTTCACTAACCCTCAGGCCTAGCATCCCTCCTTAGTCATGTGCGCCCTCCCTGTAGCCCCTTTGGGGCAGGCGTCCGGGCTTGCCTTGACTTAGGAAGTCTGACTGACGGCTTTACTGTAATGACCCATCCCAAAATCCACACTTACCCCTTCTTAACTTAAATAAGACACGACTGCGTGACATTGGATGTAAAAGGCCACAGCAGCCCCGTTTATTAACACCAAACAGGCAATAACATTTTATCCATAAACGTAGAAATATTCCATAAACATAACCACCAGCAAAAGGAGGGGGGGTAAATGAAGAGTCCATTGTACATGATTGCAACACCAGCTCCACCACGTGCCCTCAGCCGCACCACACCGGCTCGAGGACACCCAGCCGAGTGTTGCCCAACCAATGTCCTGCTGGCACCCAACCCAGCAGGGACCCACGTTAACATGCCCCGCTGTGACCCAGCACAGCAGGGTCCCACGATAACATGTCCCGCTGTGACCCAGCACAGCTGGGACCCACCTTAACCAAGTATACCATTGCACCACCAGGGGAAACCCGCTCCTGCACTGGGTTCACCCCCCGCTCTTTGTGCAATCCACCGACTTCAAATACCCCCCTCCTTTCCGCCACCACGAGCACGTATGACACCTTGTACGTGCGAGTACCACCACCAAAAAACCCAACCCGAGCCGACTCTGCGGCTCGAGTAACCAATGCTTCTGTACCAAGACCAGTCGATCAAAACTGATCCCCATTAGACCTCACAATGCCAACCTACACCAAACCAGCAGTACAACAAGGTCAGCCACATCCAAGACCTGCAACTAGCCAACCGCATCATCCGATCCTATGCACCGCCTCCGCGACCAGTCCCCAACCTGAGCCGCTGCCTCTGCCTCGTTGAGACCGCAACATTGCAGGCGCCTCCGAAAATTGCACTTCACCTAATAATTAATCAAAGCCAACCATTATTGCCGTGAACAAAAGAACCTACATTGGTTCCCCAAACCTCCGATAGATTCTTGAAAATGTGCCCAGTAAAACCCACTATGTAGTCATTCCAAACAGGAGCCCCTATGAACAACAACACGAGCACGGCTCCCAGGCAGAAAATTGCACTCCACCTGATAATAATCAAAGCCAACCATTATTGATGTAACAAAAGAACCTACACTGGTTCCCCAACCTCCGACAGATTCTTGAAAAACGTGCCCAGTAAAACCCACTATGTAGTCATGAACAACAACACGAGCATGGCTCCCAGGCAGGAAGAAATGAACCACAGCATTCAGGCCCGATGTCTCAGATCAAACCCCTTGACGCCCCAGTGACCAAGTCTCCACCACACACGTGCAGTACCAAAACGCTGTTGGTCCCGTCAACCCTGCGTGATAGCATCGATCTTGGAATAAATTCTCGGACTTTTGTGCGCTGGTTCTTGGAGCATCGATCTTAAAATATCCACCCAACTCGAAAACATAAACCAATCCACCCCGGAATCACCACGACCCGGAAACGAATTAATTGTGTGCATCACCCGTGCACTTCGAACCCAGAATCACAACACTACTGTTGCCACCCTCTTACCAAAAGTGAGATGTGCTCCGCACCCATTCCCCGCTGAACTGCGGACTCGACACTACTCACAAAAGAAAGAAAAGTGACTCCACACCACCTGAAGTCCAGGAAAACTCAGACACACATCACGTCTCCCGAAAACCCCAGGCACCATAAACCCGGGCCATCCGTCAAAACATTGCACTCACCGGTGCCCGATGCTTGTCCACCACTCAGCCTTAAAGCACCGCAAAAAACACCCCCAAACAGAGCACAGCCCCAGACGATTACCAGGTCCTTAGAATCATTAAAAGTCAATGCACATCGCACTAGCTTCCCCTGCCACGGCGTACCACCAGCCCGACATTAATGAAAGTAATGTTATAGTTGCAACCTGCTCACCCACTACCTAAAGTACACCTCCCCCGCAGCTGCGCTGCACCACAACCGTGTCCCCATAATACCAGCCGGTCCTGACAAGTGCGCATAACGGAATGAATGACATAGCCATGTATTGCCGGACGGGCTACACCCACGCGGGAGACCATTCACACGGCCATCGAAACAACATGTCCTGCCTCATGTTCTATACAGAATTCCCGACAAATGGAACAACACCCGCTGGATAAACAAACCGTTCACCAACCAGGACCCCCGAGACCAATAAAGCACACGCTGGGTTACCCAACTCAAATGTTGCATCATCCTTGCGCAACACTTCACCCTAGCCCCCCGTCCGGGGGCACCCAAAAAGAAAAGACTCTAAGGAGAGCTGTATACCCAGAAGGCAAAGCAGGACCAGCTGCACCCACAATAAACCTCCTAGCTCATCGTAACGAAAACTACCCACTCTGTATAATAAACTCCTACCTAGTTGCCATCAACGGCTGTAACAAATACCACCCGATACAGTCTGCCAAAAGCTCAATGGGCAACCCTAAAGAACCGCAGTGAGAACCCACCAGTCCTTACGTACAAAAGTTGTTAAAACTGCCCCTGGGCAGCCACGACCAGCAAATTACCGTAAGAACGCCATATGACTGCAGATCATGCAAAAGCCCCCAGTGGCTCGTAGACCCACGTATTCAATAACCAAACTCAACCCCCAAAACAGCAGCGCGATATACACGGGAACCTAATACCGACCCCCGACCTGACACGATGTACTCGTTAACCTAACCTGACTTAGACATAGGGTCCCAGGTGAATCAAACACGTTGACTTATCCAAACACATGATAACCGCAAATACGCCCTGAGCATGAAGAAACCCTAAGTAGTCAAGGGTTGGACCATGAACAGAAAATAAGCACACCACCTTCCCTAATACCAGATAATCCCTAGTAGTCCCAAGTTGGACCATGAACAGAAAATAAGCACTCCACCATCCCTAATACCAGATAATCCCCGACTACCACACAGAAACCAAACCACGGACCTCAACAACCAGACATTGACCAACCATAAAACCCCAGCGCCACGCAATATCTACATACCCCCAAGAAATTAACCAGGAAAACAAATCCGGTAAAAGGTCAACTCCAAGCCCCCCGGGGGAAATGCCATCCATTGCTGCCAGAAAGGCAGGTTCCCAAAAGATCTGCCGTCCCAAGCATCTCGACCTCTCCTGAACGTCTGCCGCAACAAACCATAATGCCCCTAGTGAACCCTTAGTACACTCAAAGCCCCTATTGGAGAACCGAACCCGGACCGAGGCATATAAATAAAACACACCGTAATGAAAACTCGATCACCTACCCCCTCACCTCTGACCAGCAATAGCAAACACCCCACTGTAACGTGAAAGATTAAGCTGCCCGGTGCACTCCCCAAACTGCTCACCACGTCAGTGAACTGCCATCAAAGCCTTATCAAATACTAGGCGCGGCGATAAAACTGCTTACCACATCAGTGAACTACCATCAAACCCTTATCAAATACTAGGCGCGGCGATAATCCTCCAGCCAAAAGACCCCATGCCTATAACAATAAACCATAAAACCGGCATGGATATGGCTATCCACCACCGCTCTGCCAATATCCGTATCACCACCTGAATTACTCACCAACCGCCATGGAATCACCAAAAGACATACACAAACACCCAGAGAATGCAAGCACAATTATACCAACCAAAATAAAATGATGTCGTCACCTATAGATATACCCATTATCATAAAAGCAAACTAGCATTAAAATAAAAGAAAAACCTCCCAACACTCATGAAATGCACAAAACAGCCTCCTGGACCACAAAGCAACCATTTCCTCACAGATACGAACACTGTCCACATGGACCAGCTGCGCATCTTTCCGAAACCCCAGACAAACACACTACCACCCTAGTGCACCCGAAACCATACGTAGCAACACCCTTCCCAACCAATATAATCTAGACATTAACCCCTTCCTGACATGAGACGTACTATCCCGTCCACGGTACCCGGGCCCGTATGACCGGGGACGGGATAGTACGTCTACCGCGATCAGCGGCGCCCACGTGGTGAGCGCCGCTGATCGCGGCCGGGTGTCAGCTGATTATCACAGCTGACACCCGGCACAATGTGTCAGGGGCGGTCACGGACCGCCCCCGACACATTAACCCCTTGCACACCGCGATCAAACGCGATCGCGGTGTACCGGGAGTTAAAGGGAAGCATCGGCAGGGAGGGGGCTCCCTCCGTGCTTCCCTGAGCCCCCCACGGCAGCGCAATGTGCAGCGCTGCTGCGGGGGACTCCTATCCTCCAGGCCCCCGAATCCAAGATGGCGACGGGGGCCTTCGGGGGCCTGGGGAAGCTGGCTTCCTCAGTGCCTGCAAAGCGCAGGCATGAGGAAGCCTTGTGCACTGCCTGTGACAGATTGCTGATCTGTCACAGTGATCTGTGATGTGACAGATCAGCGATCTGTCACAGGACAGTGATGTCCCACCTGGGACTATGTAATAAAGTAAAAAAAAATTAAAAAAAAAGTGTAAAAATAAATTAAAAAAAATCGCCAAATAAATTAGTAAAAAAAAAAAAAAAAATATTCCCCAATAAATTCATTTTTTTTAAATAATAAAAAAAAAAAACAATAAATGTACACATATTAGGTATCGCCGCGTCCGTAACGACCTGCCCTATAAAACTGTCCCATTAGTTAACCCCTTTAGCGAACCCCTTAAAAAATAAAAATAAAAAACGAAGCAAAAAATAATGATTTATTATCATACCGCCAAACAAAAAGTGCAATAACGCGAGATCAAAAAGACGCATATAAATATCCATGGTACCGCTGAAAACGTCATCTTGTCCCGCAAAAAACAAGCCGCCACACAGCATCATCAGCAAAAAAATAAAAAAGTTATAACTCGCAGAATAAAGCGATGCAAAAATAATTATTTTTTATATAAAATAGTTTTCATTGCATAAAACCGACAAAAACATAAAAAAACGACCTAAATGAGGTATCGCTGTAACCGTACTGACCCGAAGAATAAAAGCGCTTTATCAATTTTACCGCACGCGGAACGGTGTAAACGCACCCCCCCCAAAAGAAATTCATGAAACGCTGGTTTTTGTTCATTCTGCGTCCCAAAAATCGGAATAAAAAGCGATCAAAAAATTTCACGTGCCCGAAAATGGTACCAATAAAAACGTCAACTCGTCCCGCAAAAAATAAGACCTCACATGACTCGGTGGGTCAAAATACGGAAAAATTATAGCTCTCAATATGTGGTGATGCAAAAACTATTTTTACAATAAAAAGCGTCTTTTAGCGTGCGACAGCCGCCAAACATAAAAACCGCCATAAATAGTAAATCAAACCCCCCGTTATCACCCCCTTAGTTAGGGAAAAATAATAAAATAAAAAAAATGTATTTATTTCCATTTTTCCATTAGGGTTAGGGCTAGGGTTAGGGCTAGGGGTGTGTTGGGGTAGGGTTAGGGCTAGGGTTAGGGCTAGGGTTAGGGCTAGGGTTAGGGCTAGGGTTAGGGGCGTGTTGGGGTTCGGGTTGGAGTTAGAATTGGGGGTTTCCACTGTTTGGGCACATCAGGGGCTCTCCAAATGCAACATGGCGTCTGATCTCAATTCCAGCCAATTCTGAGTTGAAAAAGTCAAATGGTGCTCCTTCCCTTCCAAGCTCTGCTATGCGCCCAAACAGTGTTTTACCCCCTCATGTAGGGTATCAGCCTACTCAGGACAAATTGCAAAACAATTTTTGGGGTCCAATTTCTCCTGTTACCCTTAGGAAAATAAAAAATTGGGGGCAAAAATATCATTTTTGTGGAAAAAAAATGATTTTTTTATTTTCACGTCCGAGTGTTATAAACTTCTGTGAAGCACTTGGGGGTTCAAAGTGCTCACCACACATCTAGATAAGTTCCGTGGGGGGTCTAGTGTCCAAAATGGGGTCACTTGTGGGGAGTTTCAATAGTTTAGGTACATCAGGGGCTCTCCAAACGCACATGACACCCGCAGACCATTCCATCAAAGTCTGCGTTCCAAAACGTCACTGCTTCCCTTCCGAGCCCCGACGTGTGTCCATACAGTAGTTTTCTCCCACATATGGGGTGTCAGCGTACTCAGGACAAATTGGACAACAACTTTTGGGGTCCAATTTCTCCTGGTACCCTTGGGAAAATAAAAAAAATGGTGACTAAAAGATCATGTTTGTGGAAAAAATACGAATTTTTTATTTTCACGCCCGGGCGTTGTAAACTTCTGTGAAGCACTGGGGGGGTCAAAGTGCTCACCACACATCTAGATAAGTTCCTTGGGGGGTCTAGTTTACAAAATGGTGTCATTTGTGGGGGGTTTCCACTGTTTAGGTACATTAGGGGCTCTCCAAAGGCAACATGACACCCGCAGACCATTCCATCAAAGTCTGCATTCCAAAACGTCACTACTTCCCTTCCGAGCCCTGACGTGTGCCCATACAGTAGTTTTCTCCCACATATGGGGTAGCAGCGTACTCAGGACAAATTGGAAAACAACTTTTGGGGTCCAATTTCTCCTGGTACCCTTGGGAAAATAAAAAAAATGGTGACTAAAAGATCATGTTTGTGGAAAAAATACGAATTTTTTATTTTCACGCCCGGGCGTTGTAAACTTCTGTGAAGCACTGGGGGGGTCAAAGTGCTCACCACACATCTAGATAAGTTCCTTGGGGGGTCTAGTTTACAAAATGGTGTCATTTGTGGGGGGTTTCCACTGTTTAGGTACATTAGGGGCTCTCCAAAGGCAACATGACACCCGCAGACCATTCCATCAAAGTCTGCATTCCAAAACGTCACTACTTCCCTTCCGAGCCCTGACGTGTGCCCATACAGTAGTTTTCTCCCACATATGGGGTAGCAGCGTACTCAGGACAAATTGGAAAACAACTTTTGGGGTCCAATTTCTCCTGGTACCCTTGGGAAAATAAAAAAATGGTGACTAAAAGATCATGTTTGTGGAAAAAATACGAATTTTTTATTTTCACGCCCGGGCGTTGTAAACTTCTGTGAAGCACTGGGGGGGTCAAAGTGCTCACCACACATCTAGATAAGTTCCTTGGGGGGTCTAGTTTCCAAAATGGTGTCATTTGTGGGGGGTTCCACTGTTTTGGTACATCAGGAGTTTTCCAAACGCGACATGGTGTCCGATCTCAATTCCAGCCAAAAACGTCAAATGGCGCTGCTTCCCTTCCGAGCTCTGCCATGCCCCCAAATAGTGGTTTACCCCCACATGTGGGGTATCAGCGTACTCAGGACAAATTGCACAATAACTTTTAGGGTCCTGTTACCCTTGGAAAAATAAGAATTGAGGGTGAAAAGATCATTTTTGTGGAAAAAATATGATTTTTTAATTGTATGGCTTTATGTTATAAACTTCTGTGAAGCCCATGGGGGTTCAAAGTTCTCACCACACATCTAGATAAGTTCCTTAGGGTGTCTAGTTTCCAAAATGGTGTCATTTGTGGGGGGTTTCCACTGTTTTGGTACATCAGGGGTTTTCCAAACGCGACATGGTGTCCGATCTCAATTCCAGCCAAAAACGTCAAATGGCGCTGCTTCCCTTCCGAGCTCTGCCATGCGCCCAAATAGTGGTTTACCCCACATGTGGGGTATCAGCGTACTCAGGACAAATTGCACAATAACTTTTAGGGTCCTGTTACCCTTGGAAAAATAAGAATTGAGGGTGAAAAGATCATTTTTGTTTAAAAAATATGATTTTTTAATTGTATGGCTTTATGTTATAAACTTCTGTGAAGCCCATGGGGGTTCAAAGTTCTCACCACACATCTAGATAAGTTCCTTAGGGGGTCTAGTTTCCAAAATGGTGTCATTTGTGGGGGGTTTCCACTGTTTTGGTACATCAGGGGTTTTCCAAACGCGACATGGTGTCCGATCTCAATTCCAGCCAAAAACGTCAAATGGCGCTGCTTCCCTTCCGAGCTCTGCCATGCGCCCAAATAGTGGTTTACCCCCACATGTGGGGTATCAGCGTACTCGGGACAAATTGCACAATAACTTTTAGGGTCCTGTTACCCTTGGGAAAATAAAAATTGGGGTGAAAAGATCATTTTTGTGGAAAAAATATGATTTTTTAATTGTACCGCTGTACGTTATAAACTTCTGTAAAGCCCTTGTGGGTTTAAAGTTCTCACCACATATCTAGATAAGTTCCTTGGGGGGTCTAGTTTCCAAAATGGGGTCACTTGTAGGGGGTTTCCACTGTTTAGGTACATCAGGGACTCTCCAAACGTGACATGGCGTCCAATCTGAATTCCAGCCAATTTTGCATTGAAAAAGTCAAACGGCGCTCCTTCCATTCTGAGCTCTGCCATGCGCCGAAACAGTCGTTCCCCCCCACATATCAGGTATCTGCGTACTCAGGACAAATTGCACAATAACTTTTGCAGTTCAATTTCTCCTGTTACCCTTGGTAAAATAAAAAAAATTGAACCTGAAGTATTTTTTTTATGAAAAAAAGTTAGATGTTCATTTTTTTTTAAATATTCAAAAAAATTCCTGTGACGCACCTAAAGGGTTAATAAACTTCTTGAATGTGGTTTTGAGCACCTTAAGGGGTGCAGTTTTTAGAATGGTGTCACTTTTGTGTATTTTCTATCATATAGACCCCTCAAAGTGGCTTCAAATGTGATGTGGTCCTAAAAATAAAATGGTGTTGTAAAAATGAGAAATCGCTGGTCAACTTTTAACCCTTATAACTTCCTAACAAAAAAAAATTTTGGTTCCAAAATTGTGCTGATGTAAAGTAAACATGTGGGAAATGTTAGTTATCAAGTTTTTTGTGTGCCTTATCTCTGTGATTTAAGGGCATAAAAATTCAAAGTTGGAAAATTGCGAAATTTTCAAAATTTTCGCCAAATTTCCGTTTTTCTCACAAATAAACGCAAGTTATTTGAATGAAATTTTACCACTAACATGAAGTACAATATGTCACGAGAAAACAATGTCAGAATCACCGGGATCCATGGAAGCGTTCGAGAGTTATGACCTCATAAAGGTACAGTGGTCAGAATTGTAAAAATTGGCCCGGTCATGAACGTGCAAACCACCCTTGGGGGTGAAGGGGTTAATAAAGGTTTAAGTGTGCCTTAGTGAGCCTTACTTACTATAGATATACCCACTATCATGAAAACAAACTAGCATGAAAATAAAAACCACCCAACACTCATGAAGTGCACAAAACGGCCTCCTGGACCACAAAGCAACCATTCCCTCGCCGATTCGAACGCTGGCCACATGGACCAGCCGTGCATAGTTCCGAACCCCCGTGACAAACTACCACCCTAGTGCGAAACCATACGTAGCAACAGCCTTCCCAACCAATATAATCTAGACATAATAAAGGTTTAAGTGTGCCTTAGTGAGCCTTACTTACTATAGATATACCCACTATCATGAAAACAAACTAGCATGAAAATAAAACCACCCAACACTCATGAAGTGCACAAAATGGCCTCCTGGACCAAAAGCAGCCATTCCCTCACAGATTCGAACGCTGGCCACATGGACCAGCCGTGCATCGTGCATCGTTCCGAAACCCCGTGACAAACCAACTACTACCCTAGTGCGAAACCATACGTAGCAACACCCTTCCCAACCAATACAATCTAGACATTAATAAAGGTTTAAGTGAGCCTTACTTACTGGGCTGACTCCGCGGAACCCCACGGAACAGCCGTCACGTGTCCTCTGCGTCGAGCACCGCAACTGCGATCTTCTCCATGGAACTACGCCGACTGCAGCCTTCCTGGGCCGCAGCGCCAGCGTCCAGACCGACTGTCCGTCCGGGAGCGCTTGGCAAAAGTCACCGGCTCGGAGCCTCAAACGGGGGGGGTTGGCGCTCCAGCCGCAGGCAACACCTCCTGAGTCTGGCACCCAACGCCGGGGGAACGCGACGCCGGACCACATGACCTGTGGCCCTTGGCTGCTGAAGTGTGGCCACATGACCGTGCCACCGCCCGCTTCCCCCCAGCGCCGCGAGAAAGAAAATGAGGCCGGTGACGTCACACACCACCTCGCCACCACCGTCCACTGATGCCGATGACCGCGCCGGGTCAGGTGACCACGCCAGGTAACGTGGCCGCGACGTGCGCATCACCACTGTGTGCCGCGATCCGAAATGGAGGGGAGGCCGGCCACGTCACTCACCGCCCCGCTGTCTTGCTGCCTGCTTCTCGACTTCTGGCTCCAGCCCCGTGATGTCTTCTGCAACAGGTCTGCTAATGGGGCTCATCCTCCGCTGCAAACTTAACTCCGGACTGAGGTGCTCAGGAGGCCGGGATCGTCGCTGCCGCTTCGGAGGCAGAGGGGTCCCATCTTCTCCGCCATCGCCATCACCGGACCATCACTGCAGCTGTTCCTTCATCCACTGCTGGCCGCGCTGCTCCATCATCCTCTTCATCTGTGCCACGAGGTATTCCATCATCTGGATCCAAAGATTCAAGCTGAAGTCCCAGATGTGAGGGGCTGACGATTCCGGACGTCTGCAAGGTAAGGAATGACCATCCCCCCACAGTTGTGCCCTAGATATCCATCCCACAACTGACCACTCCCTGCCAACTCACATTGCACCATAAGCCCCATAGCTCCACCCCACACCTTCCTCACAAACACAAAAGCACTACACCTTAACCCTTCACTAACCCTCAGGCCTAGCATCCCTCCTTAGTCATGTGCGCCCTCCCTGTAGCCCCTTTGGGGCAGGCGTCCGGGCTTGCCTTTGCTTTCCTTACCAATCAGGGTCAATATTTCATTTTATAGGCACGGCTCACATTAGTGTTTTATCTTCATCTAGTTCAGTGCAATTTTCTTTAATATTACTTTTAGACTATGGTCATAGATTGAGTATTCTGTTAAGAATTAGCCATTGATTTTGTACCCAAATTCAGGTTAAATTTGATAGCTTTTAACTGGCAGGACATATGAATTTACTATTTCACAGCACATGAATGCTTGCTATGGAATCCACAGATTATCTTCACTGAGATATGTGGGACCTGATTTACACTTAGATCCCTAAGATAGACAGCCAAAAGATTTCAGAGTTACCAATCTAGATTTCTACAGCAGACTGTCATTAGAATCCACATTGAATTTGCGTTTTGGTATGTAAACATGCCCTTATTTTCCACATATAAAGGCCCCTTTACATTTAGCGATGCACCAGCGATCCCGACCACGATATGACGCGGTCAGGATCGCTGGTGCATCGCTAAATGGTCACTAGTGAGCTGCCAAACAGGCAGATCTCACAGCGATGCAGCAGCGATACAGCGGTCGTTACTTACCTTTCAGACAAGGCGATCCTGACATCCTCCCGTCCGTGTCCATGCGTTGCTCGTCGGCGCCAGCAAGAAGCCCAGCAGAAAGTGCCCGACGAGAAATGGAGCTGCGCGATCTCGCGCGATCAGCGACAGACAGCGGGGGAGCCGGTCGGAGGTAAGTATCACACATAGCGATATCGCTAGCGATATCACTGCTGCGTCACCAAATCGATGATGCTTTAGTGATATTGCTAGCGATATCGCTATGTGTAAAACCCCCTTTAAGCTAACCATATAGATAATTTTAACTGACAGCTATCTCTTCCAGATCACCCATACACAGCCGCACTCAGCTCAGGCAAATATTCATGTGTTCTCCATAAGTGAGGGACTGACTTATCTCCTCGATGCCCAAAAAGATCGGACATTGAAATTCCAGCTGTTGGATTCTTCTCTCCACCGATGTAGTTATCACCCAACCAAACACCACAAAATGGCATGTTGGATAAAAAAATATTTTTATAAAACAACATTAAAAAATGACACAAAGAAAGGGTACTGAAAAACATGTAATGAATGAGGGACACACCATAGGAATCCACCATACAATAACCAGATTTTAGTCTGCAACAAGCTAATAAGGAATTGGATTTACTGTTGAATAGTAATTAGCATATCTGAAGCCCTGAATATAAATAAGTCTACTGCTAAAGTGCTCCATTGTGTTCAGGAAACATTGCAGCTTAATCCCCTTAATGAAACAACAGCATAGTGGGTGTAACTACATACAATTCAGATAATAATCAAAGCCAAAATCAGCATACCAAAGATCAGGTTGG
Organism: Dendrobates tinctorius; assembly: GCF_039654945.1. Classification (NCBI taxonomy): domain Eukaryota; kingdom Metazoa; phylum Chordata; class Amphibia; order Anura; family Dendrobatidae; genus Dendrobates; species Dendrobates tinctorius. Next base: position 19,522,128 of record NW_027361711.1, on the reverse strand, counting down.
TGGAGTTCCCCAGACGTCCCTCTGCCCTGACGAGCGTTTCGCACTGCTTCTTCGGGAGGCCTCCCGAAGAAGCAGTGCGAAACGCGCGTCGGGGCAGAGGGACGTCTGGGGAATTCCACCAACCTGATCTTTGGTATGCTGATTTTGGCTTTGATTATTATCTGAATTGTATGTAGTTACACCCACTATGCTTTTGTTTCATTAAGGGGATTTAGGCCTCTTTCACACTTCAGTTTTTTGCATCAGTTATAATCCGCCAAAAAGGCAGACAAGTGGATCCGTTCTAAACTGATGTGAACGGATGGCACAGGATCCGTTTTCAGACGGATCCTGAAAATGAAGAAATTTAAAGGAATCGCTGGCCGGGGGGAAGAGAGAGAGAGAGAGAGAGAATGAGAGAGAGAGAATTTTTTTTTTTTGGTCCGGCACCCAGAAAGAAATTCGGGTTAAATCAGTGTTTGCAGGATCCGCCAGAGAAAAAAACGTTACAAGCTCCGTTTTGAAATTTTTGAGGATGGTGACGGACAGCAACTTTTGGCGGATCCTCACAAAAAACGGGTGCAACGGACAGCAATCCGTCACAGTCCGCCATTAATGCAAGTCAATGGGAAAAAAACGGATCCTCAAAAAAAAATTGAGGATCCGTTTTTTTTCAAAACCTGGCGGATTGTGACTGATTGTAAAAAACGGAAGTGTGAAAGAGGCCTAAGCTGCAATGTTTCCTGAACACAATGGAGCACTTTAGCAGTAGACTTATTTATATTCAGGGCTTCAGATATGCTAATTACTATTCAACAGTAAATCCAATTCCTTATTAGCTTGTTGCAGACTAAAATCTGGTTATTGTATGGTGGATTCCTATGGTGTGTGTCCCTCATTCATTACATGTTTTTCAGTACCCTTTCTTTGTGTCATTTTTTAATGTTGTTTAATAAAAATATTTTTTTATCCAACATGCCATTTTGTGGTGTTTGGTTGGGTGATAACTAGCTCCACAACAGTGATCAAATTATAGCTGTGGCATGTTTTTTCATGATATACATGATGGTATGATTCTTTTTGGGGCAATTCTCTTGTGTCTCCACCGATGTAATCTGAATGGGGAAAGTCAGGAAGCTCTCATTGACATTAAATGGTTGACTGATTCCAGCAAAATTAGCGGGTCTAAACAACTTTTATCTAATATGCATGGTGGCATAACAGAATCCATTTGGATGATGGAAACCAATATATACTGTATAAATGATACATCACTGTAATCAGGCTCATGTGCCCTACATTTCTGTGACTATCAGATTAATTATAGCAAAAACCTGCTGACATGTTCCTTTAATTGCTCATTGTGGCCACAATCAGCCATTAATAGACACATTTTAAAAGATTTTTAGTGTGCTGCCTCCAGTATATGTAAAAACAACTATAAAAACAACTGGGACTTTTGTTCACTGTTCTTGAGATCATTTTGACCCCACGGGGTGAGATCTTGAGTGGAGCCCCAGATCGAGGGAGATTATCAGTGGTCTTGTATGTCTTCCATTTTCCTATTATTGCTCCCACAGTTGATTTCATCACACCAAGCTGCTTGTCTGTTGCAGATTGTCTTTTCAGCCTGGTGCAGGGCTACAATTTTGTTTGTATCAAGTATATCGTGGCACAGCTGTGTCGGTGCTCAAAAAAAGGTTCCCACACCAGAACAATAATAAAGTAAATTTTTGGCACTCTGAGTTACAATTTTGTTTGTGTCCTTCAACAGCTCTTTGGTCTTCACTATAGTGGAGTTTGGAGTGTGACCGTTTGAGGTTGTGGACAGGAGTCTTTTATACTGATAACAAGTTCAAACAGGTGCCATTACTACAGGTAATGAGTGGAGGACAGAGGAGCCTCTTAGGCCAGGGTCACACATGTGAGGAATACGGATGTGTCTCGCATGTTAATAGCCGTCACTGCCACCGGTACTGAGGAGTGGAGCATGCGGCTCCATGTATTGCTATGCGGCCGCAAGCTCCGTTCCTGAGTGCCGGCAGCAGTGCAGGGTATTAACATGCGAGACTCGGCCGTATTCCTCGCATGTGTGATCCCGGCCTAAAAGAAGAAGTTACAGGTCTGTGAGAGCCAGAAATCTTGCATGGTTTTAGGTAACCAAATACTTATTTTCCACCATAATTTTCAAAATAAATCTTGCCAAATCAGACAAGGTGATTTTCTGGATTTGTTTTTTCATTTTGACTCTCATAGTTGTGGTCTACCTATGATGTCAATTACAGGCCTCTCTCATCTTTTTAAGTGGGAGAACTTGCACAATTGGTGGCTGACTAAATACTTTTTTCCCCTACTGTATATATAGAAACAACTGGAGGCAGCTCAACAAAAATATTGTAAAAAGTGCCTTTTAATCTCCCATTGTAGCATAATGTAGGGCAAATGAGTCTGATTCCAGTGAGGTATCTTTTAGTTCACTAGGTAAAGCAGTTGTGACTAGAGTTGAGCGACTTTTGGTTTTTTAGGGTCGCGTTTCGTTTCGTGAAACCCGACTTTTCCAAAAGTCGGGTCGAGCAAGATCGTCCGATTATAGGGAAAAGTCGGGGTCGTCCCGAAACACGAAACCCAATGTAAGTCAATGGGGAATAAAAGTCGGCAGTGAGAGGAGGACAGGAAACACACCTACAGTGCCCATTTGAATGCCAAAAGCAACAATTCTTCTTACTTAAGCTTGTCAACCTTAATTAACTTCATAATACAAGTTACGCACTGAAAAATGGGGGTTATTTGGCTAAAGTTGTGGGGGGGAGGGCTGGCTGCAGGTTTTCATGTGCCCTGGGCGAAAGAGCGCCCCTTTAACACATACCACAACTCATCATGCTCCGATACGGCAGAGAAATAGCGGTATAGTACAATGAAAAATACCTCACTTTTTACATTTCATGACGAGGCCCATCTATTTCTCCATACAGAATCATTGGTCCCATATAATGTTTGAAACAGTATATGATGAGCTCCACATAATGCTACAGTATATGTTGGTCCCCATGGATGAAGCTCCACTGTCTTATGGGCCCAAATAATGCTCCAAACATAATGGGCCCCATTTCTAATGCTCTAGTGTATAATGGGCCCTGTAAATGCTGCTCCAGTGTCTGATGTCCACCTTTGGAATGTTCCAGTGTATGGTGGGCCCCATCTATCATTCTCCAGAGTATAGTGCTCCCCAAAAATTGCTGTCCCAACATTGAAAACAATCAAATAAGTCTCCTCGCTAGGGAATCCCTGTACTAGTCTAGACTCCTCGTCGTCCCCATCTTCCATCTCACTGCACAGTATTTCAACTTTGCAAGTGCTGTGATTATGGGCAAGCAGGGGGGGCCCACTCGTTGGCGACGGCACTGGCACAGGGCCCCTGATAGTACGGTGGTGTGTCTGATGGCGGGTGGGCCGAACCTGCACTTTCATCTGCAGCTTCCTCTTTGTCACCGTGTAAGATGGAACTGTATATGGGAAGGGTAACCTGAGTTTCATCAGGGTCAGATTCAGGCCGGGTAGCGTGCGAGGGGAATGTAGTGGTCTGGGTCAATGTACCAGCAGATTCATCGAGCAGAGGCTGGGCATCAGTGCACTTGTGTCGCCCCCAGGAGTACGGTCGCCACAGTGGCATTATCTTCTTCCTAGGGAGTGTGATGTCATGCTTGGGAGCAACGAAGGATCTCTCTAGCAGGTTAACTGATTGGGCGGCGTTATTCCCACGAGTCATGACCCTCCAAACAGCGTTCATGAAGGCAAAGTGTTTGTTTTACGGGGGCAGTATGGTTGCAAAGCTGAACCTTAAAGGAATGTCCAGAAGGGCACCACCAGGAGTGGAGCCTACGGTTAAATTCGACTCCACCTGGGAAACCTCAACCATGCCAGCTACAGAACAGATGCACACATTGCAAGCTTAATTCCGTTAACGAATGAGACTCCGTCATGCCCCGCGGTCCGAGTCCGGCTTACTAGAGGGACACGTGAGGCTCTGGCACATGAGATTGGCCAATAACTGGTGTGTCATGCCCTTACATGTCCGTGGCTGCATGTGCGCTACACTGAAAAGGCCAGCGTTTGTCGCTTACAGGTGCAGATAACCCGCTGAACAACGTTAGTGATGGGGATCACTGATTACAATTATTACCCGCGAACAATGATTTCCCAGTAAGTGCAGGTCAACCGCAGTTCCGGAATTAGGCCTAACCGTCATTCCTGAAAAAATGAAAAACTTACGTGTGCAAACCACAGGTGCTGTAGCTTGCTTAACAGCTCGCCAGCCGTTCTCACGCCCAGTATGGATTACACGTGATTGCACAAAGGTGAGAAAGGGTACCGTATCCCCAGATAACATGTATGGATAGCGTACACATTCAAAATATATGTCTATACATCAGGAGGCAGGCTCAGACGGTGTCAGGCACAGTATGGATTTGACGGCCCAGATTACACAGCGGAGGAGCAGGGAGAGGTAAAGATTGCAAATGCTGGGGCCCTGCCCAAGCAAAGGGGGCCCACTCGTGGGCGTCGGTACTGGCACTGGGCCCCTCATAGTACAGCGGTGTGTCTGACGGCGGGTGTGCACCACCACCGTCAGAGACACTTGATTGCACTATGAGGGACCCTGTGCCAGTGCCCACGCCCAAGAGTCGGCCTACCCACCTGTCCAGGGCAACGGCACTCGCACGGTGTCGTGCGCTAGGTGGTGACCCCGGCCATGGGGGGGAGGCAGCACAGTTAGGGAGTTTTGGAAAGTGGCATATGTTGATGTTGGACATTCAGCTGATGCAAAAGGCGAAATAGGTGAAGTCCCAGGAAGAGGTGGACCAAAGCAAGCCATTTTTCTGTCACCCTATGTGTCATCAGGGGAAGGTGGGACAAAATCCTTGGAAACCCATGCATGGTTCATTTTAATGAAGGTTAGATCATCCACATTTTGGGTTGACAGACGGGTCCTTTTTTCTGTCAGGATTGATCCAGCTGCACTGAAGACTCTTTCCGATAGCACACTTGCAGCTGGGCAAGTGAGCTCCTGTAAGGCATATTGGGCCAATTCAGGCCAGGTGTACAGTTTAGCGGCCCAATAGTCAAAGGGGAATGACCTGTGTGGGAGAACATCGATATGGGAGGAAAAGTAGTTTGTAACCATAGTTGACAACTGCTGTCTCCTGTCACTTTCCATCGATGCAGTATTACCAGTTGTGTGAGCGGTATTTGAAAAATCAGTCCACAACATTGTCATGAAACCCCTGTCTCCAACGCCACTTCTGCTGTGTGCACCACGAACACCTCTGCCAAGCTGCCCCTGGCCCGTACGGCTCGTGTGAGAACCATCACCGCTGCTGTGTGCTGGGAATGCCTCAAGCAACCGATTTACCAGAGTTGCTTGTTTATTAGCCAATATTAGGTCAAGGTTCTCCTGTGGCATGATGTTTTGTAATTTGCCTTTATAGCGTAGATCCAGGATGCTGGCCAACCAGTAGTCGTCATCGTTCATCATTTTGGCAATGCGGGGGTCCCTTTTTAGGATCTGCAAGGCATAATCTGACATGTGGGCCAATGTTCCCGGTGTCAATGATGCACTGCGAGTGCTGGTTGGAGGAGCACTTTCTGGCAAATCCACATCCCTCCAGTCACGCACAAACCCTGTACCAGACCTTGCCACGCCAACATTTTCACTTGCCCCACGAGATGCATCCTCCTCCCCTAAGTAATCATCCCCATCATCATCCTCCTCCTCTTCTTCTTCCTCCACCTCGTCCAGGAGAAGTCCCTGAGCAGACAATGGCTGAATGTCATCAAGGATTCCCTCCTCCTCTTCCTCCTCATCAACATTGGCTGCAGACGCCTGCTCTTTAAGGTGCGTCAAAGTTTGCATGAGCAGACGCATAAGTGGGATGCTCATGCTTAGGATAGCGTCGTCTGCGCTTACCAGCCGTGTGCATTCCTCAAAACACTGAAGGACTTTACAGAGGTCTTTCAGCTTCGACCACTGCACACCTGTCAACTCCATGTCTGCTCTCAAAGTGCCTGGCCGTGTATCCTCCCACAAATGCATTATGGCCTGCCTCTGCTCGCACAGCCGCTCCACCATGTGCAGGGTGGAGTTCCACCTTGTTGCAATGTCGATAATGAGGCGGTGGTTGGGAAGGTGGAGCAATCGCTGCAGCTTCTGCATACGAACGGAGTGTACAGGCGACCGGCGGATGTGCGCGCACAGTCTTTGCACCTTCTGGAGCAGGGCTGTTAACTCCGGATAATTTTTGAGGAAGCACTGCACCACCAGGTTCAAGGTGTGAGCCAAGCAAGGTATGTGGCTGAGTTTTGAAAGGGCTATGGCTGCCACAAAATTACGGCCGTTATCACTAACTACCTTGCCTGCCTCAAGATGTACACTGCCCAGCCATGACTCAGTTTGTCGCTTCAAGTACTCGGCCAGCACCTCGGCGGTGTGTCTGTCGCCCAAACACATCATCTGCAACACAGCCTGCTGACGCTTTCCACTAGCTGCGCGATAGGGGGACACATCGTGTGCAACAGTGGCAGCTGCAGATGGAGTGCTCGTACGACTGCGCTCTGTGGATGAGCTTTCGCTTCTGGAGGAGGAGGAGGAGGAGGAGGAGGGTCGAACGCCTACAGCCAACTGTTTCCTATACCGTGGGCTAGGCAGCACTGTCCCACCACCGCTGTCCCCTGTGGACCCTGCATCCACCACATTAACCCAGTGCGCAGTGATGGACACGTAACGGCCCTGGCCATGCCGACTGGACCATGCATCAGTTGTGAGGTGCACCTTTCCGCTCACTGACTGCTTGAGTGCATGGACAATGCGGTCTTTCACATGATGGTGGAGGGCTGGGATGGCTTTGCGAGAGAAGAAGTGGCGACTGGGTAGGTCATAGCGTGGTACTGCATAGGCCATGAGTTCGCGGAAAGCTGTGCTTTCCACCAACCGAAAGGGCATCATCTCAAACGAGATTAGTTTGGCAATGTGGGCGTTCAAACCCAGTGTACGCGGATGAGAGACTGAGTACTTTCTTGACCTACTCATAGTGTCTGGGAGGGTGAGCTGGACTTGAGAGCTGCATATGGTGGAAGTAGCGGTGGACAGGGCGGACTGAGAGAGGGTTGATGATGGTGATGGAGTTGGTGTTCTTTCTGATGGCCTAGAATCAGTCTTTCGTTGATATAACAGTGGGATTCCCTGACTGCTGTGGCCTTGCAACGACACCTCAACATTTGCTGCTGTGCTAACCGGTGGGCTTACAGTGGGGGAAACAATGTAGCGTTGCTGACTACCTTCGTTGTGATCAGTTGCACATGTGGCACTTGAGGTTTGGTGTTGTGTCCACGCTTGCAAGTGCATGCTGGTTAAATGTCTAAGCATGCAACTGGTATTCAAATTTTTCAGATTTTTCCCTCGGCTAAAGGTCTTTGCGCACTTCTTACAGATAACCTTGGCCTGATCATGAGGATTTTGTTCAAAAAAGTGCCACACTGCACTCTTCCTACTTTGGCAGACATTTTGCGGCCTAGCACGCTGTGATCTTTTGACCCTCTGGACAAGCTGTCCAGCAACTCTTTTGATGTTTGGAACCTGTCTTTGGAGTGCTACGGGCCTGCCAGATAACAGCTGTTGCGATGTCGATGTCTGCTGTGGATGCTCCTCATCTGAGCTATTGGAAGCTGCACCCTCTTCCCCCAATGGATGCCAATCTGGGTCAACAACTCGGTCATCCATCACCTCCTCTTCTATGTCATGTGCACCTTCCTCTGTGTCACCGTGTATGGTGGTATAGTGTGCGGGAAGGGGCACCTGAGTCTCATCAGGGTCAGAATCTGGCTCTGTACACTGCGAGGACAATGTAGTGCTCTGAGTGAATGTACCAGCAGAATCATCCATCAGCGGCTGTGCATCAGTGCACTCCATGTCAGATTCATCTTGGCCTGGGTAATTCACCATTTCACTTGATAATCCAGGCATGGTATGTGAAAACAGCTCCATGGAGTAATCAGTAGTATGGCCTGCGTCATCCTTCAATCTAGGTTGGGGTGAAGGACACAAGGAAAGGTGTGGTTCATGAACATGAGCCTCCAATGACGACTCAGTGCTTTTACTTTTTACAACTGAAGAAGAGGAGGCGATAGAGCTGGAGGCTGAGTCAGCAATGTAAGACAAAACTTTTTCCTGATGCTCTGGCTTTAAAAGCGGTTTGCCAACTCCTAGAAAACTAAGCGTTCGAGGCCTTATGTAGCCAGACGATGACGCAGGCTCAACACCTCCTGCATTCGGTCCTATTTTGCTCTTGCCACTACCATCAGATCCACCACCAACACCATCATTACCAGCTGCCAACCCCCGCCCAATTCCACGGCCTCTTCCACCAGCCTTCCTCATTTTTGGTAGAAATGTAGACAAAATCCAACAAACTATATAGTAATGTAAAACAAGGTACAAGGTGTCTATAGGACAGGGGAGATTTTGAATTTCTGCAGACACTTGTGGACACTGGACACTTTTGGATTGTGTGAGGCCCACTGATATCTGAGTGCTATGTCACAGGCTCGATGGCACAGCTGTGACCAAAGTGACTAGAGGATAAGGGAGATTTTGAATCTCTGCACACACTTTTGGACACTGGACACTTTTGGATTGTGTGAGGCCCACTGATATCTGAGCGCTATGTCACAGGCTCGATGGCACAGCTGTGACCAAAGTGACTAGAGGATAAGGGAGATTTTGAATCTCTGCACACACTTTTGGACACTGGACACTTTTGGATTGTGTGAGGCCCACTGATATCTGAGCGCTATGTCACAGGCTCGATGGCACAGCTGTGACCAAAGTGACTAGAGGATAAGGGAGATTTTGAATCTCTGCACACACTTTTGGACACTGGACACTTTTGGATTGTGTGAGGCCCACTGATATCTGAGCGCTATGTCACAGGCTCGATGGCACAGCTGTGACCAAAGTGACTAGAGGATAAGGGAGATTTTGAATCTCTGCACACACTTTTAGACACTGGACACTTTTGGATTGTGTGAGGCCCAATGAATATCTGAGCGCTATGTGACAGGCTCGATGGCACAGCTGTGACCAAAGTGACTAGAGGATAAGGGAGATTTTGAAGCTCTGCACACACTTTTGGACACTGGACACTTTGGGATTGTGTGAGGCCCACTGATATCTGAGCGCTATGTCACAGGCTCGATGGCACAGCTGTGACCAAAGTGACTAGAGGATAAGGGAGATTTTGAAGCTCTGCACACACTTTTGGACACTGGACACTTTTGGATTGTGTGAGGCCCAATGAATATCTGAGCGCTATGTGACAGGCTCGATGGCACAGCTGTGACCAAAGTGACTAGAGGATAAGGGAGATTTTGAATCTCTGCACACACTTTTCGACACTGGACACTTTTGGATTGTGTGAGGCCCACTGATATCTGAGCGCTATGTCACAGGCTCGATGGCACAGCTGTGACCAAAGTGACTAGAGGATAAGGGAGATTTTGAATCTCTGCACACACTTTTGGACACTGGACACTTTTGGATTGTGTGAGGCCCAATGAATATCTGAGCGCTATGTGACAGGCTCGATGGCACAGCTGTGACCAAAGTGACTAGAGGATAAGGGAGATTTTGAATCTCTGCACACACTTTTGGACACTGGACACTTTTGGATTGTGTGAGGCCCAATGAATATCTGACGCTATGTGACAGGCTCGATGGCACAGCTGTGACCAAAGTGACTAGAGGATAAGGGAGATTTTGAATCTCTGCACACACTTTTGGACACTGGACACTTTGGGATTGTGTGAGGCCCACTGATATCTGAGCGCTATGTGACAGGCTCGATGGCACAGCTGTGACCAAAGTGACTAGAGGATAAGGGAGATTTTGAATCTCTGCACACACTTTTGGACACTGGACACTTTTGGATTGTGTGAGGCCCAATGAATATCTGAGCGCTATGTGACAGGCTCGATGGCACAGCTGTGACCAAAGTGACTAGAGGATAAGGGAGATTTTGAATCTCTGCACACACTTTTGGACACTGGACACTTTTGGATTGTGTGAGGCCCACTGATATCTGAGCGCTATGTCACAGGCTCGATGGCACAGCTGTGACCAAAGTGACTAGAGGATAAGGGAGATTTTGAATCTCTGCACACACTTTTGGACACTGGACACTTTTGGATTGTGTGAGGCCCACTGATATCTGAGCGCTATGTCACAGGCTCGATGGCACAGCTGTGACCAAAGTGACTAGAGGATAAGGGAGATTTTGAATCTCTGCACACACTTTTGGACACTGGACACTTTTGGATTGTGTGAGGCCCACTGATATCTGAGCGCTATGTCACAGGCTCGATGGCACAGCTGTGACCAAAGTGACTAGAGGATAAGGGAGATTTTGAATCTCTGCACACACTTTTAGACACTGGACACTTTTGGATTGTGTGAGGCCCAATGAATATCTGAGCGCTATGTGACAGGCTCGATGGCACAGCTGTGACCAAAGTGACTAGAGGATAAGGGAGATTTTGAAGCTCTGCACACACTTTTGGACACTGGACACTTTGGGATTGTGTGAGGCCCACTGATATCTGAGCGCTATGTCACAGGCTCGATGGCACAGCTGTGACCAAAGTGACTAGAGGATAAGGGAGATTTTGAAGCTCTGCACACACTTTTGGACACTGGACACTTTTGGATTGTGTGAGGCCCAATGAATATCTGAGCGCTATGTGACAGGCTCGATGGCACAGCTGTGACCAAAGTGACTAGAGGATAAGGGAGATTTTGAATCTCTGCACACACTTTTCGACACTGGACACTTTTGGATTGTGTGAGGCCCACTGATATCTGAGCGCTATGTCACAGGCTCGATGGCACAGCTGTGACCAAAGTGACTAGAGGATAAGGGAGATTTTGAATCTCTGCACACACTTTTGGACACTGGACACTTTTGGATTGTGTGAGGCCCAATGAATATCTGAGCGCTATGTGACAGGCTCGATGGCACAGCTGTGACCAAAGTGACTAGAGGATAAGGGAGATTTTGAATCTCTGCACACACTTTTGGACACTGGACACTTTTGGATTGTGTGAGGCCCAATGAATATCTGACGCTATGTGACAGGCTCGATGGCACAGCTGTGACCAAAGTGACTAGAGGATAAGGGAGATTTTGAATCTCTGCACACACTTTTGGACACTGGACACTTTGGGATTGTGTGAGGCCCACTGATATCTGAGCGCTATGTGACAGGCTCGATGGCACAGCTGTGACCAAAGTGACTAGAGGATAAGGAAGATTTTGAATCTCTGCACACACTTTTGGACACTGGACACTTTTGGATTGTGTGAGGCCCAATGAATATCTGAGCGCTATGTGACAGGCTCGATGGCACAGCTGTGACCAAAGTGACTAGAGGATAAGGGAGATTTTGAAGCTCTGCACACACTTTTGGACACTGGACACTTTTGGATTGTGTGAGGCCCAATGAATATCTGAGCGCTATGTGACAGGCTCGATGGCACAGCTGTGACCAAAGTGACTAGAGGATAAGGGAGATTTTGAATCTCTGCACACACTTTTGGACACTGGACACTTTTGGATTGTGTGAGGCCCACTGATATCTGAGCGCTATGTCACAGGCTCGATGGCACAGCTGTGACCAAAGTGACTAGAGGATAAGGGAGATTTTGAATCTCTGCACACACTTTTGGACACTGGACACTTTTGGATTGTGTGAGGCCCACTGATATCTGAACGCTATGTCACAGGCTCGATGGCACAGCTGTGACCAAAGTGACTAGAGGATAAGGGAGATTTTGAATCTCTGCACACACTTTTAGACACTGGACACTTTTGGATTGTGTGAGGCCCAATGAATATCTGAGCGCTATGTGACAGGCTCGATGGCACAGCTGTGACCAAAGTGACTAGAGGATAAGGGAGATTTTGAAGCTCTGCACACACTTTTGGACACTGGACACTTTGGGATTGTGTGAGGCCCACTGATATCTGAGCGCTATGTCACAGGCTCGATGGCACAGCTGTGACCAAAGTGACTAGAGGATAAGGGAGATTTTGAAGCTCTGCACACACTTTTGGACACTGGACACTTTTGGATTGTGTGAGGCCCAATGAATATCTGAGCGCTATGTGACAGGCTCGATGGCACAGCTGTGACCAAAGTGACTAGAGGATAAGGGAGATTTTGAATCTCTGCACACACTTTTCGACACTGGACACTTTTGGATTGTGTGAGGCCCACTGATATCTGAGCGCTATGTCACAGGCTCGATGGCACAGCTGTGACCAAAGTGACTAGAGGATAAGGGAGATTTTGAATCTCTGCACACACTTTTGGACACTGGACACTTTTGGATTGTGTGAGGCCCAATGAATATCTGAGCGCTATGTGACAGGCTCGATGGCACAGCTGTGACCAAAGTGACTAGAGGATAAGGGAGATTTTGAATCTCTGCACACACTTTTGGACACTGGACACTTTTGGATTGTGTGAGGCCCAATGAATATCTGACGCTATGTGACAGGCTCGATGGCACAGCTGTGACCAAAGTGACTAGAGGATAAGGGAGATTTTGAATCTCTGCACACACTTTTGGACACTGGACACTTTGGGATTGTGTGAGGCCCACTGATATCTGAGCGCTATGTGACAGGCTCGATGGCACAGCTGTGACCAAAGTGACTAGAGGATAAGGGAGATTTTGAATCTCTGCACACACTTTTGGACACTGGACACTTTTGGATTGTGTGAGGCCCAATGAATATCTGAGCGCTATGTGACAGGCTCGATGGCACAGCTGTGACCAAAGTGACTAGAGGATAAGGGAGATTTTGAATCTCTGCACACACTTTTGGACACTGGACACTTTTGGATTGTGTGAGGCCCAATGAATATCTGAGCGCTATGTGACAGGCTCGATGGCACAGCTGTGACCAAAGTGACTAGAGGATAAGGGAGATTTTGAATCTCTGCACACACTTTTGGACACTGGACACTTTTGGATTGTGTGAGGCCCACTGATATCTGAGCGCTATGTCACAGGCTCGATGGCACAGCTGTGACAAAAGTGACTAGAGGATAAGGGAGATTGGATTGCTTTTAAAAAAGCAGTTTGCGGAGCAGTGGGTAAACAGCAATGCCAGCCTGTCATGAAGGCTTAAAAGGCAGCCCAACAACCAACACCACTGATACACCACAATATAGCCTCCCCTTGCACTGCACACACAGTGACTGGTGTGTTGTGCAGGCCAAATTGCTAGCAGCAGAAGCAGTTTTTTTTTCTTCTCAGCAGGACAAAAAAAAAAAATTGGGATTGCTTTTAAAAAAGCAGTTTGCGTAGCAGTGGGTAAACAGCAATGCAGGAATGTCAGGAAGCCTTAGAAGGCAGCCCAACAACCAACACCACTGATACACCACTATATAGCCTCCCCTTGCACTGCACACACAGTGACTGGTGTGTTGTGCAGGCCAAATCGCTAGCAGCAGAAGCAGTTTTTTTGTCTTCTTCCCTGCCTAACACTCTCCCTACAGAATCAGCAGCAACCTCTCCCTATACTGAGATCGGCAGAAGTAAGATGGCGGTCGGCGTGCACGCCCTTTTATACCCCCTGTGACGCCCACCAAAGCAAGCCAATCACTTGCATGCCCTTCTGAAAGATGGTGGTGACCCCTGCCTATGTCATCACGTTGCCCACAGTGTCCGTGGATCCTGATTGGCTGAAAAAGAGCGCAAAACAAACTTTTGAAACGCGACTTTGGCGCGTAAGTCGCCGACCTCGTGGCCGACCTCATCCTAGGGTCGGGTTTCGTTTCATGAAACCCGACTTTGACAAAAGTCTGCGACTTTTGAAATTTTTCGACCCGTTTCGCTCAACTCTAGTTGTGACACAAAAAGAATTTTTAGATGTAACATGAAACAGAGCTCAAAAGCTGCCCTTACCCACATCACTGAGTCACAGCTTTCTATGTACATTGTGTATCTCTATACATATTTCTGAATGTGTGTGTGTTGTGTGTGTGTGTATCACCAACCAATCACGAAGCATCTTTCATTTCACCAGAGCTGTCTAAAAGAAGATGAGCTGTGATTGGTTGCTATGATCAACAGTTTTCCTTGCAACCAATCACTAAGCATCTTTCATTTCACCAGAGCTGTTTTGGTTGCTGTCATGAGCAACAGTTTTCCCGCTCCAGAAAACACCTCAGCAGACACTGACATGGTGGGAGAAATCTAGCATTCCTGGAAATATAAGCTCCCAGCCATTGTCTTCCCCCTGAAAGGAGCAGAGAGCACATGACAGAAATTAATCACCCCTTCCGTGCCCATATACCCATCACACATCCTCCATCCCGTAGGCACATCTCTCTTAAAGGGATCATTGGTATGGAAGTCAAGGCAAATCCCTCAGCACTCTGATACTGACCCCAGGCTTCTATTAAAGGGATCATTGGTATAGAAGTCAGGGCAAATCCATCCATCGCTCTGATACTGACTCCAGGCCTCTCTTAAAGGGATCTCCAGTATGGAAGTTAGGGCGAATCCCTCAGCGCTCTGATTCTGACCCCAGGCTTCTATTAAATGGATCATTGGTATGGAAGTTAAGGCAATTTCACTCAGCATTCTGGTTCTTTCCCCAAGCTCTCTTAAAGGGATCCCCAGTATGGAAGTCAGGGCACTTGCCTTCAAATGCTCTGGTACTGACCCCAGGCTCTCTTAAAGGGATCTCCTGTATGGAAGTTAGGGCAAGTCCCTCAGTGCTCTGAATCTGACCCCAGGATTCTATTAAAGGGATCATTGGTATGCAAGTCAGGGCAAATCCACTCAGCGTTCTGGTTCTGATCCCAGGCCTCTTAAAGGAATCCCTGGTATGGAAGTTAGGGCAATTCCACTCAGCGCTCTGGTTCTGAACCCAGGCCTCTCTTAAAGGGATCCCCAGTATGAAAATGAGGGTAAATCCCCTCTGCGCTTTGGTACTGATGCCAGGCCTCTCTTAAAGGGATCTCCGGTATGGAAGTTAGGGTAAATCCCTCAGCACTCTGATTCTCACCCCAGGCTTCTATTAAAGGGATCAATGGTATGGAAGTTAGGGCAATTCCACTCAGCGCTCTGGTTCTGACCCCAGGCTGACGGGATGATGTGGGATATTAGGGGTAGTAGTCCGGTGGGTCTGGCTGACTGGACGATGTGGGATATTAGGGGTAGTAGTCAAGTGGCTCTGGCTGACGGGATGATGTGGGATATTAGTAGTCCGGTGGCTCTGGCTGATGGGACGATGTGGGATATTAGGGGTAGTAGTCCGGTAGCTCTGGCTGATGGGAGGATGTGGTATATTAGGGGTAGTAGTCCAGTAGCTCTGGATGACGGGATGATGTGGGATATTATAGTGAACGTGGCTATGCGGAGTGGGCGGGGCTATACACTCAGCTTTATATATATAGATATAATCATTATAATTTGGTATAACTAACCGTGGTTAGTTACTATGCCCGGGCAGCACCGGGCTCTTCAGTTAGTTGACAATAAACTGCTTATCAGAGGAGAGGGCATGCTCGTACAACTGCTCAGGTGGGCAGCAGTCCTGATAGTTGATAGTGCCCTAGTGATAAAGGTAGTAAAGAACAGCACACAACCCAATAAGTAACACATTGCTGAATTCTGTGTCTCAGCTACTACATCATGTTGTCCTCAGACTACATAGCAAAAACCTGCTGACAGGTTGTCTTTGAAAAACACTTTGTACACGATTTTGGTGAGTTACCAATGGAAAGAAAGACAGAAAGAAAGACTGCTAAAAAAATAAAGGGAACACTAAAATACCACATCCTAGATATCACTGAATTAAATATTCCTGTTGCAAATATTTATTTTCTACATAGTGGAATGTATTGATAATGATAAAACATAAAATGATCAATGTAAATCAAAATGAATATCCCATGGAGGTCTGAATTTGGAATGATACTCAAAATCAAAGTGGAAAATCAAATTACAGACTGATCCATCTTCAGTGGAAATGCCTCAAGACAAGGAAATGATGCTCAGTACTGTGTATGGCCAGTAAAGTTTGGCATGCCTACCAAACACCTACTGTTCAGGCCCGGACACCGAAAACAGACTTCACTTGGAAGTTCGTGTTACTGTTCGGGTTCGGCAACCCCAACACCGGGTGTTTGTCTGCTTTTATGTGCATGACAGCACGGTAAACACTTCTTCTGATGGGTGGTGAAATCATCACCCCCGGTCAGATAGCCCCAGTTCAAATTCACCGCTGTGAAATTCTCCCTGTGAATCGCGGTGAACTTGTCTCTGCACTGTGAGATAGAGAACGCAGCATCAGTGACCAGAGGTAACCTCTATGACGTCACCGCTAGTCACTGACGCTGCGCTCGCAGCAGCTCATTCCCCAGTGGTTCTCAGCCGGGATGGTTGCATCTTGGCACTGTCCAGATTGAAAACTATTTATCCCCCAGATATGGATTATGGCGTGGGGCAGAATGAGGGACAGGTGAGATATATTGTTGTTTTTAATTTTTTGTTTTCTTACAGAAGGCTAGGGCTTCAGTGGAATAGGAGTTAGTGTAGAATAGGCGAAAAGTGTGTTTTGTTTTACTTCAAATAAAGGACTTTATTCTGGCTGTGTGTTTATTTACAATATAAATATAGGATTAGTAATGATAAAACGTCTTATTGCAGTACCACCCAGGCATGTCACAGAACTGGAAGAATTGTCCATGGAAGAATGGATGAAAGTCTCTCACAAGAATTGAAAGACTCTTGTCTGGCTACAAAAAGCATTTACATGCTGTTATAATTTCAAAAGAGGCTGCTACTAGGTACTTACCATGCAGGGTGCCCAAATTTTGCATCGGCTCATTTTCCTCTTTGTAATTTTTAAAATGTAAAAGATGAAAATATATGTTTTTTTCCCTAACCCATAAGAAAATATGTCATCTTTAAATTTAGGCCTTTTAGAGATCATTTAATTTTCAACTTGCTTAACTGTTCACAACAACAATAATTTTTACCAGGGGTGCCCAAACTTTTACATGCCATTGTATTTACATAAGAAGCAGACTATAGATATTAGATTTTTTCTCACCAACGTATTAGGATCTGCAAACAATCTCTGCACCCCTTAAGGTTCAAGTAGCTCAATATTACACCAACATAGGTGTCGGACTTTTGCTTCATACCTTCATTTCAGTGGGATGAGAATTGAGCGACCATGTTAGTGATTAGAGATGAGCTCAACTTCGGCACGAACTTAGAACATTCAGACTCGTGTTCGCTTTCACAAGCATTTTTACTCAAAGTCGTCAAAATTCGGTCACAGTAATGTAAATCATTGCGTTTCCACTAATGCTTTTGTTATTACTTTGGCTAGGATAGTGCTGCTGTATGATGAGCAGGAGGGATGGGGGGATGAGTTTGATGACGCAAGGGGTTATGGAGAGGTTAGAACAGTGTGTGAAGAGATTACGCGCACTTTTTCTTTCCCTTAATGTTACGTATGTTGAATCTGGCAACCAATCAGTGTGCAGAAACCATCCACAACATCATGACAAAAGGTCTTCTATGATTGGCTGCCGAAGTCATATGTCCCTGGTCATATAAAAAGTGAACATCTTTGCTTTGCTGGCGTCATTTTGTAATAAAGTGCAGGGATGAGTATGTCACCACGGAACAGACGGAACAACAGTTAAAGGGGAGATTTATTTACAGCGAATAATGCAGGCAAATGACTGTGAAGTATTGCTATAATGAGAACAAACACTGGAAACAGTCAAAAAAAAGGAATAAACAGGATTTGACAACCTTATCAGGGGTTTTCCTATGAAGGCACTTATCAATCTGAAGAGGTATTGATTGAAGGGTCACTCTACTCCCACGTTGGCGCTGAATCACCAGCAGCGCTTGTCGTCTGTAGTCCTTCTGTACTCTGTGTCTTTACATTCCTCCACTGGGGTCTCAAGGGCTAATGCTGGAGGCAGAGGGAGTACTGGGCAAATGAGGTCCCCTCTGCTCTGAGTCTTTTGTCTAAGCACAACAGCCTCTCCCAGGGAAAACAACACTCTGTCCCCTGTTAGATCTCTCAGCATGGATCACTGTCTCCACACTAGCTGCTGTCTTTGCACTAGCTGCTGTCTTTACACTAGCTGCTGTCTTTCCACTGGACACAGACTTCACACGGGTGTCAGCAGACACCTCATCTGTCACTGCAGACTCCAGCTTCACGTAGTCATGGACTACGGTCTCTGCTCTGGCCTCAGTCTCTATACTTGCCTCCGCTTCTCTGCGGGTCTCTGTCTGTCCACAGGGATCAGGGCGCACCTTTTCTGTCTCCGCAGTACACAGTCTCACGTACTCACGGTCTGCTGTCTCTGTGCGCGGTACCCCGGGCTTTACTCTGTGACCGGGAGCTCTGTCTCTCTCCCAATCTGCATCAGCGTCCTCCCCTGTCTGCTGCCCAGGCTGCTCTGAGGAAAGCGCTCGCTCTTTTCCTGCTCTCTGCTCTGCTGGCTTCCTGTGCTTAGCTTCTTCCCTGTCCCCCCGGAGAACCTGCTGCCCTGCTCAATGGTTTCGGGCATGGAGCAGCGGAAACAGCCCTCCCCTGGCTCTTCACCCCATTACAATTTGCTCAGTGTCACAGTGCAGGAAGGTCGCTCTTGCGCTAGTGTTGGTGCTGAAAGTGAACTTGTCAGTTAAATAGATAGGCTCCTGTCCTTTGTGAAATTGATCTTCCAGCATCGAAGTACATTGTGCAAAAACTGTGTGGCAGTCTCCAGAAGCCCCATTTGCTACTCCAAATCGTGTGTGCTAAAACTGTGTTTAAGGGCAAATCAGAAGAGCAGATTTCCACTTAAAAATCATTAGGACTAATATTAGGTTGCTGCCTGGAGGGCCAGTTAGAAACTCCAAATAGATTGTGCTAAAACTCTGTTTCAGTGGCAAATGAGAAGGCCAAATTTCCACTTAAAAATCGTTAAGCCCAACATAGTGGTGCAGCCACGAGGCCCAATTAGCTACTCCAAATCATTTGAGCTTAATTCGAAGGTCAGATTTCCACTTACACAAAAAGGATTTTTTTTTTTTTTTAAATCCTCCAAAAATATTAAGAAATCACTGAAAAAATGCAGAGATGCTTACCTGCCTATGGCTCAAAACAATTGCACTATCAGGGTGCAGTGGACCCAACTAATTATGGCAACAACACAGGTGCAGCAATACCAATATAACAATCACTCTCAACCTATCAACCCATGGAGGGGGTGATTGTTCAGTATACTAGTGCACACAAAAAAGATTCCAATCTGTATGCGTCATAATTCACACAGGTAATGCAGAGAATCTGGCTTAGAGCCCATTACAAACGCCCAAACTTTTAGATCCAGCGGGCCGCCCAGTGCCTCCCAAATACATCCTGTGTGAACAGACTCCACAGTTACAGTGCCATATGGGCCCAACTGCACCCTGAAAAATAGATAAAGTGCACAAAAACATCAATATATGTAAGTTATTAATATTATGGCCACAATACGTAAGCTCGCAACCCACTTCACGGGTCCTTACACTTGAGAGTCCTACCACTAAACATCAACAAATCACTGACACAAAAAGGATTTTTTTAAATAATCCTCCAAAAATATTAAGAAATCACTAAAAAAAAAAGGCAGAGAGCCTTACCTGCCTATGGCTCAAAGCAATTGCACTATCAGGGTGCAATGTTGTGCTGTTGCCATAATAAGTTGGGTCCACTGCACCCTGATAGTGCAATTGTTTTGAGCCATAGGCAGGTAAGCATCTCTGCCTTTTTCAGTGATTTCTTAATATGTTTGGAGGATTTTTTTTTCCTTTGGTTTACTATGTGCTTTTTTGGTATTGACCCCGGAACGTCTGACTTTGCTGATTCACGGCCTGTCTGTGGATTGTGACTAGTGTCACAATAAGACGGTTAGCAATGACGATGCCCTCATCAACATCACAATTACGGACATCTACATGCTGGAGCACACTTTGAATAGTTTGCGTGAGGAGGTGATGGTCCCAGAGGAAGAGTTGGAAGCAGAGCAGGTTACAGAAGGGATAACAATACCTCAAATTTCCAGACTGTCATTGAACAGGTGGGTGTCATGGGAGGGTGGCTTAAAGCAATCAAGGGGGGCTCATGGTACTAGACAAACTGTTAGTGAAGATGCAGGAGCTGGGGAACAAATGGAGGAGGATGAGATGATGGACGCGCAACAGTCAGGAGATGAAGAGGATAACGATCCCCTCTCTGTTGTCCATGGTTGGCAGGAGGGGACTTTGAGTGTTACCCCACCACAAACGCAGCATGGATCTGGACCTCATGGAAGCATCCGATACATGAATGCCTTCTTGCTGCAAAGAAGAATATTTAGAATTGAGAATCCTCAATGGTTGATACCTTTTAATGGCTAACTGAAGAGATGGTAACAAGTTGCAAGCTTTCGAGACTACTCAGGTCTCTTCATCAGGCATAGACTAATACAAAATCTGAAGATTTTGTATTAGTCTATGCCTGATGAAGAGACCTGAGTAGTCTCGAAAGCTTGCAATGTGTTACCATCTTTTCAGTTAGCCATTAAAAGGTATCAACCATTGAGGACTCTCAATTCTAAATATTCTTCTTTCTACTGGCTAAGGCTACTTCCACACTTGCGTTTTTTTTGCTGCCGTTTTTTGCGCACACAAACGCATGAAAAAAGCGCATCATGCGTTTGTGTGCATTTTTTGCGGGTTTTGGGGCATTTTTTTTAAAAAACCGCATGCTTTTTTTGCGCATGCACACCCATAGACTTTAATGGGTGTTTTGCTGTAAAAAAACGCATTGCGTGCGCATGCGTTTTTTGGGGGCAAGTCGGGCGCACAAAAAATGCAACAGGATGCATTTTGTGCGCCCAAGCGCACACTACAAAAAAACGCATGCGCATACATATTCGCACCCATGTTAAAGTATAGGGGAAAAAACCCATGCGTTTTTTGGCGCTAAAAAGCAGCGCAAAAAAACGCAAGTGTGAAACCAGCCTTAGGCTACTTTCACACATCAGTTTTTGTGCATCAGGCGCGATGCGGCGCCGTGCCGCATTGCCGGATCCGGCATAACATGTGAAAAAACTGATGCACCGGTTCCGGTTTTTTGCCGGATCCGGTCAACGGATTATGCCGGATCCGGCAAAAAACCGGAACCGGTGCATCAGTTTTTCCATCC
The DNA here is from genome assembly GCF_039654945.1 of Dendrobates tinctorius. Lineage (NCBI taxonomy): Eukaryota > Metazoa > Chordata > Amphibia > Anura > Dendrobatidae > Dendrobates > Dendrobates tinctorius. Next base: position 19,500,835 of record NW_027361711.1, on the reverse strand, counting down.
GTTTTGTCCGTTTTTTTGCCGGATCCGGTTTTTAAAAAAACGCCCAAAAGCCACCATTGGCTACTGGCATTTACAGAAAATCCTATATATACCTTGGTATACACCCTGTTGAGAGGTTGTTGTTTTGGAGCAAGATAGAAGCCATTATTGGGAACATCGCTCAGGCTTACATTGATTTCACTTTTGAGGCCAATTCTTTGGCAGCAATTGTCATGGCGAAGGAGCGACAAAGGCAGCGTATCATGCGTCTGCGCCAACGTCGTTTCTGGATTCACCCTATAACTGCACAGAGGCTGACACTGGGAGTGTTTGCAACGTTATATCTGTCGTTGCGAGGAAATCCAGAGAAGTTTTTTCATTATACGAGGATGAAAGTGGAAACTTTTGATTTTTTGCTGGACAGGGTTGGAGAACTGATCCGGAGACGTGACACCTACTGCCGCTTCTCCATCTCACCACGGGAGCGTTTGATGGTCACTCTCCGGTAAGCAATTGTTATTCTTTGTCCTTCAAAGCAGACTTCAGTATACTGGAAATGTGTCTCCTCCTGTTGTTGCAGTTATTTTGCATTAATTATTTTTTTAACTTTTCCCACAGATTCCTTGCAACAGGCGAATCGCTTTCGTCGCTACAGTACCAGTATAGGATTGGGATTTCAACATTATCAGGTATCATCAAGTACACAAAGTACACAAGCCGCGCATTGTGGGACAGTCTACATGAAGAGTTTATCCCACAGCCCACAACAGAGAGGTGGCTCGAAATAGCTGACCAATTTTACAGCATCTGTCAGTTTCCGAATTGCCTGGGTGCAGTTGATGGCAAGCACATCAGGATCACTAAACCAGCAGGATCGGGATCTGAGTTTTTTAATTATAAAAAATATTTCTCAATAGTCCTGGTGGCGATTGCAGACGCCAAGTACAAATTCATTGCGGTGGATATTGGGGCCTATGGACGCTCCAATGACTCACAAGTTTTTAAAATTTCAGCAATGGGACGTAATTTGTACAGAAACACATTCCAATTCCCACCTCCAAGACCGCTTCCTCAAACTTCTGGGCCACCACTGCCATTTGTCTGCGTAGGTGATGAAGCGTTTCAACTGTCAGAACACCTGCTGAAGCCGTACGCAAACAGAGACTTGACACCAACAAAAAGAGTGTTCAACTGTCGCCTGACACGAGCACGGCGGATGGTGGAGTGTTCGTTTGGAATTCTTACCGCTAAATGGAGAGTACTGTTGACCGCAATTAACTTGAAAACAGAAAATGTGGATGAGGTGGTAAAAGCATGTGTTGTGCTACTCAATTTGGTTATTAGTAAGGAACAGATTGCCATCGAAGACAATGATGTTGATACCACATTGCATGATTATCGCAGTGCTAATGTGCGAAGTACTCTAGCAGTGTCCAGAATGAGGGACACATTTGCCGAGTACTTTATGTCACCTGAAGGTAGAGTTGAATGGCAGGATGACATGGTTTGAGATGTTAAAAGCAATTTTTTACCTTGTTGTACCAAACCATTTCTGTGGTTTAAGTTACTTTACCTTGTTAGCTTCAATTTTGGCAAAGTATTAGTACCTTTGTATCAGTATTCTATATTGTTTTACTACCTATTTTTTGTACCAAAATATTCCCATTTTTTAAATTCCTGACAAAGCTCTTTTAAAATTGAACAAAAATTATCATTTAGTAAAAAACTTTCTACTAAATCATGTAGTGTGGTGTGTAGAAAATAATATAGGGGCTATAAAGCGGTATCCAAGGACCTTCCACAGTACTGCCCACCAGCAGGCCTCCCCCCACCGCCACACACGTACGTTACTCATACATGTTCTTGTACACACACTCCCATACATTCACATACTCACACACATCTACTCTCACACAATCACTCACACACTCACACTCATTGAGTTTTATACATCAACATGTTATATTAACAGTAAAAGAAACAAAAACATTTGATAGACTGAAAAAAATTTTTTATTTTTATCAGCTTTAGCAGGAATTTTTTCTTTTATATTTTTGTAATAAAACTTTTTTATTGGTAACAACAAATTTCATTAAAGATTGGTGTAATGTGTAGCGGAAATAGTATTGGAGGGGCTCTCAGTTTGGACCACTTCAACAGGGGTGTTGTGGGAGGATGTAGTTTGTGAGGGGTCAGATAGCAAAGGACAAGGTATAGGAATGGAGAAAGAAGGTGAAGGGGTGGATAAAGCTGATGAAGGGGTGGAGAAAACAATAGACGGGGGAAACTAAACTGTGGATGAAGGACGCTTGAATTTGGGATGTGGAAGGAGACTGGATGTATTGGGAAGGGAGTGTAGGTTGGGAAGGGAGTGTAGGTTGGGAAGGCAGTGTAGGTTGGGAAGGGAGTGGAGGCACGGATGCCGTTGGGAACTGGTACGGGGAAGCAGACTGGAAAGGGGCAGGAGGTTGGTACTGGGGAAAATGGTATGGTACAGGAGGGGTAGGAAGGACCGGGCCTGGAGCAACTACTGGGCCGGTTGGAGGGGCTGCTGATGTCACCTGTGCTAAGGCCACCTGGCAGGCTTGCATTACATGCAGCTGCTGTTCAGGAGTTAGGTTGTCCAGCCGCTCAATCACAGCTTTGAAAAAAGAATGATGCGGCGCTTTATTTGCATCTAGATGCATCCTTTCAACACGCGTGCCTAAATCAAGCACCTCTCTAGTAACAAGATTGAACCCAGCAGACATTTGCTGGGTCATGACTTTCATAGCGTTTTGAAAGGATGCATGTAGATTCATAAACTCTGCAGCAAACTGCCTTTCCTGACCCCGCTGACGCAGCCGCCCAGAACTCAAAGGTGTTCTATAGAGGGCAGCTGTGTCAGTGGGGTGAGGTAAAGGAAAGCCTACCTCGTCAACAGCAGCTTCATGTAATGAAGCCTGCACAGATGCTCCAGCAGAGGTGGATGGGGCTGAGGGATCACACACAAGGGAAGGCAGGGAGGGTGCAGAGGGGTTGGGTATGTTGTGGTCCATGGTGACGGCCTCCTGGGGGATCGCTCCAGAAGGGTTCAATGCAGGCTCCCGCGTGCTGCTGAAGGTGCTGTTGAAAAAAGTAGAAAAAAATAGACATTAATATCATGATATTCATTAGCCCTGGCTGCAAAAAAAAAGATTACACATTTGACCATTTTTTATTTAGTCACTTCTGGTAGGAATGTTTACCTTCTTGTCACCATAGTTGATCTCAGGAATGACAGGGCCTCAGAATACTTATAGCGGCTCCTGCGTCCTCTTGATCCGCTGGGAGCCTGCATCTCTTTGTTGAACTCCTTCTTGAAGCGATCCCGCATTGACCGCCACCGCAACTGAACTCTTTCCCCTGAAAATTGAAAACACAAAATGATTAGGATCAAGCACAATACATCCGGAAACATTACTGAAATGTGAATACTTACGCTGTTCTTTCTGTGCCCGAGAATGGAGTTCCTCCCAGTTAGATACCACAGCATGGCACACTTCCTCCCAGAGTCGTCTAGTAACACTAGCATCTGCATGGAAGCGGTCCGCCATATTCCAGAGCGGCTCACGATCTCTCACCATATCAATCAAGAGGTCCACATCAATAGCCACATCCTCACTGTCGGAATCGTGAGCACGCTGTGAAGCCTGTTTAAAGACAAAAAAGGTAAACATAACAATCACAGCATTATGTACAAACCTTATAAGGCTGTGTGCACACGCTGCGGATTCCGCTGCGGATTAATCCGCACGGATTTTGCAAAAACCGCAGATAATCCGCAGGTCCAAAGACCTGCGGATTATCTGCGGTTTTGCCTGCGGTTTGGTCCTGCGGATTCACTATCTCCACAATGGTGGAGATAGGAACCCGCAGCGGTTTCCGCAGAAAGAATTGACATGCAATTCTTTCTGCGGATTCAAAACCGCAGCAAATCCGCGCGGTTTTTTCCGCAGCGTCGGCACAGCGTTTTTTGTTTTTCCATTCAAATGAATGGTACTGTACACCGCAGCTAAAACTGCTGCGTGTCCGCAGCGGCCAAAACCGCTGTGGAAACGCAGCGGAATCCGCAGCGTGTGCACACAGCCTAAAAGTCCTAAAAAAAAAAATCCTTACTCTATGGCGACCGCCCCGGCGTGGTTGCCGACGACTCTGGGAGGCACTTTGAGGAACTCTCGGACGAGCCACAGATTCAGAAGCCTATAATGAAAAAAAAAGAAGAAAAGGAAAATTAAATGCTGTTATGTTGATCTTGTTTTTAGGTCCAGTGATGTGTAAGAACATGTTTTAGTGCAATTAATGCAAAGATACTTACATGCGGGGAGCCCACTCCAGGCATTTCTCCGCTACGTCCGTCTCCTTCTGAGAGACCCTCTGGTTCAGCTTCCTATTAAACAAGAATGCATATATAGGGTTATGTGTACCAAGAATGTTCTGGCAATAAAAAAAAACCTCATTTCACTGGCGATGTGAGGGAGGGCTCCCAGAAGAAGACATGTCTGGCTGAAATTCTGTAATGAAAACAATTGTTACCTACAACACTAACCATATTCAAAGCTTTCAGGCCTGTATACTTACAATATGGGTTGCAAATTAGGATTTTGCAGTAGTGTCCTGGGCAAGTTCCTGCATGAAAAAAGCACGATGTAGTTTAGATTTGTGCTGTGTGCAACATTTATTTTTACAATCAAACAAAACAACAAAAATAGTAAAAAATAAGATTTTTTGAATTCCACTCTCACCACCCTATAAAATGCAGCTTGGACAACAAACCATCGCAAAATTACTATGTATATACTCGTGTATAAGCCGCACCGGCCCAAAAATTGGGAACACATAAGCCCAGTGTGTAATCCATACACTATGGCCCCATATGCTGTTCCATAGAATATGCCCCCATATGCCAAAAAAAAAAAAAAACCTATTGTGGGTCCATCGCCCCTGTCTGCCACTTCTTGTGTCAGTGACTGTTCATCCAGCAGAGGGGGACACGCACTTCTCACATCAACGCACCCACTGAGGATGCAGCAGAGACCGCAGTGAGCAGCAATGGACCCAGGAAAGGTGGATATCACTATGCTTGCAACGCACATATTCAGGAATGGTAACGTTACCACTGAAGACAGGAAGGGAGACAGTGGAGAAGCAAGCAAGGCTACAGATATGACAGCAGGATGATCTGTGACACCCCTGCTCCCCCTCTGACCCACAGGGAGATGACCCGTGTATAAGCCAAGAGGGGGACTTTTAGCACCAAAAATGGGCGTAACATCTTGGCGTATACACGAGTATATACAGTACCTCCCCCTACAGTATTTACACATAAATTCACCCACCCACCCACGCAAACTACTTCACACTGTCCTTCATAATTAGAATCCCTCCCCACACTGATGACCACACCTGAAACTTTTTAAAAACAATAGTACAATGTATGAACAACATACATGTGTGTGTGTATATATACATATACATGCTGGGCAGGCAGCAGCAGGTACAGCATGGGACTCCAGCGTGGTGGCTAGCAGTGACAGCAGTGATGGGGGTTCTGCGGCAGAGGGTTCAAGTGGCGTTTGTGGGGGTCATGGTGGTGACAAGTTTAGCTGGGAAGGCGGCAAGACAGTCGCTGGCTGTGACGGGCATGGGTGCGCAGGCATCGGCAGTCACACAGACAAAACGAAAACCTATGCTTGCAAGAAAATTTTTATACTCACACTCAAACTCCTGCTCACTGGAGGTCCAATAGTGGATGGCTGTCAAAAATCCAGTTGGTTGCTGGATGTCTGGCTGGCTGGTGTATATGTGGCAGAATCCAGTGGCTGTGTGTGTCTCCAGTAGCTCTTTCTCCTCTGCATTAAGGGTGATGAATGCCCTCTCTCTACCTTTCCTATAGGGTGGGTGGAGATTGGCAGGTGTTTTTTCCCAAATTTGATACTTTTTGGAGCATGCTCAGTGCAAAAACCGGATCCGGCGCCGGAATCAGGCAAAAACCGGATGCCGCCGGATCCGGCGGCCATAGACTACCATTATTAAAAAAAACGTATGTCGCCGGATCCGGCGTCATCCGTTTTTTTACCACAGACAAAAAACGTTACATGTAACGTTTTTTCCAGACGCCGGACCAGCTGTTTTTGCCGGATCCAGCAAAAACCGGATACGCCGCATAGGCATCCGGCGCAATGCGGCAATAATGAAACTCTATGGGGAAAAAACTGGATCCGGTGGCAACAGGCGCCGGATTCGGTTTTTACACTTTTCGCCGCATCGCGCCTGATGCACAAAAACTGATGTGTGAAAGTAGCCTTACACGGTACAAAGATATATATTCTTGCTGCAAAATCTTAAATACGATGCTCGCATTCTTAGGGTTAGAAATAGTGCTGACTGCTGGGTTGACACTCTGTTAAATCCACGGTACAAGAGAAAATTCAGCCAGATGCAAGACAGCAGTCAGGCACAAAATGTGCATCCCATTCCCGTCCAACACACGTCAAGGCATCATTGCAAAAACATTAGCAGCATTTCTGTGAGTCGTTTAACACATTTTTTAGACCAGCCCGTGCACCAGCAGAACAGAGTACAAGTCTGATACATTGTGAACAACTAGAGAGGATGGTGCAGAAGTATCCGGAGCTAAATATCAATGCCATCATGGGGGGTTTGGATGCTTTTGCATTTTGGTCTTCAAAAATGGAAGAGTGGCTTGAGCTCACTCATTGAATATAATTTTTTCACCCTTTGTTATGAATCATTGAATCCATTATTATTTTTTAATTATTATTATTATTATTTTTTATTCATCTTTAATTTTTTGGGGATCTTATACCTTGTTCATACAATATTTTTGGTTGATTAATCTTTACATTACTCCTGATCCGTCATATCTATATATTAGAATAGTATATTCATTTTACCATTTTTTATTTATCTCTTTATCCGAGCACAGGCACTTGTTTTTAATGTTTAGTACTACTAAATTGCCATCTTGTATAAATAAAGGCATTTTTTATTTGACTATTCCTGTGGTCTGGTACTTTTTTGGTCCTTTGTCTTTGGGGTACTTCTTCTCCGGTCTCTAATTGAGTGGTTTCCGCTTCCTTCTTTCAGCGCACCTGGTAATTAATATAATAGTACGTATATATTTGATTAATATTTTAGTATCCTTCTTTTGGAGCTATAGATCATTGTGGGATTCTCAGGTATACTGTATTTATTGATTCACAGCTAGTCTCTGCAGACTTCCGTCTTTCCCCATTCTTCTGCAGCACATCACAACACGATGAGCTTAAAAATGAGTGTCACTATAATGCCCCTGAGTAAAAATATCTGTCCTATGCTGTGTCCCTGAATGAATAATTTTTCCTCACTGGGCTCTCTGCACAAAATATCACCCCCATTTTCTCCCTCTTACGGTACAAGGCCTCCACACTACCCTCTCCTATAAAATATTGCCTCCACAATATCCATCCTCATAGTTAATTAGGGAGAATAGTGGTGGTTATAGTCTATAACTGCCATGCTGTCCACCTTAATCAAACACATCCACGTTCAGCATGCATCAGACAACTATGGCACAAGGACCCGAGCTACACTGGAGGCTAGTTGGACACATGGGTCACCGGCAAATTTTTCTTGCCCACTCCTTTTGAATGATAGATCTGTCACTATATACGCAGGGTGAGGCCTGTTACTCCAGGCAGTGGGCGGGTAGAAGCTGCTTTGGACCCGCCTGACCAACTAGTCATCCATGGCGGCTATTAAACTACGTTTTCTCTGAAACGCCTGAGTTTTAGGGTTAAACATATATGGCTGAACTCATATAGTCACAGTATGATACATGCTCCTCGTGGATCGGGCAACATGTATCAGCTGTCAGGTTCAATTTAAATGCTTTTAGCCTACAGATATAGGGTTAGCAAGATGGTATCGTTTTAAAGCTACCAAGCTGCCACACTGAAAGCGCAGCTACCGACAAGATATTGAGATTATTCATCCTGGCAGCCTCCAGCTTTCAGTCGTGTAAGTGTGCCAGCGCATCTTCAGTCACCGCTCAACAAACAGTGACCAGTCTGCAATTTTTTTTAACGTGTAACCATCAGTTTAATTTTTATTTCAGAAATCAATAGGGCAAATGTAAATAACTATCTTTGCAATATATCTTAGCAGAGAAATCTGCTCCTCTCTCTGCCAGGGCTAATCACTTATTCTCAAACTTCTCAATTTACAAGTAAAATCTGTATTCAGGGAAGACACACTTTCCCATTACTGAGATAGGAGATGGCAGTTGCTCCTCATAACATTCTATTTCTTCGCTAATTGAGAATTTTGAGATTGAAATATTGAATTATCAGTCCAGGAAGAAAAAGAAGCAGATTTCTCTGATAAGCTTTATTGCAAAGTTTTTTATTTCCATGTGTACTATTGATTCCTGAAATAAAAATTAAATTGATGCTCACAAAAACAGTAGCGTCCTTGAACTTTTTATAAATGACACTTTTTAGCAAAAGTGGCCACAAGTAACTCTAATGCCTCCCTAAAGATTCCGACTTTCTAGCAGAAAGGAGGTATGAGATTTTAAGTTGTGGGATCCTGACTAGTGATGAGCGAGAATACTCGGGTGTCCTCTGAGTATTTTGGGTGCTCGAAGATATAGTTCTCGTCTCTCATCTGCATGATTTGTGACTTGTAGACAGGCTGAATACATGTGGGGATTCCCTAACAAACAGGCATTCCACATATGTATACAGCCTGTCTACAAGTCGCAAATCATACAGCTGAGACGACGAAATCTAAATCTCCTAGCACGCCAAAATACTCGGAGGACACCCGAGCATGCTCGAGTGTAGGGGGGAGAGTCCCCATTGTGGAACCGGACCGGAACAAAGGGGACGTCACCAAGATTCCCAGGGAGACTGTTTCCGGGGGACATACTGAGAGGACGGACCAGAGACAATTCTAGAAGGAGTGGGAGCGGAGCCTATATAAAAGGAGCTGAGGGCGCTAGCAGGGGGCAGTCGACAGCACAGGAGAGAAGGAGCAAGAGGTACAGGCGACGCCGGAGAGCCAGAGCCAGCAGGAGTCAGTGACAGCCAGAGAGGACGGAGGGAGATCCCGACTGCCAGGAGAGAGACAGCCCCGGGCAGTCCAGGAGGCAGCCGCCGACCACACGACCAAATACCCATCCCCGTTATTTCAACCTGCGGCCGCTTTCTATCCACTGCCGTCCGTGGATGCTACTGCCCCACTCCAGCCAGCGTTCGCGGCCTGCCCACTGCCAACCACGGTCGCCGCTGCCCGACTCCAGTCTGCGGTTGCGGCCTAGTCGCTGCCATCCGCGGCTGCCACTGACCAACTTCAGCCCGTGGCTGCGGCCTACCTGCTGCCGTCCGCAATTGCTGCTGGCCAACTCCGGTCTGCGGTCGTGGTCTACCCACAGTGACCCGTGGCCGCCGCTGCCTGACTCCAGCCCGCGGGTGCGACCCGTCCACTGCAGCCCACGGCTGCGGCCTACCCCCTGCCGCCCGTGGCCGGCGCCGTTCTACTCCAGTCCGCGGCCGGGGAATACACACTCCGGGCCCCGACCCCTGTCACATCACCTTTGCTGGGAGGCGCCGCGTGGAGGAACCCCATGGGGGCCTGTTGTGCCCTCGCTCCACCTGGGCGTAGGAACGCCAGAAGCCTGCAACAACTCCTCGTCGGCTGGGCCCAGTGGCTGAGATGTCGACTGGACATCGACCACCACTCTGCCGGATGTCAGAGGAGGATAAGTGACATGCCGTAGTTGTATAATCGTAGTTTCTAGACCCATAGTCGGCCGCAAAGCGGCCTTGTAACTACCGGTTCTAACCGGGCAGATATCAGTGTGGTACTTGTGTATTATTGTTCTGATCCCTGCAAGGATAATGTTTTGTTATTTTACTGGTTACTTGAGATAGCCCTAAAGGGAAAGTTATATATATCTATATAAAAAGTTACAGTGAAAGGTTACTTCGGCTCCCGTCTCATCACTGCATCCCGCGTGCCAGCAATTACTATATTGGAAAACCCAAGCAACAAGTATACTCGCAAATCACTAATCCTGACATTGATCTGAATCCAAAAATCCTCTGTGACACTCTGTCTGTAAAAGACCAAGATCTTGCATATTCTTGAGAGATCTTGATCTCTGCACTAACCTAGCACTGCCGCATACTTTACTAAACTGTTAAGGAATGGCAAAATCATTAGACTGGTTACCATTTTGGTAGCAGCTCAGTAAAGTAGGCAGCAATGCTGTGTCAGCGCAAGGTGTGAGATTTTGTGATAACATGCGAGATCTCACTCTTTTACAGCAATGAGGGCCACAGAGGATTGTGGGAGCCCGCAGATCAAATCTGACTTTTGCTAGAAAATAAAAAATTGAATAACCTTTCTGTGAATGTTTAATACATATGAGTAGAGTTGAGCGACTTTTGGTTTTTTAGGGTCGAGTTTCGTTTCGTGAAACCCGACTTTTCCAAAAGTCGGGTCGAGCAAGATCGTCCGATTATAGGGAAAAGTCGGGGTCGTCCCGAAACACGAAACCCAATGTAAGTCAATGGGGAATAAAAGTCGGCAGTGAGAGGAGGACAGGAAACACACCTACAGTGCCCATTTGAATGCCAAAAGCATCAATTCTTCTTACTTAAGCTTGTCAACCTTAATTAACTTCATAATACAAGTTACGCACTGAAAAATGAGGGTTATTTGGCTAAAGTTGTGGGGGGAGGGCTGGCTGCAGGTTTTCATGTGCCCTGGGCGAAAGAGCGCCCCTTTAACACATACCACAACTCATCATGCTCCGATACGGCAGAGAAATAGCGGTATAGTACAATAAAAAATACTTCACTTTTTACATCTCATTACGAGGCCCATCTATTTCTCCATACAGAATCATTGGTCCCATATAATGTTTGAAACAGTATATGATGAGCTCCACATAATGCTACAGTATATGTTGGTCCCCATGGATGAAGCTCCACTGTCTTATGGGCCCAAATAATGCTCCAAACATAATGGGCCCCATTTCTAATGCTCTAGTGTATAATGGGCCCTGTAAATGCTGCTCCAGTGTCTGATGTCCACCTTTGGAATGTTCCAGTGTATGGTGGGCCCCATCTATCATTCTCCAGAGTATAGTGCTCCCCAAAAATTGCTGTCCCAACATTGAAAACAATCAAATAAGTCTCCTCGCTAGGGAATCCCTGTACTTGTCTGGACTCCTCGTCGTCCCCATCTTCCATCTCACTGTACAGTATTTCAACTTTGCAAGTGCTGTGATCCTGAGCAAGCAGGGGGGGCCCACTCGTTGGCGACAGCACTGGCACAGGGCCCCTGATAGTACGGTGGTGTGTCTGATGGCGGGTGGGCCGAACCTGCACTTTCATCTGCAGCTTCCTCTTTGTCACCGTGTAAGATGGAACTGTATATGGGAAGGGTAACCTGAGTTTCATCAGGGTCAGATTCAGGTCGTGTAGCGTGCGAGGGGAATGTAGTGGTCTGGGTCAATGTACCAGCAGATTCATAGAGCAGTGGCTGGGCATCAGTGCACTTGTGTCGCCCCCAAGAGTACGGTCGCCACAGTGGCATTACCTTCTTCCTAGGGAGTGTGATGTCATGCTTGGGAGCAACGAACGATCTCTCTAGCAGGTTAACTGATTGGGCGGCGTTATTCCCACGAGTCATGACCCTCCAAACAGCGTTCATGAAGGCAAAGTGTTTGTTTTACGTGGGCAGTATGGTTGCAAAGCTGAACCTTAAAGGAATGTCCAGAAGGGCACCAGCAGGAGTGGAGCCTACGGTTAAATTCGACTCCACCTGGGAAACCTCAACCATGCCAGCTACAGAACAGATGCACACATTGCAAGCTTAATTCCGTTAACGAACGAGACTCCGTCATGCCCCGCGGTCCGAGTCCGGCTTACTAGAGGGACACGTGAGGCTCTGGCACATGAGATTGGCCAATAACTGGTGTGTCATGCCCTTACATGTCCGTGGCTGCATGTGCGCTACACTGAAAAGGCCAGCGTTTGTCGCTTACAGGTGCAGATAACCCGCTGAACAACGTTAGTGATGGGGATCACTGATTACAATTATTACCCGTGAACAATGATTTCCCAGTAAGTGCAGGTCAACCGCAGTTCCGGAATTAGGCCTAACCGTCATTCCTGAAAAAATGAAAAACTTACGTGTGCAAACCACAGGTGCTGTACCTTGCTTAACAGCTCGCCAGCCGTTCTCACGCCCAGTATGGATTACAAGTGATTGCACAAAGGTGAGAAAGGGTACCGTATCCCCAGATAACATGTATGGATAGCGTACACATTCAAAATATATGTCTATACATCAGGAAGCAGGCTCAGACGGTGTTAGGCCCAGTATGTATTGCACGTGATTGCACAAAGGTTAGAAAGGGTACCGTATCCCCGGATAACATGAATGGATAGCGTACACATTCAAAATATATGTCTATACCTCAGGAGGCAGGCTCAGATGGTGTTAGGCCCAGTATGGATTGCACGTGATTGCACAAAGGTTAGAAAGGGTACCGTATCCCCAGATAACATGTATGGATAGCGTACACATTCAAAATATATGTCTATACATCAGGAGGCAGGCTCAGACAGTGTTAGGCCCAGTATGGATTGCACGTGATTGCACAAAGGTTAGAAAGGGTACTGTATCCCCGGATAACATGTATGGATAGCGTACACATTCAAAATATATGTCTATACATCAGGAGGCAGGCTCAGACGGTGTTAGGCCCAGTATGGATTGCACGTGATTGCACAAAGGTTAGAAAGGGTACCGTATCCCCAGATAACATGTATGGATAGCGTACACATTCAAAATATATGTCTATACATCAGGAGGCAGGCTCAGACGGTGTTAGGCCCAGTATGGATTGCACGTGATTGCACAAAGGTTAGAAAGGGTACCGTATCCCCGGATAACATGTATGGATAGCGTACACATTCAAAATATATGTCTATACATCAGGAGGCAGGCTCAGACGGTGTTAGGCCCAGTATGGATTGCACGTGATTGCACAAAGGTTAGAAAGGGTACCGTATCCCCGGATAACATGTATGGATAGCGTACACATTCAAAATATATGTCTATACATCAGGAGGCAGGCTCAGACGGTGTCAGGCACAGTATGGATTTGACGGCCCAGACTACACAGCGGAGGAGCAGGGAGAGGTAACGATTGCAAATGCTGGGGCCCTGCCCAAGCAAGGGGGGCCCACTCGTGGGCGTCGGTATTGGCACTGGGCCCCTCATAGTACGGCGGTGTGTCTGACGGCGGGTGTGCACCACCACCGTCAGAGACACTTGATTGCACTATGAAGGACCCTGTGCCAGTGCCCGCGCCCAAGAGTCGGCCTACCCACCTGTCCAGGGCAACGGCACTCGCACGGTGTCGTGCGCTAGGTGGTGACCCCGGCCATGGGGGGGGGAGGCAGCACAGTTAGGGAGTTTTAGAAAGTGGCATATGTTGATGTTGGACATTCAGCTGATGCAAAAGGTGAAATAGGTCAAGTCCCAGGAAGAGGTGGACCAAAGCAAGCCATTTTTCTGTCACCCTATGTGTCATCAGGGGAAGGTGGGACAAAATCCTTGGAAACCCATGCGTGGTTCATTTTAATGAAGGTTAGATTATCCACATTTTGGGCTGACAGACGGGTCCTTTTTTCTGTCAGGATTGATCCAGCTGCACTGAAGACTCTTTCCGATAGCACACTTGCAGCTGGGCAAGCGAGCTCCTGTAAGGCATATTGGGCCAATTCAGGCCAGGTGTCCAGTTTAGCGGCCCAATAGTCAAAGGGAAATGACCTGTGTGGGAGAACATCGATATGGGAGGAAAAGTAGTTTGTAACCATAGTTGACAACTGCTGTCTCCTGTCACTTTCCATCGATGCAGTATTACCAGTTGTGTGAGCGGTACTTGAAAAATCAGTCCACAACATTGTCATGAAACCCCTGTCTCCAACGCCACTTCTGCTGTGTGCACGACGAACACCTCTGCCAAGCTGCCCCCGGCCCGTACGGCTCGTGTGAGAACCATCACCGCTGCTGTGTGCTGGGAATGCCTCAAGCAACCGATTTACCAGAGTTGCTTGTTTATTAGCCAATATTAGGTCAAGGTTCTCCTGTGGCATGATGTTTTGTAATTTGCCTTTATAGCGTGGATCCAGGATGCTGGCCAACCAGTAGTCGTCATCGTTCATCATTTTGGCAATGCGGGGTCCCTTTTTAGGATCTGCAAGGCATAATCTGACATGTGGGCCAATGTTCCCGGTGTCAATGATGCACTGCGAGTGCTAGTTGGAGGAGCACTTTCTGGCAAATCCACATCCCTCCAGTCACGCACAAACCCTGTACCAGACCTTGCCACGCCAACATTTTCACTTGCCCCACGAGATGCATCCTCCTCCCCTAAGTAATCATCCCCATCATCCTCCTCCTCCTCCTCTTCTTCCTCCACCTCGTCCAGGAGATATCCCTGAGCAGACAATGGCTGAATGTCATCAAGGATTCCCTCCTCCTCTTCCTCCTCATCAACATTGGCTGCAGAAGCCTGCACCTTAAGGTGCGTCAAAGTTTGCATGAGCAGACGCATAAGTGGGATGCTCATGCTTAGGATGGCATCGTCTGCGCTTACCAGCCGTGTGCATTCCTCAAAACACTGAAGGACTTTACAGAGGTCTTTCAGCTTCGACCACTGCACACCGGTCAACTCCATGTCTGCTCTCAAAGTGCCTGGCCGTGTATCCTCCCACAAATGCATTATGGCCTGCCTCTGCTCGCACAGCCGCTACACCATGTGCAGGGTGGAGTTCCACCTTGTTGCAATGTCGATAATGAGGCGGTGGTTGGGAAGGTGGAGCAATCGCTGCAGCTTCTGCATACGAACGGAGTGTACAGGCGACAGTTGTGAGGTGCACCTTTCCGCTCACTGACTGCTTGAGTGCATGGACAATGCGGTCTTTCACATGATGGTGGAGGGCTGGGATGGCTTTGCGAGAGAAGAAGTGGCGACTGGGTAGGTCATAGCGTGGTACTGCATAGGCCATGAGTTCGCGGAAAGCTGCGCTTTCCACCAACCGAAAGGGCATCATCTCAAACGAGATTAGTTTGACAATGTGGGCGTTCAAACCCAGTGTACGCGGATGAGAGACTGAGTACTTTCTTGACCTACTCATAGTGTCTGGGAGGGTGAGCTGGACTTGAGAGCTGCATATGGTGGAAGTAGCGGTGGACAGGGCGGACTGAGAGAGGGTTGATGATGGTGATGGAGTTGGTGTTCTTTCTGATGGCCTAGAATCAGTCTTTCGTTGATATAACAGTGGGATTCCCTGACTGCTGTGGCCTTGCAACGACACCTCAACATTTGCTGCTGTGCTAACCGGTGGGCTTACAGTGGGGGAAACAATGTAGCGTTGCTGACTACCTTCGTTGTGATCAGTTGCACATGAGGTTTGGTGTTGTGTCCACGCTTGCAAGTGCATGGTGGTTAAATGTCTAAGCATGCAACTGGTATTCAAATTTTTCAGATTTTTCCCTCGGCTAAAGGTCTTTGCGCACTTCTTACAGATAACCTTGGCCTGATCATTAGGATTTTGTTCAAAAAAGTGCCACACTGCACTCTTTCTACTATGGAAGACATTTTGCGTCCTTGCACGCTGTGCTATTTTGACCGTCTGGCCAAGCAGTCCAGCAACTTTTCGGCTTTTTGTAACCCGTTTTTGGACTGCTCCGTGCCTGCCAGATAACAGCTGTTGCGATGTCGATGCCTGCGGCGGATGCTCCTCCTCCTCTTCTGAGCTATTGGCAGCGGCACCCTCTTCCCCCAATGGATGCCAATCTGGGTCAACACCTGGGTCATCCATCACCTCCTCTTCAATGTCATGTGCACCTTCCTCTGTGTCACCGTGTATGGTGGTATAGTGTGCGGGAAGGGGCACCTGAGTCTCATCAGGGTCAGAATCTGGCTCTGTACACTGCGAGGACAATGTAGTGCTGTGAGTGAATGTACCAGCAGAATCATCCATCAGCGGCTGTGCATCAGTGCACTCCATGTCAGATTCATCTTGGCCTGGGTAATTCACCATTTCACTTGATAATCCAGGCATGGTATGTGAAAACAGCTCCATGGAGTAATCAGTAGTATGGCCTGCGTCATCCTTCAATCTTGGTTGGGGTGAAGGACACAAGGAAAGGTGTGGTTCATGAACATGAGCCTCCAATGACGACTCAGTGCTTTTACTTTTTACAACTGAAGAAGAGGAGGCGATAGAGCTGGAGGCTGAGTCAGCAATGTAAGACAAAACTTTTTCCTGGTGCTCTGGCTTTAAAAGCGGTTTGCCAACTCCTAGAAAACTAAGCCTTCGAAGCCTTATGTAGCCAGACGATGACGCAGGCTCAACACCTCCTGCATTCGGTCCTATTTTGCTCTTGCCACTACAATCAGATCCACCACCAACACCATCATTACCAGCTGCCAACCCCCGCCCAATTCCACGGCTTCTTCCACCAGCCTTCCTCATTTTTGGTAAAAATGTAGACAAAATCCAACAAACTATATAGTAATGTAAAACAAGGTACAAGGTGTCTATAGGACAGGGGAGATTTTGAATTTCTGCTCACACTAGTGGACACTGGACACTTTTGGATTGTGTGAGGCCCAATGAATATCTGAGCGCTATGTGACAGGCTCGATGGCACAGCTGTGACCAAAGTGACTAGAGGATAAGGGAGATTTTGAATTTCAGCAGACACTTGTGGACACTGGACACTTTTGGATTGTGTGAGGCCCAATGAATATCTGAGCGCTATGTGACAGGCTCGATGGCACAGCTGTGACAAAAGTGACGAGAGGATAAGGGAGATTTTGAATTTCTGCACACACTTGTGGACACTGGACACTTTTGGATTGTGTGAGGCCCACTGATATCTGAGCGCTATGTCACAGGCTCGATGGCACAGCTGTGACAAGAGTGACTAGAGGATAAGGGAGATTTTGAATTTCAGCAGACACTTGTGGACACTGGACACTTTTGGATTGTGTGAGGCCCAATGAATATCTGAGCGCTATGTGACAGGCTCAATGGCGCAGCTGTGACCAAAGTGACTAGAGGATAAGTGAGATTTTGAATTTCAGCAGACACTTGTGGACACTGGACTCTTTTGGATTGTGTGAGGCCCAATGAATATCTGAGCGCTATGTGACACGCTCGATGGCACAGCTGTGACCAAAGTGACTAGAGGATAAGTGAGATTTTGAATTTCAGCAGACACTTGTGGACACTGGACACTTTTGGATTGTGTGAGGCCCAATGAATATCTGAGCGCTATGTGACAGGCTCGATGGCACAGCTGTGACAAAAGTGACTAGAGGATAAGGGAGATTTTGAATTTCTGCAGACACTTGTGGACACTGGACACTTTTGGATTGTGTGAGGCCCACTGATATCTGAGCGCTATGTGACAGGCTCGATGGCACAGCTGTGACCAAAGTGACTAGAGGATAAGGGAGATTTTGAATTTCAGCAGACACTTGTGGACACTGGACACTTTTGGATTGTGTGAGGCCCACTGATATCTGTGCGCTATGTCACAGGCTCGATGGCACAGCTGTGACAAAAGTGACTAGAGGATAAGGGAGATTTTGAATTTCAGCAGACACTTGTGGACACTGGACACTTTTGGATTGTGTGAGGCCCACTGATATCTGAGCGCTATGTCACAGGCTCGATGGCACAGCTGTGACAAAAGTGACTAGAGGATAAGGGAGATTTTGAATTTCAGCAGACACTTGTGGACACTGGACACTTTTGGATTGTGTGAGGCCCAATGAATATCTGAGCGCTATGTGACAGGCTCAATGGCACAGCTGTGACCAAAGTGACTAGAGGATAAGTGAGATTTTGAATTTCAGCAGACACTTGTGGACACTGGACACTTTTGGATTGTGTGAGGCCCAATGAATATCTGAGCGCTATGTGACAGGCTCGATGGCACAGCTGTGACCAAAGTGACTAGAGGATAAGTGAGATTTTGAATTTCAGCAGACACTTGTGGACACTGGACACTTTTGGATTGTGTGAGGCCCAATGAATATCTGAGCGCTATGTGACAGGCTCGATGGCACAGCTGTGACAAAAGTGACGAGAGGATAAGGGAGATTTTGAATTTCTGCAGACACTTGTGGACACTGGACACTTTTGGATTGTGTGAGGCCCACTAATATCTGAGCACTATGTGACAGGCTCGATGGCACAGCTGTGACCAAAGTGACTAGAGGATAAGGGAGATTTTGAATTTCAGCAGACACTTGTGGACACTGGACACTTTTGGATTGTGTGAGGCCCACTGATTTCTGAGCGCTATGTCACAGGCTCGATGGCACAGCTGTGACAAAAGTGACTAGAGGATAAGGGAGATTTTGAATTTCAGCAGACACTTGTGGACACTGGACACTTTTGGATTGTGTGAGGCCCACTGATATCTGAGCACTATGTCACAGGCTCGATGGCACAGCTGTGACAAAAGTGACTAGAGAATAAGGGAGATTTTGAATTTCAGCAGACACTTGTGGACACTGGACACTTTTGGATTGTGTGAGGCCCAATGAATATCTGAGCGCTATGTGACAGGCTCGATGGCACAGCTGTGACCAAAGTGACTAGAGGATAAGTGAGATTTTGAATTTCAGCAGACACTTGTGGACACTGGACACTTTTGGATTGTGTGAGGCCCAATGAATATCTGAGCGCTATGTGACAGGCTCGATGGCACAGCTGTGACCAAAGTGACTAGAGGATAAGTGAGATTTTGAATTTCAGCAGACACTTGTGGACACTGGACACTTTTGGATTGTGTGAGGCCCAATGAATATCTGAGCGCTATGTGACAGGCTTGATGGCACAGCTGTGACCAAAGTGACTAGAGGATAAGGGAGATTTTGAATTTCTGCACACACTTTTGGACACTGGACACTTTTGGATTGTGTGAGGCCCACTGATATCTGAGCGCTATGTCACAGGCTCAATGGCACAGCTGTGACAAAAGTGACTAGAGGATAAGGGAGATTTTGAATTTCTGCAGACACTTGTAGACACTGGACACTTTTGGATTGTGTGAGGCCCAATGAATATCTGAGCGCTATGTGACAGGCTCGATGGCACAGCTGTGACCAAAGTGACTAGAGGATAAGGGAGATTTTGAATTTCTGCAGACACTTGTGGACACTGGACACTTTTGGATTGTGTGAGGCCCACTGAATATCTGAGCGCTCTGTCACAGGCTCGATGGCACAGCTGTGACCAAAGTGACTAGAGGATAAGGGAGATTTTGAATTTCTGCACACACTTGTGGACACTGGACACTTTTGGATTGTGTGAGGCCCACTGAATATCTGAGCGCTCTGTCACAGGCTCGATGGCACAGCTGTGACCAAAGTGACTAGAGGATAAGGGAGATTTTGAATTTCTGCACACACTTGTGGACACTGGACACTTATGGATTGTGTGAGGCCCACTGAATATCACAGCGCTATGTCACAGGCAGAAATTGGCTAGTGTATCACAAACTACAAGGTGTATGTAGAATTGGGCAGAATAGGAATCTCCCTAGAGTGCAGGTCTGTAAGAACGGAACATGTCCTCGTTTTATTCTCACAGAGTGACACACTGATAGCTTCACTGTGGCTGTGATAACAGCCGTTACACGGTACTGTGTGAGGAGCGTACACCGCTGTATGGTGTGAAAAAATGCACGCTCAGTACCTCAGCAGGACAAAAAAAAAATTGGGATTGCTTTTAAAAAAGCAGTTTGCGGAGCAGTGGGTAAACAGCAATGCAGGAATGTCAGGAAGCCTTAGAAGGCAGCCCAACAACCAACGCCACTGATACACCACTATATAGCCTCCCCTTGCACTGCACACACAGTGACTGGTGTGTTGTACAGGCAAAATCGCTAGCAGCAGAAGCAGTTTTTTTTTCTTCTCAGCAGGACAAAAAAAAAAAATTGGGATTGCTTTTAAAAAAGCAGTTTGCGGAGCAGTGGGTAAACAGCAATGCAGGAATGTCAGGAAGCCTTAGAAGGCAGCCCAACAACCAACACCACTGATACACCACTATATAGCCTCCCCTTGCACTGCACACACAGTGACTGATGTGTTGTACAGGCAAAATCGCTAGCAGCAGAAGCAGTTTTTTTTCTTCTCAGCAGGACAAAAAAAAAAATTGGGATTGCTTTTAAAAAAGCAGTTTGCGGAGCAGTGGGCAAACAGCAATGCAGGAATGTCAGGAAGCCTTAGAAGGCAGCCCAACAACCAACACCACTGATACACCACTATATAGCCTCCCATTGCACTGCACACACAGTGACTGATGTGTTGTACAGGCAAAATCGCTAGCAGCAGAAGCAGTTTTTTTTTCTTCTCAGCAGGACAAAAAAAAAAATTGGGATTGCTTTTAAAAAAGCAGTTTGCGGAGCAGTGGGTAAACAGCAATGCAGGAATGTCAGGAAGCCTTAGAAGGCAGCCCAACAACCAACACCACTGATACACCACTATATAGCCTCCCCTTGCACTGCACACACAGTGACTGGTGTGTTGTACAGGCAAAATCGCTAGCAGCAGAAGCAGTTTTTGGTGTCTTCTTCCCTGCCTAACGCTCTCCCTACAAAATCATCAGCAGCAGCAGCAGCTCTCTCTATTCTGAGATCAGCATGAGTAACATGGCGGTCGGCGTGTACGCCCTTTTATACCCCCTGTGATGCCCCGCAAAGCAAGCCAATCACTTGCATGCCCTTCTGAAAGATGGTGGTGACCCGTGCCTATGTCATCACGTTGCCCACAGTGTCCGTGGATCCTGATTGGCTGAAAAAGAGCGCAAAACAAACTTTTGAAACGCGACTTTGGCGCGTAAGTCGCCGACCTCGTGGCCGACCTCATCCTAGGGTCGGGTTTCGTTTCATGAAACCCAACTTTGCCAAAAGTCGGCGACTTTTGAAATTTTTCGACCCGTTTCGCTCAACTCTACATATGAGACATGATAAATAGATGTTGTATGATGTAAGCAATGTGAATAAGACGTGTTATGTACATAAAATGTAACATAGAAAGATCTGAATATTTTTCACAATTTATATCATGTCTGATAGAAATTTATTTTAATCGTTTTTAGACTGGTTAGTACGCTAAATGAAGGTACAGCAATTGTAAGCTGTGTGTAATATGCAATGCACATTTTAATAATACTAGTTTGCAACCACTGGAGGTCACTGTAAGCCAGATCTGAATTGGGCTTTGTTCAAGCTTTCTCATCATCTCTTTGGTATACAGATATTTACAGTTTTTTGGGTTTGTTTCATTTTATTAGATGAAAAGGTTAATCTGATTTCAAGGCTTGTGATAAAGCTGGGTTAATAAGAGACCTACTGTCCCGATTATAAACTCTATATATTCCAAGCATTCCCAAAGGTAATTGTGGTTCCTGGCTGGATACGGACGTTGGCAGCCTAAAAACAAGTATGAAATCCCAGCTCCTCGTCGACTTAAAGACCCTGCTATTCTCTTCAGCAGTGGTCCGCAACCTTTTTTTTATCTTAAGAGTTACATGCAGCTTTGAGAGATTGTCGAGAGCCACAATCTACAGTGGGTACGGAAAGTATTCAGACCCCTTTAAATTTTTCACTCTTTGTTTCATTGCATCAATTTGGTAAATTCAAAAAAGTTCATTTTTTTCTTAATGTACACTCTGCACCCCATCTTGACTGAAAAAAAACAGAAATGTAGAAATTTTTACAAATTTATTAAAAAACAAGAACTGAAATATCACATGGTCATAAGTATATTTCAGTATTTCAGGGGGAGAGGGTGCAGTCATGGGTGATACAGGGGGAGTGGGCTCAGTCAGGGGTGATACAGGGGAGGGGTACAGTCAGGTGATATAGAAGGAGGGGGCTCAGTCAGGGGTGATACAGGGGAGTGGGCTCAGTCAGGGATGATACAGGGGAGGGGGCTCAGTCAGGGGTGATACAGGGGAGGGGGCTCAGTCAGGGATGATACAAGGGAGGGGGTGCAGTCAGGGGTGATATAAGGGAGGGGGCTCAGTCAGGGGTGACATAGGGAAAGGGGGTGCAGTCAGTGAGAGGTGAAAAGAGAGATGATTTAATGGGGCCCTCATTCATCCCTAAGTAATTAAGCCCCTCCCCCTTCTCATCCCAGACTAAAGGTCTCCAATTTACACTTACTCACCATTAGGCTGGCAGGGGGCCCTTCTTCAACCATTGTGGCTGTAGCAGGGAGTCATCTATCTCTGTCTGCTACTTATACTGTGGGGGAGGGGAGCGCGCATTATGGATGACTGTGCTGTACACCTGGGGAGAAGAAGACAAACAAAGCTAACAATGATTGTCTGTGCTTCGGCCAATTAGTGTTAACCTTATGAAGAGCTGCTTCACTCTACCTGCTTGTTCAACGCAGCGAAGAGCGGTGACATAAAAAGCCATCAAGGTGCAAGAGAGCTCTGTTACTTACACATACAGCACCGCAATCTGCAGCAGGCAAGCGTGACATCTAGGGGAGAAGAAATCCCAGAAAGTGCTGGTGGAACAGAAGTCCATGATGCTCAGGAGGAGCAGACCGATGGAGAATCCACCTATAGGGAGGCTGGAGACCAGAACAGCACCCTGTGTGAAGAAGGGGAGAAGTTTGAAGACTCCAAAGACCCCGAGGGGGAAGAGCTGGAGAGAGCAGAAACCTTCGAAGGTGGCACTGCTATGACCCAAGATAAGGTTGAATATGTCTCTGCTAAGACTCAGATGAAGGTCGAGGGGGCAGAAATAGAGGAAGCCACCAATGAAGTGAGGCCAGAAGCAGCTACCCCTGTGAGTGTAGGATGCTAAACCAGTCCACAGGGGCAAAGAAGTGAGCTAAGGGAGATCAAGGAATCGATTCAGGCCCATTTAAAGCAAGAAGAGATTCGGAGACAGGCTGCTGAGTGCACAGTGACTGCATTGGAACGTACGGTGTCTGAGCTCAGAGGTCGTCTGACAGAAACCCAGTTGAGGAACACGGCAGCCTTGAAGAAGGTGGAGCAGCAGATGTCTGGACTGGGCAACCAACTCAAAGAGATGGCCATCTGGCGAGAGACCATGATGGAAACAGAGCAAAACTATCATCTCTGTGCAATGGACAAGAGTGTGATTCCATTGTTCAAATGTATTGTAGACATCCCGGAAGACCTGAGAGAAGAATGTGCCAGAGAGTCAGTGCATAATAACTTTAAGAAGGTCATAGAAGCTTGTACAGTGTACTGGTCCCCAGCAGCTAAACAACTGGTGATTCTGTCCACTTCCAAAGTCACGGTGGATTGGGTAGCTATCCTGAGCGACATACATTTGAGGTGTCTTCGCACGAAGCAGTTGATCTGATGGGAGAAAGAAGAAGCCACTAAACAGCTGGAGATTGTGAAAAAAGCTCGGAATTTACTGGAGGATTTCGTCCAGGTGCCAAGTGCTCTGTTGGGAGAAGTCGTAAGGTCAAACGGGCGACTCATGCAGGAAATTGTCAATAAATCAGGGGGTGATGAGAGTGAGAATTCCCAATAATGAAGAAGGCAAGCTACCCAGGAAGTGGGTATGGCTCCATTCCTCATGGAAGGACAGGGGAGAGTCTTGGAAATATGCAGATTCTCCTTGCGTATAAGCTCGCTACAAGAACTACAAGAGTTAAAGCTGGAAAGAGCGAGGATCAAAAGACAGCATTGCTTCCAAAGTTGACAGCCCTCTGTTAAGCAGATACGGAGGGAAGTGAGTCACCACTGGGAGCTGGGAAGGACAAAATCTGGTGCCATAAAAAGGTGGTTGGTGACAGGGACGGATGGCAACTCTCTTAAGGACCAGGTGATGTTGGGGAATCAGGTTCCAGGGCCCAATGCTTATAGTAGGTGGAGACGGTCCCCTCAACTGGTAGCTAGACATGACTGGGTCGTCTTTTCTGGGGGCCCGGGTCTGTGGTCATGTGTTCATCCTCACTGGTTTGAACAGAGGGGGAGGGTATGGGGAGGGTATTTTATGTCCCAACTAGTGGAGTACATAGGACTAGGTGTGTATCGCACAGACAGAAGTCGGACATCAGGCATTGATACTTAGTGAGCAGAACTGAGCTGGAATAGACTGTTCATTGATTCTGTGTTGTTCACATGCTTACAGGGGTTATAAAGTAGTTTATGAGGCTGTAATAAACCAGAGCTGCGGACTTGTTTAAAAGGAATCTGCTCCTGTGTGTTCCAATGTCGCTGCTGACAATATATATGAATAAACACATACAGTGCTATGCAAATTAATTGGGACAAAGCATTTTTTTAAGTAAAATTGTAAGTTGGTTACCAGTCAGTGATTCAAACCAGCTTTAACTGCTATGAACAGGTGTGAGTGCCTGTTCAAAGCAGTTAAAACTGGTTTGAATCACTGACTGGTAACCAACTTACGATTTTACTTAAAAAAATGCTTTCTCCCAATTAATTTGCACAGCACTGTATGTGTGTGTGTGTGTATATATATATATATATGTGTATATATATATATATATATATATATATATACAGTATATATAGTTGTGGTCAAAAGTTTATATACCCTGGCAGAATTTTTTCTTTCTTGCCCCTTTTTCAGGTCCAAAAATGCTGCAGGACCTTGCGTAACGTCACACTCACGTGATATGTCACGTGACAGGCAGAGAATAGCGACATCACGCAAGGTCCTGCAGCGTTTTTGGACCTTGCAGGCTTGCCCCTTATGCAGCATCTGTAAGCTGCATAGGTCGGCGCTTCATATCTCCAGCCGCACGCTAGTTTCTGGCCGGGACAGCGGCGTGCAGGGAGATTAGACCCCCTTGTTTGCATCAGAGACAACTGTTATCTCAGAGCGACTGATTATCAGTGGAAAGGACCTTTTTCCTTGGATTCACTCCTGAAGATTCTCTTCCTCGGTATAATTCCTCCCTTACCAACTAAAGTTTATTCAAGGTAATTCGCCCTCTCATGGGGTCATTGTACTTGTTTTAACTGGATATTTTGCATATAACCTGTGTACACTTTAGCGCAAGTTAACCCTATATATTTTTATTTTATATGTTTCTGGACAAATTGAGTGGTTTTTTGTCCTATTACTTGCTGCTGTGCCCTCTAAGGTCTTGCGCTTAGCGCCGTTAGGTATTTTATATTTAAACATTGAAAATCGATATGAATCTGCTATCGCTGTAATCGCACAGACCCGAAGAATAAAGTTGTCTAATCACTTATACCGCACAAAGGACTGCATAAAAAATAAATAAACCAATTCATCACCGACTGTTGATTTGTTCATTCTGCCTCCCAAAGATCGCAGTAAGGCTCGGCGCATATTTATCTTGCGCTCTACGCTGAGTGCTTACACGGGGATTTCCATGTAAATCTCTGAAATACGTGATTCAGATGGAACCCCCAGCAGAAGATTTTATATAATGAGGCAGAAGGAGGCACTGTCAACGCTTCCTGGCTGTAAGCCATAATCATCAACATTAACAGAAATAAAAACTTGAAATAGATCACTCTGTTTGTAATGACTCTATATAACATATGAGTTTCACTTTTTGTATTAAAGAACTGAAATAAAATAACTTTTTGATGGTATTCTAATTTTGTGAGAAACATCTGTTTGTTACAAGTACAGACCTGTACCCTTAATAGGCTGCCTTTAAAGTTATCATCTTTCCACATGATAAATGATAACTGAATGATTGATTGAAAGGTGTCTTCCTTTTGTGACCCCAGAGAACAACAGAATTGTCTAGAGTTGCCACTCCATTTAAAGTCTATGGTACTGAAGATACGAAAATAGCTGCGCTATCTTCATCAATGCCATAAAATGTAAAAGTGGCAAATCACAAGCATGGCTTTCCCTCAATTCAAATAATTGTAACCAGTCTTGGATCCCAAGTGGTGATTCGTGGGGGTCCCAGAAGGGGATTCTACCCCAATATGCCAGGTCACCTATTAGCTATCCTTAAACGCAAGTATTCACTACTTACTTTCAATGTGGAAGATTGAGTTGGTGGGATTTCTTTACAAGAAATAATCATAGACTGTATCAGTTGAAGAGAACTCCTTACGACTGATAGTTTACATATTAGTCTTTGTAAAGAACTAATGAGTGCAAAACCAGTATTTTTTTTTACATTAAACTCCCTTTGCTTGTAGCCTGTTTTCACCTTCCTGATGAGGCCAAATTTTACAATTCTGAGCAGTGTCATTTTATGTGGTAATAACTCTGTAATGCTTCAATGGATCCCAAGAATTCTGAATTAGTTTTCTCGTGACATGTTGTACTTCATGATACTGGTAAAATTTGTTCAGTATGACTTGCATTTATTTTCAATAATATCAGAAATTTGGCCAAAATTTTGAAAATTTTGCAAGTTTCAAACTTTTAATTTTTCTGCCCTTAAACCAGAGAGTTATGACACACAAAATAGTTAAGAAATAAAATTCCCAACATGTGTACTTTACATCAGCACAATTTTCGAAATATAATTTTTTTGTTAGGAAGTTAAAAGTTGACCAACAATTTCTCATTTTTTTTTTTAAATGGAATTTACAAAACTTTTTTTAGGGCCCACATCACGATTGAAGTGACTTTAAGGGGCCTATATCTCAGCAAATACCCAAAATTCACACTATTCTAAAAACTGCACCCCTCAAACCACATTTAAGAAGTTTATTAATCCTTCAGGTGCTTCACAGGAATTAATGAAATGTGGAAGGAAAAGATGAACATAAAAAAAAAAATTAATTTAGACAAACATTTTTTTATTTTTGCAAGGGTAACATTAAAAAATGGACATCAACATTTGTTGTTCAATTTCTCCTCAGAATGCTGACAACCTATATGTGGGGGAAAACTACATTTTGGGTGCATGGCAGGGCTCAGAAGGGAAGGAACGCTATTTGACTTTTTGAATGCAAAATTTGCTGGAATAATTAGAGGACACCATGTCGTGTTTGGAGAGCCCCTGATGTGCCTAAACATTGGAAACCCCGCACAAGTGACCCCATTTTGGAAACTAGACCCACAGGGAACTTATCTAGATGTGTGTTGAGCACTATGAACACACAGGTGCTTTACAGAAATTTATTATGTTGAGCCATAAAAATAAAAAAATCACATTTTTCCCACAAAAATGTTATTTTAGTCTCAATATTTTTATTTTCACAACGATAATAGGAGAAAATGCACCATACAATTTGTTGTTCAATTTCTGCTGAGTATGAAGATATCCAATATGTGGAGGGAAACTACTGTGTGGGTGCACATCAGGGCTCGGAAAGGAAGGAGCGCCATTTGACTTTTTGGATACAAAACTTGCTGGCGCCATTAGAGGACACAATTTTGCGTTTGAAGAGCCCCTGATGTGTCTAAACAGTGGAAGATGCTCACAAGTGACACCATTTTGGAAACTACATCTAGGGAACCCCCACTTGCTTCACAGAAGTTTATTATATTGAGCCATAAAAATAAAAGAATCAAATTTTTCCCACAAAAATTTTATTACAGCCTCTTTTTTTATTTTCACAAAAGTATCAGGATATAATGCACCATACAATTTGCTGTGCAATTTCTCCTGAGTATGAAGGTACTCAATATGTGGAGGAAAACTACTGTTTATGCCCATGGCAGGGTTCGGAAAGGAAGGAGCGCAATCTGACTTTTTGAATGCTAAATTTGCTGGAATAATCAGCAGATGCCATGTTGCATTTGGAGAGCCTCTGATGTGCCTAAACAGTGGAAGCCGCTCCTAAGTGACACAATTTTGGAAACTATATCCCTCAGGGAACTTATTAAGATATGTGATGAGCTCCTTGACCCCCCAGGTGCTTCAGAGAAGTTTACAATGTTAAGCCATAAAAATAAAGAGTGGTGACAAGGAGGGCTAAATGTCTGAAAGACAGTTTCAGTCACAGCCATTTCAAACGGCCCACTCTGAGTAAATAGGGACACTCGCCTCCAGGGGACTTTTCCCTGTGGTGGTTGTACTATATTTTCATTTACCATCAACTGTAGTGTTTTCACACTCCCTATTTTTCCATTTCAGAGGGATTTATTCATAGAGTTACAGGTTGCCCAGAAGGAAGGTCACTTGCCTGGATTGGCATTCTTAGACACTGCTAGGGGTGTCAATCTGATAGTACAGAAACTTATTTAAAAATTGCAAGAAAAGTGGGTTACACATGATTCATGGTATAAGCAAATCATAACGTACCATTCCCTCCTTTCACTGTATTTGTACAATTTGTCACTCAACAAGCTAGGATCAGAAATGACCCTAGTTTTGACTTCACTCTGTCATGTTCCACTGCCCCCGATGTCAAACCCAGTAAGACACCCATGGCAGTCCACAAAGCTAATATTGTTTCCACAGGTCCTCCTCACAATACAAATAAGCCCCTGCCAGAAGAGAACAAACCTCAATATGTCAGTAAGCAGTGTCCTCTACTCAGGAAACCACATCCTCTTCTAAAATGCAGAGCCTTCAGGGAGAAGTCTTTGGGGAACGCATAGGTTTCCTCAAAGAAAACAACATCTGCTTCAAATGCTGCGCCACAACCTCCCACCTCGCCAGGAACTGTGTAGCAGCATGGATCACAATACAGCCTTGCACCCTGGACCACCTCCACGAGTGTTGTTGCAGGCAGAGGAGCATGAAGAGAAGCAGAAGAACACTGATGAAGATACCCCTGTGGTCACCTCTCAATGTATGTAGATCTGTAAGGGATTCACAGGAGGAAGATCCTTTTCAAAAATCTGCCTTGTCCGAGTCTACCCAGCAGGCCACAGGGACAAAGCCCTCAAGATATATGCAATCCTGGATGACCAAAGTAATAGGTTTTTAGCCAGGTCCATCTTCTTTGACAGCTTTAGCATTGTAGGCCCCGGTTCTCCCTGCTCCTTGAGGACGTGTTCAGGTACCATTGAGACGGCGGGGAGGAAAGCAACCAGATACAAGGTGGAGTCCATAGATGACCAGACCTGCGTATCGCTACTGACCATCCTGTAGTGCAACCAGATTCCCAACAACAGGTCCGAGATACCTTCTTCAAAGGTGGTGACACATCACCCCCACCTGAAGCGTATAGCCCACCTGATACCTGGATTGGATCCAGAGACCCCAATAGCTTTACTCCTGGGAAGAAATATACTATGAGCCCACAAGACTAGAGAATATATCAACGGCTCCCAAAATGCTCCATACGCCCAGAGGATCGAACTTAGATGGGTCATTATAAGAGACATCTGTCTAGGAGGAGCACACAAGCTGACCTCAGTCAACAGTATGCTTACCAGCACGCTAGAGAATGGACGTCCATCTCTCTTCCAGCTATGTCACAATAGTCTGCTCGTATAGGAATTACCGAACAGCACTCCCCTACCTTACCCTTTCTTAGTTCCTACCAATGAAGACCACGCCTGTGAAGGTGAACAAGACCACATAGGTTGTACAGTCTTCCACAGGACAAAGGAAGATGACAAGGTAGCGATGTCTATAGAAGACAGGATGTTCTTGGACATCATGGATAAACAAATAGTCAAGGACAAGTCGAACAGTTGGGTCACACCTCTACCATTTCGACCTCAGAGAAGACGCCTACCTAACAACAGGGAACTGGTCTACAGCCGATTCATCTCCCTCAGACACAAGCTTCAGAAGTCACCTGAGACGAAAGAACATTTCTTTACCTTCATGGAGAAGATATTTCAGAACAATCATGCAGAGAATGCACCTGCACTCCAGCACTCAGAGGAGTGTTGCTACTTGCCCATCTTCAGAGTGTACCATCCTAAGAAGCCAGGTCAAATAAGAGTGGCATTCGACTCAAGCGTCAAATGCAAAGACGTCTCATTGAATGATGCTCTATTGTCAGGCCCAGACCTCAAGAACAGACTTCTACAGTGCTGTGCAAATTATTTGGGACAAAGCATTTTTTTAAGTAAAATTGTAAGTTGGTTACCAGTCAGTGATTCAAACCAGTTTTAACTGCTTTGAACAGGTGTGAGTGCCTGTTCAAAGCAGTTAAAACTGGTTTGAATCACTGACTGGTAACCAACTTACGATTTTACTTAAAAAAATGCTTTGTCCCAATTAATTTGCACAGCACTGTAGAAGTACTACTCTATTTCCACAAAGATACAGTGGCAATTATGACTGACATACAACAAATGTTCCACTGTTTTCTCATCAAAGAGTAACACATAAACTACTTGAGGTTCTTCTGGTACCCCGACAACAACCCAGACAAAGACATCGCAGAGTACCGGATGGTACACATCTTCAGGAACAGCACTTCCCCAGCGGTCGCTATCTACGGCCTCCGTCATTCCACCAAAGAGTGCAAAGAAAACTACGGGTCAGACATCAGATCCTTCGTAGAAAAAGACTTCTACGTAGATGACTGTTTGAAATCCACACCGACAAATGAGGCTGCAATCAGTCTACTAAAAAGTGCTCAAGAAATGCTGGTGTGGCGCCCCCAGGAGTATGGTCACCACAGTGGCATTGCCTTCCTCCTGGGAGGGTGATGTCAGGCTTGGAAGCAATGAAGGGTCTCTCTAGCAGTTAACCATAACATGCAACACAGTTCCCACACCGGGCCAGCAGAGGGAGCTCTGAACCAGAATTGGGGGAGGAGTTCTCTCTGGGGGCCAGGAGGGGAAATTAGGAGTTAGTGTGAGGAGGCCGAAGTGTGTAGACGTGGAGAGAGAAGCTGGGAGACTGAGCGGAGTAGAGAGTTTTCCCAGCTGGAGCGCATGATCTGGGGCCTGGTCTCCACGGTTATATGGATACTGAAGGTCCTGCAACAGAAACCAGAGGATCAGGAAGCTGTAAATGCTCTATTCCCACCTAAGACTCGGAGGCACAACAGCAACGGGTGAGCCAAGAGAAGAGATAGAAGGCTACAGCTGTCTGTCATACGAGGTAGATCTGAGAGGGAACAAGAAGGAGGAACTTCAGTGTAACACAGTACTGTATGTACCTCAAGTAAGCGCTAGGAAGGAGACTACACAACCTATCTGCATAGAGAGATTCCTGAGTTGCTTCCAGGCTAATCAGCTCCTGTGCCATCTGTAATCTGGACCCTGGACTGCACTTACAAAGTAAAGGTAAAGAAACTACATCCCGCTGTGTCCTTGCCTTCTTTCTGCAACTTCTTCAGCACTGCTACATCTCTGTGCCAGACACTGCACCCTCTTCCTCAACCCTTATTCTCTTCATCTACTCTGCCCTGGGACTACAGCCCTACCTGTGGAGGGCTATAACATCACTGCTGCACCCCCCCATCTGTCCCAGAGGATCTGTCTGCAGCGTCGGCTTAACACCTCCCTTGCCGAACACCACAGGTGGCGTCACGAATCATTCATAAACTTTATTCCACCACTCTACCCCATTTTACATGGGCGCCCAGGGCCACGGACCGGGTCACCGCTGCTGTGACATTCCCCTCTGACAGACCGGCCCGGTACCGAGTACCCCACAGCCCTGGGAGGGTGACACATTTGGGCATCACGAACAGGATTTACAGAGCCCGGTGTCCCCGGGTCCTGTGTGCCAGAGACTGTGTTGTGTGCTATAGACTGTTTGTGAAAGTGCCGCCATTATCCCGCTGCTTGGTGTGCGCGGGAACCGAAAGAGGTGGGCCGTCGTTGGCGGAGCCAGCCGAAGAGCACGAACAAATGAAGTGCCGCGCGGGAAGAGGCCAGCGCGCGAGAGGTGGGAGGAGCAGAGGCCTGCAGCCCCGATCATCCAGCCTGCAAAGCTGCAGCCGGTAAGCCTGCTCAACCCCGGGGCCTGGCTAATGTTAACTAGGGGGGGAAGAGAATGTCGGAGGCACGCGCCGATGCAGCGGTGGATGCCCCCGCCAACCCCTCAGTGCCGCAGGATGCAGGGCCCAACGCGGCTGCGGCTCCAATAGCACCCACCGCAGCGGTCCCCATAATGCCGCTCTCTATGCCTTACATACCGGGAGCAGCATGGCTACCGCAGTATTCAGGGGAGTCACATACCCTGAATGAATTCAAAGAGAGACTGTGCAGTTTGTTTGAAGTGTATCCTCTGTCTGAAAGCCAGAAGGTGAACATCCTTATTGGGCAGCTAACAGGTGCAGCACAGAGAGAAGTAAAAGCCTGATAAAGAGACTGTTAAAAAAAAATCCTGGCTAAGCTAAGAAGCACCTTTGACACCAGCACCACAGCTGAAATCAAGATGAGATTCTTTGGGTGTAAGCAGAAAGCGCAGGACAGTATACAGGACTATGCTCTTAACCTGCAGGAGGTGCTGTGAGCCGTCAAGTAGATTGACCCAGACAGTGTGAAAGATGGAGACGGACTGTTAAAGGAGCAATTCATTGAGGGACTCCTATCCAGTACCCACAGAGCACAGCTGCGCATCATTGCCCTACAAAACCCTGACCTAGACTTTGCTGATTTCAAAGACAGGGCTCTCCGGGTGCTGCATGAACCAAATGTCAGCTATCCAGTGCCCCCTAGGCGCCCAGCAATTACATACCACCAGGAAGCAACATCTTTCCCTTCCATCCCAGTGGAGGCTGATGCACAGACTCTGGACAAAGATCCATCTGCAGAACTGCTTCTTCAGGTCCAGGAGTTGACCAAGGGTATGGATGCACTTGCTAAAACCGTGCAGTCCCTGCAGGTGTCATCGAAGAAGATTCAGCTGGCCTCCAGTCCAGAGGATGTCCCGTAGCTAAAGAAGAAGAGGATCCCGCCACTCCGAGGAAGGAACAGCGATCGCTATGACCAGGACGGACGTCCCATCTGTCGTAACTGCCACAAGGCAGGCCACATCGCAAGATTCTGTCATTTAAACGAGCAACCCCTGGGGCAGAGGGCCAACCCCCAGCAGTAGGACCACAAGGCCCAAAGAACTGGCGAGCTAAGTATGTTGGAGGGAGACCGGTCCTCCCAGTGGTGATTGACGGTATTCCCATGAACACTTTGCTGGACACTGGCTCCCAGGTGACAACTATGCCCTATATCCTTTACAAGCGGTATTGGGATGATTCTGAACTTACTCGCGGCCCAAGTGATGAACTCACAGTAGTTGCCAGTAATAGTCAGTCTTTACCGCAAGTGGGATGTAAAGAAATTACTGTTAAAGTGGGTTGAGTAGAGTTAAAATCTCAAGGTCTGATAGTTGTGGATATTGATCGACGAGAATGTAACACAATGATGACTCTTGGTACCAATGTGATTGAAAATTGTCTTTCCGAGGTTATTGTCTTGTTGCAACAGGTGGCTGAGACAGCTGGTTCCAGTGAACAACGAGTCCTGCTGAAGGAGATCAGAGCCCTGATGCAAAGACAGCAGGTAGAACTCTCTGGCAGAGAAATTGGCAGCGTCAGAGTGAGTGATTCTTTCCCAATTGCAATACCCCCCAGATGTGAAATGTTGATTTGATGTCGGGAAGCCATAGGCCTCAGAGGAAAAGATTACCAGGCAATGGGAGAACCAGTGTACTCTGATAGCAGGCCCACTGTCCTGACAGCCAGAGGGGTAGTTGATGTCCGTAAAGGGAGAGTACCTGTACGCCTCTTGAATTGTGGGGAGGAGGAGGCCATAATACCTCGGTATGCCACAGTTGCTAAGCTGCTTACTGTCAGTAACAACGCAATACAGGCAGCAGAGCCCTTGGTCTCATCCGACCAGGTGGAGGACAATGGCTCTGTAAAGCAGCTGGAGGAGTGGTGTCAGCAGCTGCAGGTGGGAACTGACTCCACCCTTCATACCAAAAGAATGGGGTTTACCGAGTGACTCAGGAGTATGAGCGGGTATTCAGTAAGCACCCTCTAGACTTTGGGAAGGCAAAAGGGGTTAAACACCATATCCCCACTGGAGACCATCCACCCATAAAAGAAAGGTATCGGCCTATACCCCCAACACAATACCAGTGTGCCAAAGGTATGTTGCGGGAAATGAAGGAGACTGGGGTGATCAGAGACAGTTGTAGCCCGCGGGCAGCCCCATTGGTCTTTGTGAAAAAGAAGGATGGTACCATGAGAATGTGTGTGGATTACAGAAAAATTAACAGCATTACACATAAAGATGCCTACCCATTACCCAGAATTGAGGTGTCATTAGCTGCACTTAAAACTGCTAAATATTTTTCCACCTTAGATCTCACTAGTGGGTATTGGCAGGTTCGCCGTGGCAGAGGCAGAAAAGGAGAAAACAGCATTTACCACCCCAATGGGTCTCTGTGAGTTCAACTACATGCCATTCGGGTTCTGCACCACTCCAGGGACATTCCAACGGCTAATGGAATGCTATCTTGGGCACAAGAACTTCGAGACAGTCCTGTTGTACCTTGATGATGTCATTGTTTTCTCCAAGACTTATGAAGACCATCTGAAGCACCTGGCTGAGGTGCTTGAAGCCTTGTCCAACTTTGGCCTGAAGGTGAAGCCTTCCAAATGCCACCTCCTGAAGCCCAAGGTTCAGTACCTCGGTCATGTAGTGAGTGCAGAAGGTGTGGTACCGGATCCTGCCAAAGTCACAGTCATCCGGGACTGGCAGAAGCCCAGCAACCTCCATGAAGTACGTCAATTCCTCGGGCTGGTAGGCTACTACCGGAGGTTCATCAAAGGCTTCATTGAGATATCTACTCCTATGCAAAATCTTCTGGTGGGTCAGCTCAAGAAGGCCAGAAAGCAGAGTCCTGCATTCGAATGGAATGTGGAGCTGGAGAGGTCCTTCACTCAACTGAAGATGGCTCTCACAAAAGATGAAGTTCTGGCCTACCCAGATTATGACCAACCCTTTGTGTTGTGTACTGATGCCAGCAACGTGGGACTTGGAGCAGTACTGTCACAGGTACAGAATGGCAAAGAAAGAGTGCTCTCCTACGCCAGCAGGAAGCTTCGTCCCACTGAAAGGAACCCTGACAACTACAGTTCCTTCAAGCTGGAGTTCCTCGCCATAGTCTGGGCTGTGACTGAACGATTCAAGCATTACCTAGCTTCAGCCAAATTTACCATCTTCATGGACAACAACCCGTTGACTCACTTGGAAACTGCAAAACTAGGTGCACTGGAGCAGCGATGGATGGCCCGGCTGTCTAACTATGAATTTACCATCAAGTACCGAGAAAACAAGCAAAACGTGCAAGGTGCGCGCGTGGGCATGCCAAGGTCCATAGCATAGTACGTGCCAGGTGGCACGCCTAGGTACAGGTAAAGGCACAATGGCATCGGACTCCGGACCGCTGGCGACGATCGACATGATCGGCAGGTTCCAGGCATCCGGCAGGCAACCAGGGTTCCGGCAAGGAGGCACGACAGATATCCAGGCATGGTGCGTGTTAGGGAACACGCCAAGGTCCAAGGCTAGGTGCAAGGCAAGGTGCGTGTGTAGGGGACACGCTAGGGTTCAAAGCGAGGTGCAAAGCAAGGTGGGTGTGTAAGGGACACGCCAGGGTTCAAAGCGAGGTGCGTGTGTAGGGGACACGCCAGGGTTCAAAGCAAGAAAGGGTGCGTGTGTAAAGACACGCCAAAGCACAAGGTACAAGGTACAAGACAGAGTACGTGTGTAGAGACACGCCAAAGCACAAGGTAGAAGACAGAGTGCGTGTGTAGAGACACGCCAAGGTCAGGGTTCAAGGCAGGGTGCGTGCTAGGAGCCATGCCAGGGTTCAAGGCAGGGTGTGTGCTAGGAGCCACGCCAGGGTTCAGAGCAGGACGTGTGCTAGGAGCCACGCGGGACGCACACCTCACTGGCCAATGCACACGACTGTAACGCCAGCACGAGGCACGACTTTGGCACAAGAGGCGGGCAAAGGAACCTTCGTACTAGGAGCCACGCCAGGTTCAGGGCAGGGTGCGTGCTAGGAGCCACGCAGGAGGCACGCCACACTGGCCAGTGCACACGGCTGTACACAAACACGAGGCACTTACCACGGCACAGGAGACGGCCAAGGGGAACCCACGCCGGGGTTCAAGGCAAGGACAAGGCAAGGAACAAGGCAAGGAATGCGGAGCGGAACATAGGCAGAAACAGAGCCAGGTCAGAGCGAGGACAGAGTCTAGCAGCGGAGCGTAGGCAGAAGCCCAGAGCCGGGCCAAGGGAAGACCTTGGGACTAGACTTGGAAATGTGCAAGAGAGCACCATAGGACAGAGTTCGGAAAACCAGGCAGAAACGAGAAGTACACCAAGGCTCAGAATAGCAAAGACAAGACATGGCGAAACAGGTAAGGCAGAGAACAGACGAAGGACTAAAGTCAAAGAATAGCTAAGGCGAGACATAGCAAAACAGACTAAGACAGAGAACAGCAGAAGGACTACAAGGCAAAGCAAGGCAAAGACAAACATGGCATGAGAGACAACACAAGACATGGCACAAGACAAGAGACGGAATACGAGCACGGAGCGTGTGCAGAGAAGCACTACAGAGCAAAGTGCAAGGGCACAGAATAGAGGGAGCAACCCCACAGACCAAGAGCCATGCAGGGAAGCAACACAATAATCAGGCCCTCAGCAAAGGAAGGGGTGGTCTGATATAGGGCACAGCACCTCCTCTTCCGGGTCAGGACCAGTGGAGAACTTCCTAGTTCAGATGCTCCAGGATCACAGAGCGCAGTCACATGATCAGGGTTTCAGACATGACGAGATGATCACCGAACCAGGCAGTGCAGGATCCTAGGAAGGACACATAATCAGGGATTCTAGACATGACGAGATGATTGCAGAACCAGACAGTGCAGGATCCTAGGAAAGGTCACATGATCAGAGTTTCAGACATGACGAGATGATTGCAGAACCAGACAGTGCAGGACCTTAAGAAACGTCACATGATCAAGGTTTCAGACATGACGTGATGATTGCAGAACCAGACAGTGTAGGACCTTAGGAAACGTCACATGATCAAGGTTTCAGACATGACGAGATGATTGCAGAACCAGACAGTGCAGGATCCTAGGAAACGTTACATGATCAGGGATTCTAGACATGACGAGAAGATCACAGAAGGCAAAGCAGAAATGCAGGCATCTTGCAGCTCAGCAGACATGAGGTGAGTGTGCACACTGCTCTAGGGAACAAGCAGGATAGCAGACACAAGGTGCGCGTGCACACCGCTCCAGGGGTTCATGAGGCAAAACAGACAGGGCGGACGTGACAGTTAGGATCAGGGATCTGCAATCTGCATAGTTACCAACCTCTCTGGTTTTTCTGGGCTTAGCACGTTTAGGTTTTTTCCTCCTCGGTGACCCATTCATAACAGAATCACCAGCCATACCGCAAATTCTAGGGTACTCAAAAGCAGGAAAAAGTTGTTAAAAAAAAAAAAAGTGTCAGAATTTTTTTTCTTTTTTCCTCTTTTTCTCTGGGGCCGTAGGAGGATTTTTTTTTCCCTAATGGAGATTAAGCAATTGTCTGATCATGTGGAGCAACTTGCTGCTGAAGTGCATGGAATTTTCACCTACCTCATTCAGTCACATGCTGCTGAACCTAAGATCCCTACTCCTGATGTGTTTTCTAGGGATTGGTCTAAATTTCTGAATTTTAAGAATAATTGTAAATTATTTCTTGCCTTGAAGCCTAAGGCCGGGGTCACACTGGCGAGGAATACGGCCGAGTGAGAGGCGCTAAAAGCACGCATTAGACACGGACAAATGATTCTCTATGGGGTCACTCGCACCAGGCGTCTATTTCTCATCCGTATCCTACGCTCCATGCCAATCGCAGCATGCTGCGATTGTCAGCGTACTATGCCCGTAGTACGCCAATGCAAGTCTATGGGCGCGCAAAAAATACGGATTACACACGGACCAGACGTGTGACCTGCGAGCAATACGCAGGTCTTTTGGCTGGTGACAGGAAATGGGCCAATCCATCATCAGGAAGCCTAGACATGCAAATGAGCTCAAAAAGCGCTCCAGACATCTAGGAAGTACGCCTCCACGGAGTACAGCAGCAGCATGGCGTCCACGTACATAAATGTTGAGATGCTTATTGTCCTGGTGCAGGAGCGCCCCGAAATCTGGGACCATCGCGATGCAAATTATGCAAACCGGGCAAGAAAGGAGGTGTCATGGAGGCGCATCTGTCGCCAGATGTACCATGACTTTTGTGACCGACCACGTGAGGAGCAGCATAAAATTCGTAAGTACAACGCAAAACATGAGTAACCTTAGCGCGCAACAAAAAAGGAATATAGAATCAGCACCCCCCCTTCCTGTGCATGTACTTTTTGCCTCATGAGGCCGTTAGATTTGGATGTGACACGTGGCTTCACACAGCCATAATTTGGGGTTAGGCCACAAGCTCCTCATCCTCCGAGACAAAACAATTATTAAGTGTAGCTAAAGAGACCCTGTGTATCTGCCCAATTACATATGCCACCATGGGTAGAAAGCACACCCCAGAAGGCCCCATGCCTAGATTACTGGTAGAAAATGTGACCTCTCAAATATGTGAATATGACAATATTTCCTGTCACATTGCAGTGGAAGATGTGATGAAACGCTGGCGAAGCATCCGGGACCAGTACCGCCGGGAACGCCAGCAGCGGTCCAGGAGTGGGGATGCTGGATATGTTAAAAGGAAGTACATCTGCTATGATCGGCTGTCCTTCCTCGCCCCAATTCTGGATCTGACACCGTAAGTAGATACCTCACACCACATTACACAAATACTTTACAGGGCCAAAAATATTGATGTATTTTTGCCTCTGTTCTATTTTATAACAGAACTCAATCCAACCTTACGGATCGAGGAACGGCCTCAGAGGCAGAGCCCATATTAGATCCTGTAGGGGATGAGGTGGCTGGCCCATCTTCTCCCCCTACTAGAAGGATGGCAGAAGATGAGTCATCACAGGACAACCCAATGGCTGCCCAACACACAAAACCACCAGGACGGTCTGCTGCTGCCCCATCACCCATCCTGGAAGAGCCGGGCAACTTGAGCAGCAGCCCAACTGGCCAGATCAGGGCTTCCCCACAGGCTGCTCTTACATCACGGCAAACACGAAGAAGGCACCAGGTCACTATTCAAGAGAGCAGGACCAATGTGGACACAGGGGTGCTCAATTATTTATCAAGAGTAACTACAGATGATGGGGAGGAGGCCTACTCACGTAGCCTCACCCTTTATCTTTGTGCCCTTACCCGTGAGGTCAGGCTCCATATTAGGGGATGTTTTCAGATCCTGCTTGATGCAAGCACCCCCCCAATACCCCATATGAGCTATTCGAATATCTGGAGAGGTGGCAGCTCTCCCCCCGAAATCTAATGCGCATGAGACCATCCACACAGATGCTTGCTCAAGCAGGGTCCGAACATCCCCTAATACGTGGGTCAACACCTCAACCCCTTCCTCCCACTACCCAGCCTTCTATTCAGCAGCCACAAATGTCAGCCTCTAGCCAACCCCACCAATATGGCCACTTGTACCCACCCAGTGTTGGAGGCTGGTCCCAACCTGGTTGGGGACGATCTGGCTATCTTGGTGGGTATGAGCCACGTGCCTACCACAGCCAACAAGATGCCCCTTACCATCATCATTACTCTGGCCAGTATCCCCAACAGTCCCAGGAGGCAGGACAATTCCAGCATCATGGGCAACAGTATGGCCCCACACAGGGCGATGTTGGCCACAGTGTCCAGCAGCACCCACAGGCTGCTCTTCCACGTTCCCCTTCCCCAACCTATGAGGATTTATAAGTCTGATGGCCGTAGATGTCGAGTGCGGTTTAACTGGTGCTCCAAATACAAAGGAAAAAACAGGTGTTCTCCATCACCAAACTTTGTTACCTAATTTAACATTCTAAATTTTTCACAATGTTTTCCAATCATATGAAAGAATCCATCATGACAGGCAAGGCTACCTCACGCCTTTCAGACAGATATTACATGTGTGTACAAAAGAGAATATTTCAACGCGCTATACTGTAAAGTCAAAGGATGAAAATACACTACTCACTTGCTAATGCCTAGGAAGGGCGTGCTGGCCTTAGTGAAGTAGTCACCTTTTTTGCTAGCAATCTATAGTAAAACAAATCAAGGCGACCAGCCTTCAGAATATCACGCTCTCTCTATGTCTTAACAAGTGAGTTTTGTTTTTTCATCCTTTCCAGTATAGCATGGTTAAATATTCTCTGTTCTACAGACAGGTAATATCTGTCTGAAAGCCGTGAGGTAGCCTTGCCTGTCATGGTGGAATATTTCTATGATTGGAAAACATTCTGAAGAAATGTGAGTGTTATCTTTTAGCATTAATTTTGGTGATGGAGCTCACCTATTTTTTTCCTTTCTAGTTTAATATTCTCATGCAGCAATGTTGTTATTGCCTAATGTTTTTTTGGCTTATGTTATGTAATGTTACTTTTCAAAAAAGTTGAAGAAGGCACAAAGGGTCATTTTGCCCATTGCCAAAATGTTCTTATGGCAATATTATGTTTGCCTTTAAGCAACCAAAAAAAAAGGCAAAACTAAAAATGTGTCTACTATAGTTAACGTCTCTGTGTGATTTTTCAAAAACCCTGTCAACATACTAACCTACACTAACCAATGCAATGAAACAGTCATAGAATCATAAGGGATACAGCCAGGTCTACTGAGAGACAAGCTGGGCCTTGTTGGTGTGGACCTCCAACTCTCCACCTGGATCTTTAACTACCTCATGAACCGACCTCAGTTTGTAAAGGTTCGGGACAGTGTGTCAGACACAGTGATCTGCAATACAGGGGCACCTCAAGGTACAGTTCTTGCCCCTTTTCTCTTCACACTGTACACTGCGGATTTTAGGTGCAACTCATCTAGCTGCTACTTGCAGAAGTATTCTGATGACTCTGCAATAGTAGGCCTCATCACAGGAGGAGATGAAAGAGAGTACAGAGATACTAACCAAGCTTTTGTGAGTGGTGTCAGAGGAACCACCTTAGGATTAATTCCGGGAAGACCAAGGAATTGGTGGTGGACTTTCGCAAGGGCAAAAATCCACCAGTAGTGGTGAACATTCAGGGAAATGACATTGAGATAGTCGACACCTATAAGTACCTTGGTGTGATCCTCAATAATAAGCTTGACTGGGCCCATCACTTGGATGCAGTGTACAGGAAGGGCCAAAGCAGGCTTTATCTGCTCAGAAGGCTGAGAGCCTTCGGAGTTAGAGGGGCACTCCTTGCATCCTTCTTCAACTCTGTTGTGGCATCAGTCATCTTCTTTGGTGTGGCGTGCTGGGGTAGTGGCATATGAACCAGGGACAGGAATAGGCTGGACAAACTGATTAGAAGGGCCAGCTCTGTCCTGGGATGCCCCCTTGACCCAGTTGAGTAAGTAGGCGACTGGAGGATACTGGCCAAAGTGAGCTACATGGTGCAGAATGATTCCCATCCCATGCATGAGCCCGTTACAAAGATGTGCAGTACTGTCAGTGACCGGCTACTTTATCCTAAATGTGAGAGGGAGCGCTATCGAAAGTCCTTCCTTCCTGCTGCAGTTAGGCTGTATAACCAGCACTGTCCAAAACGGAGAACGACCCAAACAGAGAACTGATAGATCCAAAGTTGTGACAGTCCGGTTACATTTTTTTTTTTTTTCCGTATATGTACCTACCTACTGTCAATGTAATGCCTTTTATGCATCTGTATCTGTACTTGTTCCTGCCTTGCTGCTGTAATGCTCTGAATTTCCCCATGGTGGGACGATTAAAGGATTATCTTTATCTTAATATATATTTAGACACACTTAAAGAAACAAATTATAACATAGACACAGCATGCTCTTGCCAAGAAGTTGCCCCCTCAGGTGAGATAAAGTAATTAGTGAAAATATCACGCACTTTGAGGCCAGAGAGCGGTCTACGTTTAGGGTTCATAGGTGGTCTCACCCTGCGCACATTGTCCGGCCTACGCACAAGACCATCAGAGGAGGAACAATCATGTATCCTGGTAAAGTTATGCAGAACAACACAGGCTTTCACAACTTCATTCACATTTTGTTCACTCAACTGAATGGCAGACTGGAGTACCCGCCATTTGGCACAAAGAATCCCAAAGGAACACTCCACCAGTCGCCTAGCACATGATAGGCGCAAGTTAAAAATTCTGCGCCTGTGGTCAAGGTTGCGCCGGGGATATGGCCTCATGACATTGCGCGATAACTGAAACGCCTCATCTGCCACAATGACATAAGGGACTGATTCTTCAGGGGAGCCTGGTAGCTGGCGTGGTGGTGGTAGATCCAACTGGTTGGTGCGTAGCCGCCGAGCCATTATGGAAGTATTGAAGACTCTAGAGTCTCCCGTCCTTCCATAGGCCCCAATGTCAACAATTATAAACTTGTATTGAGGGTCTACCAGAGCCAACAATACAACAGAAAAGTATTGTTTATAATTGAAGAATTGGGAGCCAGAGTTCGGCGGCTTACGCACCCGGATATGTTTGCCATCCAGGGCCCCAATACAATTTGGAAACTAGCAGTCCTCCTCAAAGTCCCTTGATATCCTCAACCAGTCTTCCATCCTGGGCTCGGGCATGACCACTTGATGGAGTCTTGTCCAGATTTCTGTACATGTAGACCTCACTATGCCTGAAATGGTTGATCTTCCAATGAGAAACTCATGGTGGAGGGCGGCATAAGACAGGCCAGTGGACAGGAAGCTGTAGAACAACATAAATTGATAAGTTTAGAATGCATAAAGTCCAAAAACATCAGTTACATGCCGACCAAACTTGGTAGGAATTGAGATAGAATAACACACACATATTTGGTTGCACAATGACTAAGTGATATGCAGGACATATTAGAGCTAACATTCTGGTGTGTATGTTGAAACATATTTGGAGTAAGATGAGGGCATAAAACTTTGTCCAAGAAGGCAAAAAAACATACTTTAGCACACACATTATGAACATAGAGAATGTGGTTGTGTAATACATTCCGTATTGTGAGTAGAAGTCGCTCCTCTGCAGATATCGCTTTGCGCATCCTTGTGTCCTGAAAGGTTATCCCAGGGCGCACTGTCTCCAAGAGTCGATCAAATGTGGAAATGCTCATGCGACAGTACTGGTAAAATTTCTCAGGATGCTCCCGCAGAGAAGAATAGAGACGGTGAAAATGACCTCTTGTGAGTCGTTGCCTCAAAAGTGGATGGACCCACATGCGTCTCCTCCTCCGCGGATCCACTATCACTGGGTATGGTTGCCCAAAGCGCCGTGACAAAAGCCAGTTAAAGAGAACCTGCTCAGCTGTATTGAATCTCAGACCCTCTGCCATGTTGCACAAAGAACACCAACACACCTCGTGAAAGCAAGCTCACAAATGGACAGAATGGAGGCAGCCACCTGTTTCTGAGTGTATAAATAGGGTGCAGGCTAATGATTTAAATTGTTAGCAGGCCTCAAAACCGTTAAATGTCCATTTTGCAAGGCTGCGAGAAAATCTCGCCATACGGATTGCATACGGATGCCATACGGATGCAGACATGAGCAAAATACACGACCGCACCTGGCTTACGGATGACCTGCGGAGCACTATTTAGGGGTCATTCATCCGTATTACGCATGTAAACTACGGAGCGTATTTTGCGCTGGTTAGTGTGACTCCAGCCTAACTCATTGGGGAGCTCTGCGCAGCAGGTTAAAATTGTAATCTCCTTGCTGCGTGGTGATCCCCAGGATTGGGCTTTTTCTCTGACACCTGAAAATCCTATTCTGACTAATGTGAGTGCATTTTTTCAAGCCTTGGGTTTGTTGTATGATGAACATAATGCTGTTGATCAAGCTGAGAGAACCCTGTTGGCATTAAACCAGGGTCAGGATTCTGCAAAGTTATACTGTCAAAAATTCCGAAAGTGGGCGATCCTTACTACATGGAATGATAGTGCTTTGGCAGCTCTCTTTCGGAAGGGTTTATCAGAGACCGTAAAAGATGTTATGGTGGGATTTCCTGTTCCCTCTGGTCTGGATGA
Organism: Dendrobates tinctorius; assembly: GCF_039654945.1. Taxonomy (NCBI): domain Eukaryota; kingdom Metazoa; phylum Chordata; class Amphibia; order Anura; family Dendrobatidae; genus Dendrobates; species Dendrobates tinctorius. Next base: position 19,456,786 of record NW_027361711.1, on the reverse strand, counting down.
TTCCATGTCATTAGCCTTTCAAGTTGATCAGCGTTTACGTGAACGTAAAACTACACGGGAGGCGCTGCCACCTTTTCAACAAACGTCTGAACCTATGCAATGTGTTGGGGTTTTGTCTAGGGCGCAACGTCAGGAGTTTAGAAGGCGTAATAAGCTGTGTTTTTTCTGTGGAGATGCCTCTCATACTATTTCTGTCTGTCCTAAACGAGAGAAACGTTTTGCACACACATTTGCTGTGGGCAGTGTACAACCTAAGTTCCTTTGGCAATTACTCTGATCTGCTCCTTATCCACGTTTTCCACTAAGGCTTTTGTGGATTCAGGAGCAGCGTTGAATCTGATGGATTTGGACTTTGCTAAACGTTGTGGTTTTTCCATGACGCCTCTGCGGACGCCTATTCCTTTGAGGGGTATTGATGCTACTCCTTTGGCGGAGAATAAACCTCAGTTTTGGATCCAGGTGATAATGCGAGTTACCCCAGACCACCATAAAATTGTACATTTTTGGTACTGCATAATTTGCATGATAATATTGTTCTGGGTTTTCCCTGGTTGCAAACTCATAATCCAGTTTTGGATTGGAAATCTGGGTCCGTGCTGAGTAAGGGTTGTCAGTGTGTTCTTAGGGACGCTCCTGTTTTCTCCACCTCTCCTCAGTCTCATGATATTCCTGATTATCTGGCCGATTTTTCTGATGTAGTTAGTGAGAGTAAGTCTGCATCTTTGCCTCCTCATAGGAGTTATGACTGTGCAATTGAGTTGATGCCTGGGTGTAAATTTCCCAAGGGTCGGCTTTTCAACTTATCAGTACCCGAACATGATGCTATCATAGAATCATAGAATCATAGAATCGTAGAGTTGGAAGGGACCTCCTGGGCCATCTGGTCCAACCCCCTGCTCAAAGCAGGATTCGCTAAATCATCCCAGTCAGATGTCTGTCCAGCCTCTGTTTGAAGACTTCCATTGAAGGAGAACTCACCACTTCTCGTGGCAGCCTGTTCCACTCATTGATCACTCTAACTGTCAAAAAGTTTTTTCTAATATCTAATCTGTGTCTCCTCCCATTCAGTTTCATCCCATTGCTTCTAGTCTTTCCTTGTGCAAATGAGAATAAAGTTGATCCTTCTACAATGTGACAGCCCTTTAGATATTTGTAGACAGCAATTAAGTCTCCTCTCAGTCTTCTCTTTTGCAAACTAAACATTCCCAAATCCTGCAACCTTTCCTCATAAGACAGGGTTTGCAGACCGGTCACCATTCTGGTCGCTCTTTTCTGAACTTGCTCCAGTTTGTTGATGTCTTTTTTAAAATGTGGTGCCCAAAACTGGACACAATATTCCAGATGAGGTCTGACCAAAGAGGAGTAGAGGGAAATAATGACTTCACGTGATCTAGACTGTATGCTTCTGTTAATACATCCTAGAACTGCATTTGCCTTTTTTGCTGCTGCATCACACTGTTGACTCATATTCAGTCTGTGATCTATTAGTATACCCAAGTCTTTTTCACATGTGCTGTCACTTAGCCCTATTCCTCCCATTCTATATATGCTTTTTTCATTTTTATTGCCCAGATGTAGTACTTTGCATTTCTCCCTGTTAAAAACCATTCTGTTAGTTACTGCCCACTTCTCCAGTTTATTTAAATCTTTTTGAATCCTCTCTCTCTCTTCTCTAGTATTAGCTATCCCTCCTAGCTTTGTGTCATCAGCAAATTTAATCAGTTTACCCTCAATTCCTTCATCTAAATCGTTGATAAAGATGTTGAACAATACAGGGCCCAGGACAGAGCCCTGTGGTACCCCACTTGAGACATTCTTCCAACTGGATGTGCAGCCATTTACGACCACTCTTTGGGTCCGATCACTAAGCCAGCTATGAATCCACCTAACAGTTGCCTTGTCCATTCCATACTTAGTCATTTTTTCAATAAGGATTGTATGAGAGACTTTGTCAAATGCTTTGCTGAAGTCAAGATATACTATATCTACAGCATTTCCTTGATCCACCCAATCAGTGATACCGTCATAGAAGGAAATTAAGTTAGTCTGACATGACTTATTAGTTACAAACCCATGCTGACTCTGTTTGATCACTTCATTCTTATCCAGGTATTGACTTAAATGTTGTTTAATAATTTGTTCAAAGATCTTTCCTGGTATAGAAGTCAGACTCACCGGCCTATAGTTGCCTGGGTCCACCTTCTTCCCCTTTTTGAAGTTAGGAACAACATTTGCTCTTCTCCAGTCTTCTGGCACTTCTCCTGTTCTCCAAGAATTTTCAAAGATTATGGAGAGTGGTTCAGAAATTTCTTCTGCTATCTCCTTCAGTACTCTGGGGTGTAATTCATCTGGACCTGGAGACTTGAATTCATTTAGGTTAGCTAAGTGTTTCCTCACTATCTTTCTGTTTATAGATATCCTGGATTCTTCTATTCCCTTAATAGGACAGTGAATAACAGTTGGTGTTACATTTCCTTTCTGAGAGAAAACAGATGCAAAATAGGAATTTAAAAGTTCAGCCTTCTCAACATCCTGTCTTACCATTTCATCATTTTCATCCTGTAAAAATCCTATAGCATCTTTGACTTTTCTTTTACTTTTGACATATCCCCAAAATCCTTTATTATTGCTTTTGACATCTCTTGCAAGCCTCAATTCATTTTCAGCTTTAGATAATCTGATTTGTGCCCTGCAGATTCTGCAGACAGCATTATATTCTTCTTTAGATATGCCTCCCTCTTTCCATTTTATAAACATTTTTTTCTTCCTTTTTAGCATGTGCTTAAGTTCTGTGTTCACCCATCCTGGTTTCCTTAAATGCTTCCTATTCTTCCCTCTTTTCGGAATTGTTAACAACTGTGCTTTGAGAATTTCATTTTTCAAGATTTCCCATCCTTCCTGGACATTTTTGTCTTTAAGGATATCCAGCCATTGGATCCCTCCAATTCTCTTTCTGAATCCCTTAAAATCTGCCTTTCTGAAATCTAACCTTGACGTCTGAGTCTTCACAGGTCTTCCGCCTCTAGTTATCCAAAATTCTAAAATAGCATGGTCGCTACCTCCTAGGGTTCCAGACACTTTTACCTCCTCAACCATTTCCTCCCTGTTTATAAGGATTAGATCCAAGGTAGCAGTTCCCCTTGTTTTCTCCCCTACCTTTTGGAAGATAAAGTTGTCAGCAAGAGAGGATAAGAATTTCCTTGACCTGTTAGTTTTGCCTGAGAGAGATTCCCAACAAATGTCTGGATAGTTGAAATCTCCCATGACAACTATGTCATATTTTTTGGAGAACTTGGCCATTTGATGCATAAAGAGTTCATCCATATCTTCAGCTTGCACAGGCGGCCTGTAGTAAATGCCTACAATGGTGTCCTTTCCATTGTTCTGTCCTTGTATTCTTACCCAAACAGTTTCCACAGAACTCCCAGTCTCTGAAGCTTCAATCTCTGTGCAGATATATGCGTTTCTAACATACAATGCAACACCCCCTCCTCGTTTATCAAGTCTGTTTCTTGCAAATAAGTTGTATCCTTCTAGTCTTGTATTCCAATCATGTGTATCGTCCCACCAAGTTTCAGTGATTCCAATGACATCATATTTCTTTTCCTGTGTTAGTAGTTCCAATTCTCCTTGTTTGTTGCCCATGCTTTGTGCATTAGTATAGAAACATTTTAGTTTGTGATTGGTTTCTCTTTCTCCAATATTTTTATTAATTAGATTCTTTCGTCTTTGTTCTTCCTTTCCACTTCTATTAGCAGAGTTCTCAATAGCATATGTCAGGTGTATGGCTTTTTCTGGTCTTTTGCTTCCCTTCCCATGTTGTTCTAGTTTATGCAATCCTATATTAAGGAGTCGTTGGAGAAGGGTCATATTAGACCATCCTCATCACCTTTAGGTGCTGGGGGGTTTTTTGTGGCCAAGAAAGATGGTTCATTAAGACCGTGTATTGATTATCTTTCCCTTAACAAGATGACGGTTAAATATCAGTACCCGTTACCTCTGATGTCTGATTTATTCTCCAGAGTTAAGAGTGCCTGCTGGTTTACTAAGCTTGACCTCAGGGGGCGTATAATCTTATTCTCATCAAGCACGGGGATGAATGGAAGACGGCGTTTAATACTCCGGAGGGACATTTTGAGTACCTGGTGATGCCTTTTGGGCTCACTAATGCCCCTTCTGTCTTCCAGTCCTTTATGAATGATATTTTCCGTGACTTTGTGGATAAGTTTTTGATCATCTATCTGAATGATATTTTGATCTTTTCTAGTGATTGGGATTCTCATGTAGAACACATCCGGACTGTGTTCCGGATTTTGAGGGAGAATTCCCTGTTTGTTAAGGGATCGAAATGCCTCTTTGGTGTACAGAGGATTTCATTTTTGGGATTTATCTTGTCTCCATCGACTATTGAAATGGACCTGGCCAAGGTACAGGCCATTTATGATTGGGTTCAGCCTACTTCTTTGAAGGCCCTCCAGAAGTTTTTGGGTTTTGCTAATTTCTATCGTAAATGTATAGGTAATTTTTCTGGTATTGTCAAACCACTGACTGATCTGACCAAGAAGGGCGCTGATGTGCTGAATTGGTCTCCTGAGGCTGTCTCAGCATTTCAGGAGCTTAAGCGGAGATTTACTTCAGCTCCGGTTTTACGGCAACCTGATGTCTCACTTCCATTTCAGGTGGAGGTAGATGCTTCTGAGATTGGTGCAGGAGCTGTTTTGTCCCAAAAAGACCCTGTGACTTCTAAGATGAATCCCTGTGCCTTCTTTTCTCAAAAGTTCTCCCCATCTGAACGCAACTATGACGTGGGGAATTGGGAATTGTTGGCCATGAAATGGGCATTTGGGGAGTGGAGACATTGGTTGGAGGGAGCTAGACATCAAGTTGTGGTCCTCACCGAACACAAGAATTTGATTTATCTGGAGTCGGCCAAATGCTTGAATCCTAGACAGGCTAGATGGGCCTTGTTTTTCACGCGTTTTATAATTTTGTGGTCTCTTTTCTTCCGGGCACTAAGAATGTTAAGGCAGACGCCCTTTCTAGGAGTTTCTTTGCCGATTCTCTTAATGTGACCGAGCCTACTACCATCCTAGGTGAGGCGGTAGTTCTTTCTGCCATTTCGCCCGATTTGAGACGCGCCCTGGAGGAATTTCAGGAGGATAAACCTGAGCGTTGCCCTATGGGAAAATTTATGTTCTTGACCACTGGAGAAAGAGAGTGATGTCTGAAATTCATTGCTCCGCATTGGCTGGTCATCCAGGTATTTTTGGTACCAGAGATTTGGTGAGTCGGTCCTTTTGGTGGCCTGCCTTATCTTGTGATGTCAGGAATTTTGTACAGTCCTGTGGGACTTGTTTTCGGTCTAAACCCTGTTCTCGTTCTAGTGGGTTGCTGATGCCCCTGCCGGTGCCCAAGAGGCCATGGACCCATATCTCAATGGATTTTATTTCTGATCTTCCTGTCTCTCAGAGAATGACTGTTATTTGGGTGATTTGTGATAGATTTTTGAAGATGGTCCATCTTGTACCACTCCCAAAGTTGCCATCTTCCGCTGAGTTGGTGCCCTTGTTTTTACAACAGGTGGTTTGGTTACATGGGATTCCTGAGAACATTGTGTCCGACAGAGGAGTTCAGTTTGTTTCCAGATTCTGCAAAGCCTTTTGTTCCAGTCTGGGAATTCAGTTATCCTTCTCTTCCGCGTTTCATCCCCAGACCAATGGACAGACTGAGAGAACAAACCAGACCTTGGAGTCTTATTTAAGATGTTTTATATCTGCTGATCAGGATGATTGGGTCTCATTTTTGCCCTTGGCCGAATTCGCGCTGAACAATAGAGCTAGTTCTGCCACTTTGATGTCACCCTTTTTCTGTAATTTTGGGTTTCATCCTCGATTCTCTTCAGGGCAAGTGGAATCTTCATCCTGCCCCGGTGTGGACACTGTGGTTGAGAGAATGCAGCAGATATGGGACCACGTGGTGGATAAGTTGTCACTCTCTCAGGAAAAGGCCCAGCGATTTTCCAACCGGCATAGGACCATTGGTCCCCGGTTTAAAGTGGGTGATATGGTTTGGTTGTCGTCTAAGAATATTCCTATGAAGGTTGCATCTCCAAAATTTAAGCAAAGATTTATTGGACCTTATTAGATTTTGGAGATTCTTAATCCTGTTTCTTTTCGATTGGCTCTTCCAGTTACGTTCAAGATCCATAACGTATTTCACAAATCTCTGTGGAAGAGGTTTGTTGAGCCAGTGGTTCCTATGGCAGCACCTCCTGACCCTGTGTTGGTTGAAGGCAATGTGGAATATGAGGTAGAGAAAATATTGGATTCTCGTTTGGTTAGACGGAGACTCCAGTATTTGGTCAAATGGAAGGGTTATGGCCAGGAGGATAATTCTTGGGTCTCTGCCTCTTATATTCATGCCAATAGATTGGTTCGTGCTTTTCACCGGGCCCATCCTGATCGGCCTGGTGGCGTGGATGAGGGTTCGGTGACCCCTCCTCAAGGGGGGGGTACTGTTGTGAGTTCATGTTCTGGTCTACCAGTTGTGAGTTCTCCTTCCAGGCTCCCTCTGGTGGTAACAGGAGGTAGTGAGGCTGATTTAATCAGTAGAGTTCTGCCACCTGATAATGAGGATGACGATTGGAACTCAGGAATCTCAGATTGGATTTAAGACAGCCGACGCCCTACTCTGGTGCTGGTGATTCCTTCTGCTTGTCAGGTCTTGGTTCTCAGCTCTGTTCCAGTCAGCTCAAGCTAAGTTTCTCTGCTAATGTTCACACTTGATTTTGTTGCTCTATTCAGTTTTTTGTGTGGTCAGCCAGCCCCGGCTGGGGCTGTGCTGAATTTCCACTCTCATTTATCTGTATTTGCCAATTTGCTTTTTTCCCTTATTAGATTGGCCTCTTTTTGCTCTGTCTCAGAATATTTCAGAGTGCTGATATAGTGGGAGAAGTCTAGTGACTTCAAGGTTAATTTTGTTATCAGAACTGTTGGACATTATTTTGTAGGGTTTTGGGCAGATTGCAGACAGTGTCTTTCCTTTCCTCTCCTTTCTAGTTAGTTTGGGCCCCATCGTTTGCTCAGCCTATTTTCCTGCCTGTGTTTGTGTTTTCATCTTGTTTCACCATCAATACATGTGTGGGGGCTGTCTATTCCTTTGGGGTCTGCTCTGGGGCAGTTCGTTTTCCCCTTTTCTTTCTTTAGGTTTATTTAGTCCTCCGGCCGTGACGAGGCGTCTAGGTTCGCTCCACGGCTGCTGCTAGTTGTGTGGTTAGGATCAGGGATCTGCAATCTTCATAGTTACCAACCTCTCTGGTTTTTCTGGGCTTAGCATGTTTAGGTTTTTTCCTCCGCGGTGACCCATTCATAACACCGAAGTGTGTAGACGTGGAGAGAGAAGCTGGGAGACTGAGCAGAGTTGAGAGCTCTTTCCCAGCTGGAGCGCATGATCTGGGGCCTGGTCTCCACAGTTGTATGGATACTGAAGGTCCTGCAACAGAAACTAGAGGAATAGGAAGCTGTAAATGCTCTATTCCCACCTAAGACTCGGAGGCACAACAGCAATGGGTGAGCCAAAAGAAGAGATAGAAGGCTACAGCTGTCTGCCATACGAGGTAGATCTGAGAGGGAACAAGAAGGAGGAACTTCAGTGTAACACAGTACTGCATGTACCTCAAGTAAGCGCTAGGAAGGAGACTACACAACCTATCTGCATAGAGAGATTCCTGAGTTGCTTCCAGGCTAATCAGCTCCTGTGCCATCTGTAATCTGGACCCTGGACTGCACTTACAAAGTAAAGGTAAAGAAACTACATCCCGCTGTGTCCTTGCCTTCTTTCTGCAACTTCTCCAGCACTGCTACATCTCTGTGCCAGACACTGCACCCTCTTCCTCAACCCCTATTCTCTTCATCTACTCTGCCCTGGGACTACAGCCCTACCTGTGGAGGGCTATAACATCACTGCTGCACCCCACCATCTGTCCCAGAGGATCTGTCTGCAGCGTCGGCTTAACACCTCCCTTGCCGAACACCACAGGTGGCGTCACGAATCATTCATAAACTTTATTCCACCACTCTACCCCCTTTTTCATGGGCACCCAGGGCCACGGACCGGGTCACTGCTGCTGTGACATTCCCCTCTGAGAGACCGGCCCGGTACCAAGTACCCCACAGCCCTGGGAGGGCGACCCACTTGCTCAGTCTAACCTAATGTTACACAAGATTTCCTCAAACAGCCGAGAGTTGATGGAAGCCTTTCCCTTTCAAGACTATTCCAGCAATCTAAAAGACTTAGACCTAAGCATCGACTCCCTTCCCATGCAGCGAAGCCTTGCATTGCTTTGGGATCTGAAGACAGATGCCTTAACCTTTCAGATCAGCAAAGATCAGAAACCCTTCACGTGCAGAGGAGTTCTTTCTTTTGTGAATAGTCTATACAACCCCCTTGGGTTTGTAGTTCCAGAAACCATCCAAGGAAATATGATGCTAAGAGACTTCTTCCAAGACACATCTGATTGGGACGGTCCACTTCCGGCAGAAAAAACTGACCTGTGGGCAGGGCAGAGTGGAGGGAGTCTCTCGAAGCCTTGACTGACATTCGCGTGAAACGTCCATAAGCTTCTGTGCCATCCACAGAAGTCAAAACACAAAGACTTTGTATCTTCTGTGATGTATCAGTCAATGTGATCGCAGCAGTACCGTACCTCAAAACTATAGACGTGAACAAACAATGCCATATCGGCTTCATTATGAGCTGGACAAAATTAGCGCCACTCCGCGAACACACAATTTCCAGACTGGAACTCTCCACTGAAGTCCTAGGAGTTGAGTTGGCCGAACTTATCTCAGATGCGATGAATCTGGAGACCAAAGAGTTCTACACCAATTGCAAGGTGGTACTGGGATACATCTGCAACGAAATGTGATGCTTCTATGTCTATGTCAGCAACCGAGTACTGAGGATAAGAAGGTCCATCTGCCCTAATCAATGGCAATACATACCTACTCACCACAATCCTGCAGATCATGCGACTTGATCCGTTGCTCCGAGTCATCTTAAGGACACTACATCGTTCCCAGGTCCTGCCTCCTTGTACCATTCGATGCATCACATCAGGCCTGATACATTCGAACTAGTGGATCCAGATACCGATGAAGAGCTCCGTCCTCGAGTGTGTACTCTTCTTACAGTGATTTCAAGTCATCACCCCGAATCTCAACGGTTCAGCAGGTTCTCAACTTGGAAGTCACTTGTTAGAGCCATCGCTTGTCTACTTCACGTAGCCCAGACCTACAAGTCAGCACTACCTGCAAGCCAGAGACCTTGACACAAAAAAAGCCCAATACATTATATAGAAAAAAAGGCAGTAACCTGGATGAATAAACCGCCATTACAATAAAGATTCCACTCCATAAATACTTGAGGAAAGGAGAAAAAAGGAGTAATGGATTCAAAGATAATAAGTAAAAAAGTACAACATTTTATTTAGCACATGCACAGACAAGTATCATGTAAATAGCAAAAATGCAAAAAGTCATAGGACACAATCAGGACAAACCAGGAAGGGGGGAATATAAAACTCCGTACACCAAACTGTCCAAAAGCACAGCAGCACATAGGATACCATACTATATTAGAGGTATCGTACAGAAACACCCATAACAATAAGTAGTTAGGCCACAATGGGCACATATACCATAGGAAGGGGTTAATCTGCCAAGAGGAGAAATGTAGTGCTACCGGCAATGTAGGTAAGTAATGTCCACAAGAAAAATCCACAGAGCCATAATGGAAACATGTAAAGTGGATGCGGGCAGCTTACCAGGTGGTGCACAGATTGCCAGATCCAGAGGGCGACCCCCGACGCGCGTTTCATGCTCAAACAGGGAGCTTTCTCAAGGGGATGAAGGTTGAAGGGGAGAAGGACCTTTTGTATCCTAGTGACGCGATCACGTATGTGGTCACATGTTATGTAGGGGCCAATCAGAGCTGCGATAGTGGCGCATGCGCCATGTCACCACCAGGTCCTCTAACAAGGAGGCAAATGTCAGGTATCAGAGCTCACACGCCGGGGACAGACCCCCGCACCTGCGTCCGAGACACTGCAGACACCCGCCCACATGAAGAGGACTGCTGGGGGACATAAACCGCATGCGCACTGCAGCATAGTAGACAAAATCACCTATGTTGTCAGCTGATACCTGATAGTGCATACATAGCCAATATATTAATAATCACTGTGATATAATATGCAACAGCATAATTATGCGTCAAAGGTGGGCACACAGTATCAGAATATCAACGGTACAAACAGAATATATTGAAATATGGCATATTCCATTTTAGGACAAAAGTTATCCATGAGTATCCATAAATGATGGTTAGTCCCATACAATAAAAATAGCATAGGATCCTCTTTTGATGGTAAATTTCATTCAATGATGGTAGGTCCCATACAGTAAAAATAGCATCGGATTCTCTTGTGATGGTAATTAATTTCATTCGATGGAAATAATAAGGGATCCTCATATACCAATTGTTACGTGCTACAGAACCACTCAGCACCCAGAATATGTTGTGCAGTTATATGTATGTATAGGTTCCATGTGAGATGCATGTCCCTAATGCATCAGCCCACAGGCTGCGCCCCTGGGCAGAGGGGACACGATATTCTCCTTTTGTCCGCCCTCCCCCCACCTTTGTAATTCCCACAGTAAACATCGGCAGGCTCCGGCCACCTGCGGCTTTTGTAATGCATGTCTGGCCTGCCGCATTTCTATTGGCCTTCCCTCTGTATCTGTGTGATATAATCTGTGTCCTGTGAGTAAAGGGTTGTCAGACTGGAAAAACGTGGAGAAGCAGTGATCTTTTATATGCGCCCATGTAACCAAGGAATTCCAGCCAGCGTCATTCATTCAGACTCCAGCCAACGCAGAGCGGACCTCCGCAAACACGAGGTGGTACTGAAAGAGGTACTCCAGCTTGGTAGACCCCGTTACACCAATCATAGAGAGATGAAACATATGGGAACAACATAGGTCCGAATAGGTCCATAGTCTCCAAAGACTGCCAACACATATGAAGGAAAACATAACTAAAGATAAAAACGAAAAAACAAAACAGAGTTAAAAACCATAAAATTTGACAACGGAAAATAGAATATATACACTGATGAATGCAACAGAGACAGCAATAACTATATAAAAGAAGCAAAACTGAGGCACTCGTTAAGACCCTTAGGAGTCACTGTATCCAGGGTGACGATCCATTTGGCCTCTCTTTGGGCCAATGCTTTTTCGTAGTCACCTGCCCTAATTCCCAAATGGATACAGTCAATACCCCTCACCATAAAAGTTTGTGGGTCACACTTATGAAAAGCCCTAAAATGGCGAGGGATAGTTTTGAGGGTAGAAAAATCAGCCACTGTCTTGGCCGCTCGAATGTCCCGCACATGTTCACGCACCCTCACTCGTAATTCCCTGGATGTCAAACCAACATGTATCATGGAGACCCACATGTAGCATAGTATATAACAATGGTGCTACCACGCGATATACGTTGTTTAATCTGAAAGTGTCTTGATCCGTTAGAGGAGTGGAACGTTGTGCACAACAGGACATTCCAGCAGGCAACAAAGATCCCACTATTGGGCCTCTGGACCCAAAGGGGTTAGCAGGAATCGGGGCGTAGTGGCTCCTAACTAGGAGGTCCTTGAGATTCTTAGATCTCCTGGAGGTCATCATGGGACGGTTCCCAATAGCGGAGCTCAAAGAGGGTTCAGAACTCAAAACTGCCAATGCTTGGAAAGTATCTCCCTCATATGGTCCCACTCATGGTTGAAGGTTGAAATAAATCGGATGGGATTACTCCCATCCCTCCCCCTACCTCTGCCAGAAACGTCAGTCCTTGGGTACAACAGGTCTTTATGAGCCGTGGCTCTAGCCCTGTCATAACCCCTCCCTATACACCTGTTGCTGCATCCTCGATCATGGAAGTGTGTCCGCAAATCTCTAGCACGCCTTTCAAATCTATCATCTGTGGAGCAAATTCGCCTTATCGTGAGGAACTGGCCGACCGGGACGGCCTTGATGGTAGAAAAATTGTGTGAGGATTCGGCGTGCAATAAGGCATTTACAGAAGTAGGTTTTCGGTAAACATCAGTCTGGATGCGACGAGAGTGACGTCCAGAAAATCAATACTTTTGGAGTCATATTTAAAAGTAAGCCTAATATTATATGTATTCACATTAAGCCACGCCATGAAGTCCTCGAGCTGCTGAACCATCCCATCCCAAAAAAAAATACATCATCAACATAACGGTGCCAGCACAGCACATGGGAGGCAGCCTGCGCGCCCCCGTCGCCAAAAATGAATCTTTCCCAGGATCCTAGGAAGAGATTAGCGTACAAGGGCCCGCAGGCCACACCCATGGCCGTGCCACACCGTTGGAGATAAAACTGATCTTTAACAACAAAAAAATTATGGGTAAGGACAAATTGCAGCAGCTCAATGAGCAGGTCGCACAATGGGCCGTCCAGGTCGGACATCCTCAGGAAGAGGCGAACCGCATCCAGACCCAAATTATGATCGATACAGGTGTATAGGGATTCGACGTCCGCTGTGACGAAAAAGGTGTGAGTATCCACAAGGACGCCATCGACCCATGTAAGGACATCCGTCGTGTCCAACTCCTTAATATAGGAGGGTAGCAACTCGACCAGTGGTTTGAGATAATAATCCAAAAATTTGCACACTGGGTCACACAATCCCTCAATACCGGTCACGATCGGATGACCAGGGGGCTCGACGGTGTCCTTGTGGATCTTAGGCAAGAGGTAGAAGGTAGGTGTTTTGGGGGTCTTGACCATCAACCCCTCAAAAACCGCCTTGGTGATAATTCCTTCATCTAAAGCGCGGATAAGAATGTGCTGAAGTGTGAGCAAGAAGGAGGAGGTTGGGTTAAAAGACAGTTTCTCATAAGTATGAGGATTTTTCAACTGTCTAAAGGCCTCACATTCGTACATAATTGTAGGCCAGACCACGATATTCCCCCTTGGCTGCCGGCTTAAAAACCACCCCGGGAATAGATTGCAACTCGGAAATCGCAGACAGCTTTTTAAAGTCTTCTGTGACAAGTTTAGTAAAAATGTCAATGGCAGGACTTAACGACAAGGGGGGGAATCTAACAGATCTGGGTAGAATATTAGGAGGAAACTTACTCTGAATAGGGGGTGTTTGTTCCTCAAGGAGGTCCTCCAGGGCCCGAAGCGCCTCCCTCTCGCTTTCAGTCATCAATTCATTATGCAAGTTTTTGTAATGTAATTTTCGTAGCAGAAGCTTCTTCGCAAATAGATGAAGGTCCTTTAGTGCTACAAAATAATTAAAGGGGTTAGTGGGGGAGAAGGTCAGGCCCCGACTCAAAACCTCCAACTGTGGTTGAGTAAGACCATATGATGAGAGATTACTCACCTGAAGATTGCTGGTGGAGCCCTCTGGGTGGTTGTGCCCTGTTGTATTGTTGTTTTTAGCAGATTGGCGCCTAACAACACGTCTAGAAAGTGGGTCAAGCGTAGAATTCCTGCCAGAATGAGAGGGTTGTGTTGAGATATCCTCATCCATAGACATGTTAGATCTGGTTGAGGTAGATCTAGATCTTGATCGAGACATATTCCTGTAAGATTGGCGAGACAATTGTCGTGAGAGTGAGATTGAAGTCTTACAAACAGAATTACAAAAAGATTTTGTGGGGGATCCTCTCAAGAAATTCAATGATGAACTCGATATTGATATCCAAAAGTGGGCTCAGGAAGCACAGGCCATGAAAACCAAAAAATTGAAGAGAGATATACAGGACAAGATGACCTCTAGAGTATATAGGTGGCGCAACCCCTCTGATCGGTCCCGCCAACCTTACAGGAATATGTCGGGGCCTGACCTTCTCCCCCACTAACCCCTTTAATTATTTTGTAGCACTAAAGGACCTTCATCTATTTGTGAGGCAGCTTCTGCTATGAAAATTACATTACAAAAACTTGCACAATGAATTGATGACTGAGGGTGAGAGGGTGGCGCTTTGGGCCCTGGAGGACCTCCTTGAGGAACAAACACCCCCTATTCAGAGTAAGCTTCCTTGTGGATACTCACACCTTTTTCATCACCGCGGACGTCGAATCCCTATACACCTGTATCGATCATAATTTGGGTCTGGATGCGGTTCGCCTCTTCCTGAGGATGTCCGACCTGGACGGCCCATTGTGCGACCTGCTCATTGAGCTGCTGCAATTTGTCCTTACCCATAATTTTTTTGTTTTTTAAGATCAGTTTTATCTCCAGCGATGTGGCACGGCCATGGACGCGGCCTGCCCCCCCTCTTACGCTAATCTCTAACTAGGATCCTGGGAAAGATTCATTTTTGGCGACGGGGCACGCCGGCTGCCTCCCATGTGCTGTGCCGGCACCATTATATTGATGATGTATTATTTTTTTGGGATGGGACAGGTCAGCAGCTCGAGGACTTCATGGCGTGGCTTAATGTGAATACATATAATATTAGGCTTACTTTTAAATATGACTCCAAAAGTATTGATTTTCTGGACGTCACTCTGGAGTTAGACGACTCTCGTCGCATCCAGACTGACGTTTACCGAAAACCTACTTCTGTAAATGCCTTATTGCACGCCGAATCATCGCACAAATTTTCTACCATCAAGGCCGTCCCGGTCGGCCAGTTCCTCAGGATGAGGTGAATTTGCTCCACAGATGATAGATTTGAAAGGCGTGCTAGAGATTTGCGGACACGCTTCCATGATCGAGGATACAGCAAAAGGTGTATAGGGAAGGGTTATGACAGGGCTAGAGCCACCGCTCATAAAGACCTGTTGTACCCAAGGACTGACGTTTCTGGCAGAGGTAGGGGGAGGGATGGGAGTAATCCCATCCGATTTATTTCAACCTTCAACCATGAGTGGGACTATATGAGGGAGATACTTTCCAAGCATTGGCAGTTTTGGGTTCTGAACCCTCTTTGAGCTCCGCTATTGGGAACCGTCCCATGATGACCTCCAGGAGATCTAAGAATCTCAAGGACCTCCTAGTTAGGAGCCACTACGCCCCGATACCTGCTAACCCTTTGGGTCCAAAGGCCCAATAGTGGGATCTTTCCCATGTGGCCACTGTGTTGCCTGCTCGAATGTCCTGTTGTGCACAACGTTCCACTCCTCTAACGGATCAAAAAACTTTCAGATTAAACAACGTATATCATGTGGTAGCACCAATGTTATATACTATGCTACATGTGGGTGCCCCATGATATACGTTGGTTTGACATCCAGGGAATTGAGGGAGTGAGGGTGCGTGAACATATGCGGGACATTCGAGCGGCCAAGACAGTGGCTGATCTTTCTGCCCTCAAAACCATCCCTCGCCATTTTAGGGCTTTTCATAAGTGTGACCCACAAACTTTTATGGTGAGGGGTATTGACTGTATCCATTTGGGAATTAGGGCAGGTAACTACAAAAAAGCATTGGCCCAAAGAGAGGCCAAATGGATCGTCACCCTGGATACAGTGACTCCTAAGGGTCTTAACGAGTCCCTCAGTTTTGCTTCTTTTATATAGTTATTGCTGTCTCTGTTGCATTCATCAGTGTACATATTCCATTTTCCGTTGGCAAATTTTATGGGTTTTAGCTCTGTTTTGTTTTTTTCTTTTTTGTCTTTAGTTATGTTTTCCTTCATATGTGTCAGCTGTCTGTGGAGACTATGGACCTATTCGGACCTATGTTGTTCCCATATGTTTCATCTCTCTATGATTGGTATATGAGGATCCCTTATTATTTCCATTGAATGAAATTAATTACCATCACAAGAGGATACTATGCTATTTTTATTGTATGGGACTAACCATTATTTATGGATACTCATGAATAACTTTTGTCCTAAAATGGAATATGCCATATTTCAATATATTCTGTTTGTGCCGTTGATATGCTGTTGCATATTATATCACTGTTATTATTAATATATTGGCTATGTATGTACTATCAGGTATCAGCTGACAACATAGGTAATTCTGTCTACTATGCTGCGGTGCGCATGTGGTTTATGTCCCCCAGCAGTCCTCTTCATGTAGGCGGGTGTCTGCAGTGTCTCGGACGAAGGCGCGGGGGTCTGTCCCCAGTGCATGCGCTCTGATACCTGACGTTTGCCTCCTTGCTAGAGGACCTGGCGGTGACATGGCGCATGCGCTGCTATCGCGGCTCTGATTGGCCCCTACATACCATGTGACCACACATGTGATCGCGTCACTAGGATACAAAAGGTACTTCTTCCCTTCAGCCTTCATCCCCTTGAGAAAGCGCCCTGTTTGAGCGCGAAACACGCGTCAGGGTTCGTCCTCTGGATCTGGCAATCTGTGCACCACCTGGTAAGCTGCCCGTATCCAATTTATATGTTTCCATTATTGTTCTTTGTTTTTTCTTGTGGACATTACTTACCGTCATTGCCGGTAGCACTACGTTTCTCCTCTTGGCAGATTAACCCTTTCCTATGGTATATGTGCCCATTGTGGCCTAACTACTTATTATTATGGGTGTTTCTGTATGATACCTCTAATATAGTATGGTATCCTATGTGCTGCTGTGCTCTTGGACAGTTTGGTGTACAGAGTTTTATATCCCCCCCTTCCTGGTTTTTTCCTGATTGTGTCCTATGACTTTTTGCATTTTTGCTATTTACATGATACTTGTCTGTGCATGTGCTAAATAAAATGTTGTACTTTTTTACTTATCTTTGAATCCATTACTCCTTTTTTCTCCTTTCCTCAAGCCAGAGACCTTGTAAAGATTGGCATCACTGCAAGCATGCATTCACCGCTTCCAACTTGGAAAGAGCCAAGGTTACAATACTTCATGTTGCACAAAAGAACCAAATAGTCCCATCCGTTGATGCCAAGCGGGGAGTGTTCTACCCATTATTGTGTAGTAAGTTAAATCATAGTGTAGTACAAGTTATAACCATTAGAGGTCATTAGGTACCCTGTTATGATTGGGTCACCGAGGAGGAGAGCAAGACCAAGCTAAGCCACAGAAAACCAGAGAGGTTGGTAACTAAGCGGATTGCAGACCCCTGATCCTATCCACACAACTAGCAGTAGCCGTGGAGCGTACCTACGATGATCCTAGACTCCTCGACACAGCTGGAGAGCTAAATAAGCCTAAACCATGAAAGGGGAAATTTAAACTGCCCCAGAGCAGACCCCAAAGGAAAAAATAGCCCCCAAACATATACTGTATTGTCGGTGAGACAAGATGAAAACACAAACACAGGTAGGAAAATAGACTGAGCAAACGATGGGGCCCACACTAACTGGACAGGACAGGAAAGGAAAGACACTGTCTGCAATCAGGCAAAAAAAACCTGCAAAAAAATGTCCAACACATCTGATAGAAAAATACTGAAGTCGCACGACTTCGCCCACTATATCAGCACTCTGGTATATTCTGAAAGCAGAGCAAAAAAGAGGCCAATCTAATAAGGGACAAAAACAAACTGGCACAAGCAGTAACATATGGAGGGAGATTCAGCACAGCCCCAGTCGGAGCTGGCTGACCACACAAAACTGAAATAGACAAAACCAGATCAAATGTGAACAAGAGCAAAAGAACACTTAGCTGAGCATGCAGGGACTGAGCTGGAAACTAAGACCTCAGGAGGCTGGAAAAAATCACCAGCAGGGATAGAGGGAGTCGGCTGTCTTAAATCCAGTCAGAAACTCCAGATCTCCAATCGTCCTCCTCATTATCAGGTGGCAAGCCTCTGTTAATCAGATCAGCTCAAATACCTCCATTCACCACCAGAGGGAGCCCAGAAAGAGAACTCGTGACCCCTCTGTCAATACAACCAGCTCCACTACCTTCACTAGTAACCAGAGGTAGGCCAGAAAGTGAATTTACAACAGTACCCATTTGTCCTGTTCCTGGATAAAGTGAGCATTTCTTTTTAAACAGTGTGTTCTGACAAGCAGATTCCGGTGAGTGTCAAATGTACCTACATGTTCGTGTTAGAACAGATATGCAGCCACCGTGTTGCATACTGTGTAGTTAGGCATGTTGTGCTTTGTATTATATTGCTGTTTTCTCTGTATGCAGATAGATGCATGTCTGTATTAGTACAATGCTGGCAGCCTGAACATGCTCTAGATCAGGGTTTCCCAACTCCTGTCCTCAAGGCCCACCAACAGATAATGTTTTCACGATTTCCTTTGTATTGCTCAGGTGATAATTGCTTCACCTGTGCAATACAAAGGAAATCATGAAAACATGATCTGTTGGTGGGCCTTGAGGACTGGAGTTGGGGAACCCTGCTCTAGATAGCCATGATAACTGCATATCTGTGTTATGCTGTACAGTATTATGTGCTATCTCTGTAATGTACCTGTTGTTCATGTTATTGCATCCTCTATCATGCTGTAATGTGCCAAGTACTGATGCACTGTTATTTCCTTGTAGTTTTTACCCCTCATATCATCCACATCATACATTATTGTCTGTGATTGTGCACCATTATTGTCCACCTTCATCGTTCACTGTTACCAAGTTCACATCGTCACCTCAATAAATATAAACTTAAGCACCCATACAATCTGTTTACTGGGGAAATGGATGAGGTTTACCTGTATGCTGAAATCCACACAGCACCATACGTGGAGGAAGGCAGGACATGTGTGATTTTTTTTCTCACTTGTCATACGTGTGCAATTAATTTGCAATCATTTTTTTTACAGCAGCAGTTCTTACAAATCCAGTTAGAGTTTGCTATGTTAATGAACTGCAATGTATCTGTAAAGCACGTACGGTTGTCTGAACGAGCCCTAACAGATGAAAATAAACAATTGAGAAAAGAAAAAAAATGTTTTCTCTTTAAGGCCGGTTTCACATTAGCGCTTTTTAAGCGCACGCACGGCCGGGGGTAGCTCCGCCCCCGAGCCGGCTCTCTGCCCGGCGTGCCCGCCCCTTGCTTGTAGCGCCGCCTACTAGCGGACAGCGGCGCCTGCGATCGGCGCACCCTATCTTTAGCATAGGGTGCGCAGATCGTGCGCAGGCCGAGCGCTAGTTGCGCTTTGACCTGCGCTGCGCACTTTTGACGGTGCGCCGTGCGCGCCAAAATCCGAAAAGTTTGATTTTGGCGCGCACGGCGTACCGTCAAAAGTGCGCAGCGCAGGTCAAAGCGCAACTAGCGCACGGCCTGCGCACGATCTGCGCACCCTATGCTAAAGATAGGGTGCGCCGATCGCAGGCGCCGCTGTCCGCTAGTAGGCGGCGCTACAAGCAAGGGGCGGGCACGCCGGGCAGAGAGCCGGCTCGGGGGCGGAGCTACCCCCGGCCGTGCGTGCGCTTAAAAAGCGCTAATGTGAAACCGGCCTTAGTGAGTAAAAATTCTGCGCACTAAGTTGCCCAATAATTTTGCACACAAATATATTATCCTAAAAAAAGACAAAACCTCCCTTTTACTTTCTTAAATTGTCATTTTTATTAACCTTTTGGATTTACTGACAGAACTGTAGTTGTTCAATAATAAAATTAATCATCAAAAATATACGGTGAATTGCCAGTTAATTGACCACACTGATTAAATAATGTACAGTAATCTTAACAAACTTATATTGAGACCTTCAGCTCGAGGTTGGCAGGAGACTGTTTAATGTTTCTAGCCTATTTCTTTCTTCTACTCATTAACTGTAACTCAGTAACTACTCAGTCTATGCTTAATTTTTCTTTTTTTTTCTTTATTTCCACTTCAAAATTTTGAGTTTTAAGACACTAATTCTAAGAGCAAACCAAAGGAAAAGACTTCAAAAAACATTTGGAAAAACTTTTTGCATATAGATGCTAAAACAACAAATCTTAATTATAAAAAATAATGGTACTGTTTTATACTGAAACTTTATTTGCCCTGTAGGGATTCCACTCGCTCAGGTGCAGCGGGAATCAATCTGGAGGCAGGTTCCTTTAAAGTTCATGGGGTTTATTGCATCATAAACCCATAAAGCAGCACGTCACAAAAGAGATAGCCTTTAGCTTAGGCAAAAAGAGAACACAAATGTCCGTTACTTCAGACTCAGACCTGGAGCCTCAGCACACACGGGAGGCTTAGGTTATGTGCACACGCTGCGGATTCACCTGCGGGTTTTTTCCCGCGGAAACGCAGGTAAAACCACAGGTAAAGTGACCTGCGGTTTTGCTGCAGTTTGGCCTGCGGTTTTGCCCTACGGTTTCACACCTCTACTATGTTAAAGGTGTGAAACCGCAGCAGAATCCGCAGAAACAATTAACATGCTGCGGGAAAAAAAACGCAGCTTTTCCGCAGGTAAAAAACCGCAGCGTGAGCACTGCGGTTTTGAAAACCCATAGGCTAACATGGTGAAGTACCATGTCTGCTGAACTGCTGCAGTTCTGCAGGGCCAAAACCGCAGCAGAACAGCAGCAAAACCGCAGCGTGTGCACATGGCCTTAGTCCTCCCCACATACAGCTCTGTGTTTCAGGAGCAGTCCACGTTATAAGGGTATAGCCACACTCACGAACCCTGCAGCCGACTGGTCACATGATTGTGACCTCACCACAGGTCATTGCAATACATTAGAGGTATAGTAATATCATTATGCCTTACATTACGGAGACAAGCCATCTCTGAGACACATATCTCCCATCGACTATACAACCCTTAGCCATGCCACATACCTCCCCCTCTGCCTAAAGCCGTGGGGCTTGGCACTTTCACCTACCAGACAAGGGATTCTTAAGAGGGCATCGGCATTCCCATGTAGCTCCCGGCCCTATGTTCTACATGGAAGCTGAAGTCTTGCAGGGCGGAGGCTGGTTTCACACTTGTGTTTTTTTTGCGCTGTTTTTTAGCGCAAAAAAAGCATGCATTTTTTCCCTATCTTTTACATGCGTGCGCATAGGTGCGCATACACATGCATTCGTACTCATTTGTATGCACATGCGTTTTTTTGTAGTGTGCGCTCGGCGCACAAAATGCATCCTGTTGCATTTTTTGCGCGTCCGACTTGCCCCAAAAATCACATGCGCACGCAATGCATTTTTTACACCCAAACACCCACTATAGTCTATGGGTGCGCATACGTGCGCATGGTAATGTGCACGTATGCACAAAAAAGGCATGCGTTTTTTTTTAAAGGCACACAAACATGCGCAGGCATGGTGCGCAGCGCAAAAAAACACAAGTGTGAAAGTAGCCTAAGAACCAGCGGGTGACCCTAGCATTCTTACCCTTTGTTTCCCTCATACATCTGAGTGGGGCATGATCGGCTATTAGCCTAAACTTCCATCCAACCAGGTAGTGCCGTAAGGTATCCACTGCCCATTTTATGGCCAAACAATCCTTCTCTACAACTGAGTAATTTCTTTCACAAAACAACTTCCTACTCAGGTAAAGAACAGGATGCTCCTCCCCACGTATCTCCTGGGAAAGGACAGCACCTACCCCGAAATCTGAGGCATCTATCTAAAGGATAAATTCATGGTTAAAGTCCGGGGCCAACAGAACAGGTTGCTTACACAGAGCCCCTTTCATTTCTTGGAAGGCTGACTCTGCCTCTTTGGACCATCTGACCATTACTGACTTTGTCCCCTTTAGAAGATCAGTTAGAGGCGCCGCCATCATGGCGAAGTGTGGGATGAACCTTCTGTAATATCCCACAATTCCCAGGAAGGATTTAACTTGCTTTTTGGACAGAGGTCTCCCAGTCCGGGGTAAAGATGACAATATCAACCAGGTACATGGAAGCGTATAGCTTATGAGGCGCAAGGATTCTATCCATAGCCCTCTGGAAGGTTGCCGGAGAACCCTGCAGGCCAAACGGCATCCGGTCATACTGGTGTAGAAAATGCAGTCTTCTCCTTGGCTTCCTGTGCCATGGGGATCTGCCAATATCCCTTTGTCAAATCCAAGGTGGTTATGTACCTGGCAGGTCCAAGTCTCTCGATGAGCTCATCAACTCGTGGCATGGGATATGCGTCGAACTTGAAGACCTCATTCAGCTTCCGGTAATCGTTGCAGAACCTCCATTCACCATCAGGTTTTGGGACCACGACAATAGGGCTCGACCAGCCGCTTTTGGATTCATAAGTGACGCCGAGCTTCAATATACGCTGCACCTCCTTGGAGATTACTTCTCGACGGACCTCAGGAATTCAAAAAAGGTTTCACGTTCACCCGCACATGTGGCTCGGTCAGGACTTCGTGCTCGATGACCTTCGTGCATCCCGGCAATTCTGAAAACAGGTCCCTATTTCTCTGGAGTAACTCCCTGCACTGCTGTTTCTGGGCCTGCGATAGCGTTTCCGCTAAGGTAACCGCTCCAACCTCACCTTCTAGGTTGACCAGTAAACACGGAGTTACCACTGGCTCTCTATCTTGCCACGGCTTTATGAGGTTGACATGGTAAACCTGGTATGTAGAGTTGAGCGACTTTTGGTTTTTTAGGGTCGCGTTTCGTTTCGTGAAACCCGACTTTTCCAAAAGTCGGGTCGAGCAAGATCGTCCGATTATAGGGAAAAGTCGGGGTCGTCCCGAAACACGAAACCCAATGTAAGTCAATGGGGAATAAAAGTCGGCAGTGAGAGGAGGACAGGAAACACACCTACAGTGCCCATTTGAATGCCAAAAGCATCAATTCTTCTTACTTAAGCTTGTCAACCTTAATTAACTTCATAATACTAATAATGAATAATGAATCCACTCCTGTGTCTCCATTCAATGTCAGCAAGCAGTTAATCCTGAATGCTATCTCTGTGTTTTCAACTCTGCAAGCTTCTATATCGTAACCAGCTTTTCCAATCTCTGCTCTGAATCCACTCCTGTGTCTCCATTCAATGTCAGCAAGCAGTTAATCCTGAATGCTATCTCTGTGTTTTCAACTCTGCAAGCTTCTATATGGTAACCAGCTTTTCCAATCTCTGCTCTGAATCCACTCCTGTGTCTCCATTCAATGTCAGCAAGCAGTTAATCCTGAATGCTATCTCTGTGTTTTCAACTCTGCAAGCTTCTATATGGTAACCAGCTTTTCCAATCTCTGCTCTGAATCCACTCCTGTGTCTCCATTCAATGTCAGCAAGCAGTTAATCCTGAATGCTATCTCTGTGTTTTCAACTCTGCAAGCTTCTATATGGTATATAGTTTTTTTTCAACTTACTCTGCTTGTCCCCTTATGTTGTGAGGTCAAGAAACTTTTCAAAGTGCTTTATGATCCATGTAGTGCTGGACATGTGTTTATTTGACCACAACATTTTATTGGGTCCTGGTGTCTCAATTTAGTGTGATTGATTAACGAGAAGAGAGAGAGCCCAAAAAAAAAAAAAAAAAGTTCTAAGTCTTATTCTCCTATATATTCAGACATAGCTTGGGGATAGCATTTATGCAGGGGGCATTTATGCACACTTTATCCAAGTACAGTTTATCAAAGTACTGGCAGTTATAACATGGCAGTTAGACAGGGCAGGAGACAGGTAAGACATTTATATACATCTACTCCCTGTACATTTGGAGTACAACAAATATATACCATATGCATTTGTGTAATTTTAATCCTGGCCGCTGCATTCACACACATCCACCGCCCTGGCATTAACTCTCTACACTCCATCCACATTGGCCCCTCGCTTCTTTCCTCTCCTATGTATAGCACTCATGCTCTTTTCACGTTGTTAAACTGCACAGACCCAGTCAGTCCCACCATTCAACATCAGAGACGCTCTCACAAATCACTTAACCATCTGCTCACTCTTTCTATCCTCCTTCTCCTAGTCGCAGGAGACATTGCTCCCAACCCTGGTCCCCCATGTTATAGAAAGTCAAACCTCCCGACTGCTACACTCAGAAACCCCTCTAATCTTATTAATATTCCCTGCATGCCATCTGTCTCTCTTAATTGTGCACTTTGGAATTCTCGCTCAGTGTGTAACAAACTCTCCTTCATTCATGACTTTTTCCTTTCTAATTCTCTTAACCTCCTGGCTCTTACTGAAACCTGGATCCAGCAGTCAGACACTACCGCTGCTGCTGCTCTTTCATACGGGGGGCTTCACTTCTCTCATACCCCAAGATCAGACAATAGAGCTGGTGGAGGCGTTGGTCTGCTCCTATCACCAAAATGTACCTTTCAGGTTATCCCTCAAGTACCCTCACTTGTCTTCCCTTCTTTTGAGGTCCATGCCGTCAGACTCTACACCCCCTTCTCCATGCGAGTGGCGGTGGTGTATCGTCCTCCCGGCCCCTCCCATCAGTTCCTGGATCATTTTGCCACTTGGCTTCCACATTTTCTCTCCTGTGACATCCCTACCCTCATCATGGGTGATTTCAACATCCCCATTGCTCTTCCCCTCTCACCATCTGCTACTCACCTTTTATCTCTAACCTCCTCATTTGGCCTTTCGCAGCTTACTAATTCTCCAACGCATGAAGACGGAAACTCCCTCGACTTGGTCTTCTCTCGGCTTTGTGCAGTGGATGATTTTGCAAACTCCCCTCTCCCGCTCTCTGAACACAATCTTCTTTCATTCTCTATCAAGAACTGCCAGGCTGCTCAGGTCACCCCCACTGTCCATACTTTTAGAAACATACAGGCCATTAACACCCAGAAACTTATGAAGAACTTGCAGTCTTCATTGGCCCCTATCTCCTCCCTCTCCTGTCCTGATTCTGCATTGAAGCATTACAATGAAACACTTCAAAGTGCCCTGGATGAATTTGCACCCCCTATAAATAGAACACCACAACGCAGACGGCGACAACCCTGGCACACGGTGCAAACACGTTTCCTGCAGCGGTGCTCCAGGTGCGCCGAACGTCTGTGGAGAAAATCCAATCTACCCGAAGATTTCATCCATTTTAAGTTTATGCTTAGAACATACAACACTGCCCTTCACCTCTCCAAACAAACCTATTTCAACACCCTCATCACCTCACTGTCCAATAACCCGAAACGTCTCTTTGACACTTTTCATTCTCTACTCAATCCAAGAGTACAGGCCCCAACCACGGAGCTCCGAGCTGACGATCTGGCCAATTACTTCAAAGAAAAAATTGACCAGATCCGACAGGAAATTATCTCCCAATCACCTCATACCATGCACTGTCCTCCCTCCCCCACTGCATCGAACTCACTCTCTGATTTTGAACCAGTCACAGAAGAAGAAGTAGTATGCAGGCTCCTTGCATCTTCTCGCCCAACTACTTGCACCAGTGACCCATTTCCGTCACAGCTCCTTCAGTCCCTTTCCCCTGCTGTCACCCCTCACCTAACTAAAATATTTAACCTCTCTCTCTCTTCTGGTATTTTTCCCTTCTCATTTAAGCATGCCATCATACATCCACTACTTAAAAAACCATCCCTCGACCAAAACTGTGCCGCTAACTATAGACCTGTCTCTAATCTTCCCTTCATCTCTAAACTCCTGGAACGCCTGGTCCACTCCCGTCTTATCCGCTATCTCTCAGAAAACTCTCTTCTCGACCCTCTCCAATCCGGTTTCCGCTCTTTACACTCCACTGAAACTGCCCTCACTAAAGTCTCTAATGATCTGCTAACAGCTAAATCAAATGGTCACTACTCCATGCTAATTCTCTTGGATCTCTCTGCAGCATTCGACACTGTGGATCATCAGCTCCTCCTCACTATGCTCCGTTCCATTGGCCTCAAGGATACCGTTCTCTCCTGGTTCTCCTCCTATCTCTCCGACCGCTCCTTTACTGTATCTTTTGCCAGTTCCTCCTCCTCTCATCTTCCCCTTACTGTTGGGGTCCCCCAAGGATCGGTTCTAGGTCCCCTCCTCTTCTCCTTGTACACTGCCCCTATTGGTCAAACAATCAGTAGATTTGATTTCCAGTACCATCTCTATGCTGATGACACCCAATTATACGCTTCTTCTCCTGACATCACGCCAGCCTTTCTAGAAAACACCGGCGATTGTCTAAACGCTGTGTCTAATATCATGTCCTCACTATATCTGAAACTGAACCTGTCAAAGACTGAACTCCTGGTGTTTCCTCCCTCTACTAATGTACCTATACCCGACATTGCCATTTCTGTGTGTGGTTCCACTATTACTCCCCAGCAACAGGCCCGCTGTCTTGGGGTCATACTTGATTCCGAGCTTTCCTTTGCCCCCCACATTCGATCACTGGCTCGCTCTTGTCATCTGCACCTCAAAAACATTTCTAGAATTCAACCTTTTCTTACTTTTGACTCTGCAAAAACTCTTACTGTTTCTCTTATTCATTCTCGTCTCGACTATTGTAACTCTCTTCTAATCGGTCTCCCTCTTACCAAACTCTCCCCCCTCCAATCTGTCTTGAATGCTGCAGCCAGGATCATATTCCTCACCAATCGTTACACCGATGCCTCTACCTTGTGCCAGTCATTACACTGGCTACCCATCCACTCCAGAATTCAGTATAAACTTATTACCCTCACTCACAAAGCCCTCCATGGCTCAGCACCACCCTACATCTCCTCCCTTGTTTCAGTATACCACCCTACCCGCGCCCTCCGTTCTGCTGATGACCTGAGATTAGCATCCTCAATAGTCAGAACCTCCCACTCCCGTCTCCAAGACTTTACACGTGCCGCGCCAATTCTTTGGAATGCACTTCCCAGGTCAATACGATTAGTCCCCAATCCCCACAATTTTAAGCGTGTCCTGAAAACGCATTTATTCAGACTGGCCTACCACCCCAACACATTAACCTAATCTATCCCTGTGTGGCAGAGCCAAAAGTTTTACCATAACCAGGTTCCCCGCATCATGTTCCCACATGCTTTATGCATCCATTAGCCCTCTGTGTCTGTACTGTTACACACTTAACATTATGACTGGTCCATACAATCAGGGCAACTGTTACCACCCACCTTTCGTGTCTCCCTCTTTCCTCATAGACTGTAAGCTTGCGAGCAGGGCCCTCTTTCCTCTTGGTATTTGTTATAATCTACTGTATATGATTATTGTTATGCTGTAATGTCTATTGTCTGTACAAATCCCCTCTGAAATGTAAAGTGCTGCGGAATATGTCGGCGCTATGAAAATAAAATTTATTATTATTATTATTATTATAATACAAGTTACGCACTAAAAAATGGGGGTTATTTGGCTAAATTTGTGGGGGGGGAGGGCTGGCTGCAGGTTTTCATGTGCCCTGGGCGAAAGAGCGCCCCTTTAACACATACCACAACTCATCATGCTCCGATACGGCAGAGAAATAGCGGTATAGTACAAAGAAAAATACCTCACTTTTTACATCTCATGACGAGGCCCATCTATTTCTCCATACAAAATCATTGGTCCCATATAATGTTTGAAACAGTGTATGATGAGCTCCACATAATGCTACAGTATATGTTGGTCCCCATGGATGAAGCTCCACTGACTTATGGGCCCAAATAATGCTCCAAACATAATGGGCCCCATTTCTAATGCTCTAGTGTATAATGGGCCCTGTAAATGCTGCTCCAGTGTCTGATGTCCACCTTTGGAATGTTCCAGTGTATGGTGGGCCCCATCTATCATTCTCCAGAGTATAGTGCTCCCCAAAAATTGCTGTCCCAACATAGAAAACAATCAAATAAGTCTCCTCGCTAGGGAATCCCTGTACTTGTCTGGACAGGTGCTGTAGCTTGCTTAACAGCTCGCCAGCCGTTCTCACGCCCAGTATGGATTGCACGTGATTGCACAAAGGTTAGAAAGGGTACCGTATCCCTGGATAACATGTATGGATAGCGTACACATTCAAAATATATGTCTATACAGCATGAGGCAGGCTCAGACGGTGTTAGGCCCAGTATGGATTGCACGTCATTGCACAAAGGTTAGAAGGGGTACCGTATCCCCGGATAACATGTATGGATAGCGTACACATTCAAAATATATGTCTATACAGCATGAGGCAGGCTCAGATGGTGTTAGGCCCAGTATGGATTGCACGTCATTGCACAAAGGTTAGAAAGGGTACCGTATCCCCGGATAACATGTATGGATAGCGTACACATTCAAAATATATGTCTATACAGCATGAGGCAGGCTCAGACGGTGTTAGGCCCAGTATGGATTGCACGTCATTGCACAAAGGTTAGAAGGGGTACCGTATCCCCGGATAACATGTATGGATAGCGTACACATTCAAAATATATGTCTATACAGCATGAGGCAGGCTCAGACGGTGTTAGGCCCAGTATGGATTGCACATCATTGCACAAAGGTTAGAAGGGGTACCGTATCCCCGGATAACATGTATGGATAGCATACACATTCAAAATATATGTCTATACAGCATGAGGCAGGCTCAGACGGTGTTAGGCCCAGTATGGATTGCACGTCATTGCACAAAGGTTAGAAGGGGTACCGTATCCCCGGATAACATGTATGGATAGCGTACACATTCAAAATATATGTCTATACAGCATGAGGCAGGCTCAGACGGTGTTAGGCCCAGTATGGATTGCATGTCATTGCACAAAGGTTAGAAGGGGTACCGTATCCCCGGATAACATGTATGGATAGCGTACACATTCAAAATATATGTCTATACAGCATGAGGCAGGCTCAGACGGTGTTAGGCCCAGTATGGATTGCACGTCATTGCACAAAGGTTAGAAAGGGTAACGTATCCCCGGATAACATGTATGGATAGCGTACACATTCAAAATATATGTCTATACAGCATGAGGCAGGCTCAGACGGTGTTAGGCCCAGTATGGATTGCACGTCATTGCACAAAGGTTAGAAGGGGTACCGTATCCCCGGATAACATGTATAGATAGCGTACACATTCAAAATAGATGTCTATACAGCATGAGGCAGGCTCAGACGGTGTTAGGCCCAGTATGGATTGCACGTCATTGCACAAAGGTCAGAAAGGGTAACGTATCCCCGGATAACATGTATGGATAGCGTACACATTCAAAATATATGTCTATACAGCATGAGACAGGCTCAGACGGTGTTAGGCCCAGTATGGATTGCACGTCATTGCACAAAGGTTAGAAGGGGTACCGTATCCCCGGATAACATGTATGGATAGCGTACACATTCAAAATATATGTCTATACAGCATGAGGCAGGCTCAGACGGTGTTAGGCCCAGTATGGATTGCACGTCATTGCACAAAGGTTAGAAGGGGTACCGTATCCCCGGATAACATGTATGGATAGCGTACACATTCAAAATATATGTCTATACAGCATGAGGCAGGCTCAGACGGTGTTAGGCCCAGTATGGATTGCACGTCATTGCACAAAGGTTAGAAAGGGTACCGTATCCCCGGATAACATGTATGGATAGCGTACACATTCAAAATATAAGTCTATACAGCATGAGGCAGGCTCAGACGGTGTTAGGCCCAGTATGGATTGCACGTCATTGCACAAAGGTTAGAAAGGGTACCGTATCCCCAGATAACATGTATGGATAGCGTACACATTCAAAATATATGTCTATACAGCATGAGGCAGGCTCAGACGGTGTTAGGCCCAGTATGGATTGCACGTCATTGCACAAAGGTTAGAAGGGGTACCGTATCCCCGGATAACATGTATGGATAGCGTACACATTCAAAATATATGTCTATACAGCATGAGGCAGGCTCAGACGGTGTTAGGCCCAGTATGGATTGCACGTCATTGCACAAAGGTTAGAAGGGGTACCGTATCCCCGGATAACATGTATGGATAGCGTACACATTCAAAATATATGTCTATACAGCATGAGGCAGGCTCAGACGGTGTTAGGCCCAGTATGGATTGCACGTCATTGCACAAAGGTTAGAAAGGGTACCGTATCCCCGGATAACATGTATGGATAGCGTACACATTCAAAATATATGTCTATACAGCATGAGGCAGGCTCAGACGGTGTTAGGCCCAGTATGGATTGCACGTCATTGCACAAAGGTTAGAAGGGGTACCGTATCCCCGGATAACATGTATGGATAGCGTACACATTCAAAATATATGTCTATACAGCATGAGGCAGGCTCAGACGGTGTTAGGCCCAGTATGGATTGCACGTCATTGCACAAAGGTTAGAAGGGGTACCGTATCCCCGGATAACATGTATGGATAGCGTACACATTCAAAATATATGTCTATACAGCATGAGGCAGGCTCAGACGGTGTTAGGCCCAGTATGGATTGCACGTCATTGCACAAAGGTTAGAAAGGGTACCGTATCCCCGGATAACATGTATGGATAGCGTACACATTCAAAATATATGTCTATACAGCATGAGGCAGGCTCAGACGGTGTTAGGCCCAGTATGGATTGCACGTCATTGCACAAAGGTTAGAAGGGGTACCGTATCCCCGGATAACATGTATGGATAGCGTACACATTCAAAATATATGTCTATACAGCATGAGGCAGGCTCAGACGGTGTTAGGCCCAGTATGGACTGCACATCATTGCACAAAGGTTAGAAGGGGTACCGTATCCCCGGATAACATGTATGGATAGCGTACACATTCAAAATATATGTCTATACAGCATGAGGCAGGCTCAGACGGTGTTAGGCCCAGTATGGATTGCACGTCATTGCACAAAGGTTAGAAAGGGTACCGTATCCCCGGATAACATGTATGGATAGCGTACACATTCAAAATATATGTCTATACAGCATGAGGCAGGCTCAGACGGTGTTAGGCCCAGTATGGATTGCACGTCATTGCACAAAGGTTAGAAGGGGTACCGTATCCCCGTATAACATGTATGGATAGCGTACACATTCAAAATATGTCTATACAGCATGAGGCAGGCTCAGACGGTGTTAGGCCCAGTATGGATTGCACGTCATTGCACAAAGGTTAGAAAGGGTACCGTATCCCCGGATAACATGTATGGATAGCGTACACATTCAAAATATATGTCTATACAGCATGAGGCAGGCTCAGACGGTGTTAGGCCCAGTATGGATTGCACGTCATTGCACAAAGGTTAGAAAGGGTACCGTATCCCCGGATAACATGTATGGATAGCGTACACATTCAAAATATATGTCTATACAGCATGAGGCAGGCTCAGACGGTGTTAGGCCCAGTATGGATTGCACGTCATTGCACAAAGGTTAGAAGGGGTACCGTATCCCCGGATAACATGTATGGATAGCGTACACATTCAAAATATATGTCTATACAGCATGAGGCAGGCTCAGACGGTGTTAGGCCCAGTATGGATTGCACGTCATTGCACAAAGGTTAGAAAGGGTACCGTATCCCCGGATAACATGTATGGATAGCGTACACATTCAAAATATATGTCTATACAGCATGAGGCAGGCTCAGACGGTGTTAGGCCCAGTATGGATTGCACGTCATTGCACAAAGGTTAGAAGGGGTACCGTATCCCCGGATAACATGTATGGATAGCGTACACATTCAAAATATATGTCTATACAGCATGAGGCAGGCTCAGACGGTGTTAGGCCCAGTATGGATTGCACGTCATTGCACAAAGGTTAGAAGGGGTACCGTATCCCCGGATAACATGTATGGATAGCGTACACATTCAAAATATATGTCTATACAGCATGAGGCAGGCTCAGACGGTGTTAGGCCCAGTATGGATTGCACGTCATTGCACAAAGGTTAGAAAGGGTACCGTATCCCCGGATAACATGTATGGATAGCGTACACATTCAAAATATATGTCTATACAGCATGAGGCAGGCTCAGACGGTGTTAGGCCCAGTATGGATTGCACGTCATTGCACAAAGGTTAGAAGGGGTACCGTATCCCCGGATAACATGTATGGATAGCGTACACATTCAAAATATATGTCTATACAGCATGAGGCAGGCTCAGACGGTGTTAGGCCCAGTATGGATTGCACGTCATTGCACAAAGGTTAGAAGGGGTACCGTATCCCCGGATAACATGTATGGATAGCGTACACATTCAAAATATATGTCTATACAGCATGAGGCAGGCTCAGACGGTGTTAGGCCCAGTATGGATTGCACGTCATTGCACAAAGGTTAGAAAGGGTACCGTATCCCCGGATAACATGTATGGATAGTGTACACATTCAAAATATATGTCTATACAGCTTGAGGCAGGCTCAGACGGTGGTAGGCCCAGTATGGATTGCACGTCATTGCACAAAGGTTAGAAAGGGTACCGTATCCCCGGATAACATGTATGGATAGCGTACACATTCAAAATATATGTCTCAGGAGGTAGGCTCAGACGGTGTCAGGCACAGTATGGATTTGACGGCCCAGATTACACAGCGGAGGAGCAGGGAGAGGTAAAGATTGCAAATGCTGGGGCCCTGGCCAAGCAAGGGGGGCCCACTCGTGGGCGTCGGTACTGGCACTGGGCCCCTCATAGTACAGCGGTGTGTCTGACGGCGGGTGTGCACCACCACCGTCAGAGACACTTGATTGCACTATGAGGGACCCTGTGCCAGTGCCCGCGCCCAAGAGTCGGCCTACCCACCTGTCCAGGGCAACGGCACTCGCACGGTGTCGTGCGCTAGGTGGTGACCCCGGCCATGGGGGGGGAGGCAGCACAGTTAGGGAGTTTTAGAAAGTGGACATTCAACTGATGCAAAAGGCGAAATAGGTGAAGTACCAGGAAGAGGTGGACCAAAGCAAGCCATTTTTCTGTCACCCTATGTGTCATCAGGGGAAGGTGGGACAAAATCCTTGGAAACCCATGCGTGGTTCATTTTAATGAAGGTTACATCATCCACATTTTGGGTTGACAGACGGGTCCTTTTTTCTGTCAGGATTGATCCAGCTGCACTGAAGACTCTTTCCGATAGCACACTTGCAGCTGGGCAAGCGAGCTCCTGTAAGGCATATTGTGCCAATTCAGGCCAGGTGTCCAGTTTAGCGGCCCAATAGTCAAAGGGGAATGACCTGTGTGGGAGAACATCGATATGGGAGGAAAAGTAGTTTGTAACCATAGTTGACAACTGCTGTCTCCTGTCACTTTCCATCGATGCAGTATTACCAGTTGTGTGAGCGGTATTTGAAAAATCAGTCCACAACATTGTCATGAAAAACCTGTCTCCAACGCCACTTCTGCTGTGTGCACCACGAACACCTCTGCCAAGCTGCCCCCGGCCCGTACGGCTCGTGTGAGAACCATCACCGCTGCTGTGTGCTGGGAATGCCTCAAGCAACCGATTTACCAGAATTGCTTGTTTATTAGCCAATATTAGGTCAAGGTTCTCCTGTGGCATGATGTTTTGTAATTTGCCTTTATAGCGTGGATCCAGGATGCTGGCCAACCAGTAGTCGTCATCGTTCATCATTTTGGCAATGCGGGGGTCCCTTTTTAGGATCCGCAAGGCATAATCTGACATGTGGGCCAATGTTCCCGGTGTCAATGATGCACTGCGAGTGCTGGGTGGAGGAGCACTTTCTGGCAAATCCACATCCCTCCAGTCACGCACAAACCCTGTACCAGACCTTGCCACGCCAACATTTTCACTTGCCCCACGAGATGCATCCTCCTCCCCTAAGTAATCATCCCCATCATCCTCCTCCTCCTCCTCCTCTTCTTCCTCCACCTCGTCCAGGAGAGGTCCCTGAGCAGACAATGGCTGAATGTCATCAAAAATTCCCTCCTCCTCTTCCTCCTCATCAACATTGGCTGCAGACGCCTGCTCCTTAAGGTGCGTCAAAGTTTGCATGAGCAGACGCATAAGTGGGATGCTCATGCTTAGGATGGCGTCGTCTGCGCTTACCAGCCATGTGCATTCCTCAAAACACTGAAGGACTTTACAAAGGTCTTTCAGCTTCGACCACTGCACGCCTGTCAACTCCATGTCTGCTCTCAAAGTGCCTGGCCGTGTATCCTCCCACAAATGCATTATGGCCTGCCTCTGCTCGCACAGCCGCTCCACCATGTGCAGGGTGGAGTTCCACCTTGTTGCAATGTCGATAATGAGGCGGTGGTTGGGAAGGTGGAGCAATCGCTGCAGCTTCTGCATACGAACGGAGTGTACAGGCGACCGGCGGATGTGCGCGCACAGTCTTCGCACCTTCTGGAGCAGGGCTGTTAACTCCGGATAATTTTTGAGGAAGCACTGCACCACCAGGTTCAAGGTGTGAGCCAAGCAAGGTATGTGGCTGAGTTTTGAAAGGGCTATGGCTGCCACAAAATTACGGCCATTATCACTAACTACCTTGCCTGCCTCAAGATGTACACTGCCCAGCCATGACTCAGTTTGTCGCTTCAAGTACTCGGCCAGCACCTCGGCGGTGTGTCTGTCGCCCAAACACATCATCTGCAACACAGCCTGCTGACGCTTTCCACTAGCTGCTCGATAGGGGGACACATCGTGTGCAACAGTGGCAGCTGCAGATGGAGTGCTCGTACGACTGCGCTCTGTGGACGAGCTGTCGCTTCTGGAGGAGGAGGAGGAGGGTCGAACGCCTACAGCCAACTGTTTCCTATACCGTGGGCTAGGCAGCACTGTCCCACCACCGCTGTCCCCTGTGGACCCTGCATCCACCACATTAACCCAGTGCGCAGTGATGGACACGTAACGGCCCTGGCCATGCCGACTGGACCATGCATCAGTTGTGAGGTGC
Organism: Dendrobates tinctorius; assembly: GCF_039654945.1. Classification (NCBI taxonomy): domain Eukaryota; kingdom Metazoa; phylum Chordata; class Amphibia; order Anura; family Dendrobatidae; genus Dendrobates; species Dendrobates tinctorius. Next base: position 19,422,175 of record NW_027361711.1, on the reverse strand, counting down.
AACTTTCCGCTCACTGACTGCTTGAGTGCATGGACAATGCGGTCTTTCACATGATGGTGGAGGGCTGGGATGGCTTTGCGAGAGAAGAAGTGGCGACTGGGTAGGTCATAGCGTGGTACTGCATAGGCCATGAGTTCGCGGAAAGCTGTGCTTTCCACCAACCGAAAGGGCATCATCTCAAACGAGATTAGTTTGGCAATGTGGGCGTTCAAACCCAGTGTACGCGGATGAGAGACTGAGTACTTTCTTGACCTACTCATAGTGTCTGGGAGGGTGAGCTGGACTTGAGAGCTGCATATGGTGGAAGTAGCGGTGGACAGGGCGGACTGAGAGAGGGTTGATGATGGTGATGGAGTTGTTGTTCTTTCTGATGGCCTAGAATCAGTCTTTCGTTGATATAACAGTGGGATTCCCTGACTGCTGTGGCCTTGCAACGACACCTCAACATTTGCTGCTGTGCTAACCGGTGGGCTTACAGTGGGGGAAACAATGTAGCGTTGCTGACTACCTTCGTTGTGATCAGTTGCACATGTGGCACTTGAGGTTTGGTGTTGTGTCCACGCTTGCAAGTGCATGCTGGTTAAATGTCTAAGCATGCAACTGGTATTCAAATTTTTCAGATTTTTCCCTCGGCTAAAGGTCTTTGCGCACTTCTTACAGATAACCTTGGCCTGATCATGAGGATTTTGTTCAAAAAACTGCCACACTGCACTCTTCCTACTTTGGCAGACATTTTGCGGCCTAGCACGCTGTGATCTTTTGACCCTCTGGACAAGCTGTCCAGCAACTCTTTTGATGTTTGGAACCTGTCTTTGGAGTGCACCGGGCCTGCCAGATAACAGCTGTTGCGATGTCGATGTCTGCTGTGGATGCTCCTCATCTGAGCTATTGGAAGCAGCACCCTCTTCCCCCAATGGATGCCAATCTGGGTCAACAACTGGGTCATCCATCACCTCCTCTTCTATGTCATGTGCACCTTTCTCTGTGTCACAGTGTATGGTGGTATAGTGTGCGGGAAGGGGCACCTGAGTCTCATCAGGGTCAAAATCTGGCTCTGTACACTGCGAGGACAATGTAGTGCTCTGAGTAAATATACCAGCAGAATCATCCATCAGCGGCTGTGCATCACTGCACTCCATGTCAGATTCATCTTGGCCTGGGTAATTCACCATTTGACTTGATAATCCAGGCATGGTATGTGAAAACAGCTCCATGGAGTAATCAGTAGTATGGCCTGCGTCATCCTTCAATCTTGGTTGGGGTGAAGGACACAAGGAAAGGTGTGGTTTATGAACATGAGCCTCCAATGACGACTCAGTGCTTTTACTTTTTACAACTGAAGAAGAGGAGGCGATAGAGCTGGAGGCTGAGTCAGCAATGTAAGACAAAACTTTTTCCTGATGCTCTGCCTTTAAAAGCGGTTTGCCAACTCCTAGAAAACTAAGCGTTCGAGTCCTTATGTAGCCAGACGATGACGCAGGGTCAGCACCTCCTGCATTCGGTCCTATTTTGCTCTTGCCACTACCATCAGATCCACCACCAACACCATCAATACCAGCTGCCAACCCCCGCCCAATTCCACGGCCTCTTCCACCAGCCTTCCTCATTTTTGGTAGAAATGTAGACAAAATCCAACAAACTATATCGTAATGTAAAACAAGGTACAAGGTGTCTATAGGACAGGGGAGTTTTAGAATTTCTGCACACACTTGTGGACAGTGGACACTTGTGGATTGTGTGCGGCCCACTGATATCTGAGCGCTATGTGACACGCTCGATGGCACAGCTGCCTGTGACCAAAGTGACGAGAGGATAATGGAGATTTTGAATCTCTGCGTACACTTTTGGACACTGTACACTTGTGGATTGTGTGCGGCCCACTGATATCTGAGCGCTATGTGACACGCTCGATGGCACAGCTGCCTGTGACCAAAGTGACGAGAGGATAATGGAGATTTTGAATCTCTGCGTACACTTGTGGACAGTGGACACTTGTGGATTGTGTGCGGCCCACTGATATCTGAGCGCTATGTGACACGCTCGATGGCACAGCTGCCTGTGACCAAAGTGACGAGAGGATAATGGAGATTTTGAATCTCTGCGTACACTTGTGGACAGTGGACACTTGTGGATTGTGTGCGGCCCACTGATATCTGAGCGCTATGTGACACGCTTGATGGCACAGCTGCCTGTGACCAAAGTGACGAGAGGATAATGGAGATTTTGAATCTCTGCGTACACTTTTGGACACTGGACACTTGTGGATTGTGTGCGGCCCACTGATATCTGAGCGCTACGTGACACGCTCGATGGCACAGCTGCCTGTGACCAAAGTGACGAGAGGATAATGGAGATTTTGAATCTCTGCGTACACTTTTGGACACTGGACACTTGTGGATTGTGTGCGGCCCACTGATATCTGAGCGCTATGTGACACGCTCGATGGCACAGCTGCCTGTGACCAAAGTGACGAGAGGATAATGGAGATTTTGAATCTCTGCGTACACTTGTGGACAGTGGACACTTGTGGATTGTGCGGCCCACTGATATCTGAGCGCTATGTGACACGCTCGATGGCACAGCTGCCTGTGACCAAAGTGACTAGAGGATAATGGAGATTTTGAATCTCTGCGTACACTTTTGGACACTGGACACTTGTGGATTGTGTGTGGCCCACTGATATCTGAGCGCTATGTGACACGCTCGATGGCACAGCTGCCTGTGACCAAAGTGACGAGAGGATAATGGAGATTTTGAATCTCTGCGTACACTTGTGGACAGTGGACACTTGTGGATTGTGTGCGGCCCACTGATATCTGAGCGCTATGTGACACGCTCGATGGCACAGCTGCCTGTGACCAAAGTGACGAGAGGATAATGGAGATTTTGAATCTCTGCGTACACTTGTGGACAGTGGACACTTGTGGATTGTGTGCGGCCCACTGATATCTGAGCGCTATGTGACACGCTCGATGGCACAGCTGCCTGTGACCAAAGTGACGAGAGGATAATGGAGATTTTGAATCTCTGCATACACTTTTGGACACTGGACACTTGTGGATTGTGTGCGGCCCACTGATATCTGAGCGCTATGTGACACGCTCGATGGCACAGCTGCCTGTGACCAAAGTGACGAGAGGATAATGGAGATTTTGAATCTCTGCGTACACTTGTGGACAGTGGACACTTGTGGATTGTGTGCGGCCCACTGATATCTGAGCGCTATGTGACACGCTCGATGGCACAGCTGCCTGTGACCAAAGTGACGAGAGGATAATGGAGATTTTGAATCTCTGCGTACACTTTTGGACACTGGACACTTGTGGATTGTGTGCGGCCCACTGATATCTGAGCGCTATGTGACACGCTCGATGGCACAGCTGCCTGTGACCAAAGTGACGAGAGGATAATGGAGATTTTGAATCTCTGCGTACACTTGTGGACAGTGGACACTTGTGGATTGTGTGCGGCCCACTGATATCTGAGCGCTATGTGACACGCTCGATGGCACAGCTGCCTGTGACCAAAGTGACGAGAGGATAATGGAGATTTTGAATCTCTGCGTACACTTGTGGACAGTGGACACTTGTGGATTGTGTGCGGCCCACTGATATCTGAGCGCTATGTGACACGCTCGATGGCACAGCTGCCTGTGACCAAAGTGACGAGAGGATAATGGAGATTTTGAATCTCTGCGTACACTTTTGGACACTGGACACTTGTGGATTGTGTGCGGCCCACTGATATCTGAGCGCTATGTGACACGCTCGATGGCACAGCTGCCTGTGACCAAAGTGACGAGAGGATAATGGAGATTTTGAATCTCTGCGTACACTTTTGGACACTGGACACTTGTGGATTGTGTGCAGCCCACTGATATCTGAGCGCTATGTGACACGCTCGATGGCACAGCTGCCTGTGACCAAAGTGACGAGAGGATAATGGAGATGTTGAATCTCTGCGTACACTTTTGGACACTGGACACTTGTGGATTGTGTGCGGCCCACTGATATCTGAGCGCTATGTGACACGCTCGATGGCACAGCTGCCTGTGACCAAAGTGACGAGAGGATAATGGAGATTTTGAATCTCTGCGTACACTTTTGGACACTGGACACTTGTGGATTGTGTGCGGCCCACTGATATCTGAGCGCTATGTGACACGCTCGATGGCACAGCTGCCTGTGACCAAAGTGACGTGAGGATAATGGAGATTTTGAATCTCTGCGTACACTTTTGGACACTGGACACTTGTGGATTGTGTGCGGCCCACTGATATCTGAGCGCTATGTGACACGCTCGATGGCACAGCTGCCTGTGACCAAAGTGACGAGAGGATAAGGGAGATTGGATTGCTTTTAAAAAAGCAGTTTGCGGAGCAGTGGGTAAACTGCAATGCCAGCGTGTCAGGAAGCCTTAAAAGGCAGCCCAACAACCAACACCATTGATACACCACAATATAGCCTCCCCTTGCACTGCACACACAGTGACTTGTGTGTTGTGCAGGCCAAATCGCTAGCAGCAGAAGCAGTTTTTTTGTCTTCTTCCCTGCCTAACGCTCTTCCTACAGAATCAGCAGCAACCTCTCCCTATACTAAGATCGGCAGAAGTAAGATGGCGGTCGGCGTGCACGCCCTTTTATACCCCCTGTGACGCCCACCAAAGCAAGCCAATCACTTGCATGCCCTTCTGAAAGATGGTGGTGACCCGTGCCTATGTCATCACGTTGCCCACAGTGTCCGTGGATCCTGATTGGCTGAAAAAGAGCGCAAAACAAACTTTTGAAACGCGACTTTGGCGCGTAAGTCGCCGACCTCGTGGCCGACCTCATCCTAGGGTCGGGTTTCGTTTCATGAAACCCGACTTTGCCAAAAGTCGGCGACTTTTGAATTTTTTCGACCCGTTTCGCTCAACTCTACTGGTATGGTTTCAGTCTTTTGGGGTGGTGAATTTTATAATTTACCTCCCCAAGCTTCTCCACCACCTTATACGGCCCTTGCCACTTGGCCAAGAACTTACTCTCCACCATCGGAATTAGCACGAGAACTCTGTCTCCTGGACTGAACTGTCTCACTCCTGCTGACCGGTTGTAGACCCTGGCCTGAGTCTCTTGTGCCTGGCATAGATGTTCTTTAACAATGGGCATCACCTTCACAATCCTCTGCTGCATCAGTGCCACATGCTCAATGACGCTTCTGTGGGGTGTGACTTCTGCTTCCCAGGTTTCCTTGGCTATATCTAGGAGACCACGCGGATGTCGGCCATACGGAAGCTCGAAGGATGAGAACCCCGTGGAAGCCTGGGGAACTTCACGGACAGAAAACAGCAGATATGGTAAGAGACAATCCAAGTCTCTACCGTCTTTCTCTATGACTTTTCTTAGCATGCTCTTCAGTGTTTTGTTAAATCTCTCAACAATGCCATCTGACTGCGGATGGTACACTGAAGTCCTCAACTGGGAGATCTGCAGAACCTTGCACAACTCCCTCATCACCTTGCTCATGAAAGGTGTCCCCTGGTCGGTCAGGATCTCCTTCGGCAAACCCATCCGGGAAAACACATGGACAAGCTTGTGGGCTATATTCTTCACGGCGGAGTTTCTCAAGGGAATTGCCTCAGGATAGCGTGTGGCATAATCCATGATAACTAATATGTACTGATGGCCTCGGGCTGATTTAACTAAGGGACCGACCAAGTCCATGGTAATTCTCTCAAATGGCACCTCACTAATAGGCAATGGCATGAGGGGGTTCCGGAAGTGAGATGTGGGGGCAGTTAACTGACATGCCGGGCAGGACCTGCAATAGTTTTCTATCTCCCAGTGACATGCAGGAAAATAGAACCTCTGCACAACCCGTTCCTGCGGTTTTTCCACCCCCAGGTGTCCCCCCAAGATGTGTGAATGGGTCATGTCCAACACTTTCTGTCTGTAGGGGCCGGGTACTATTAGCTGTTCTACTAACTCCTCCCTTATTTTCGTGACCCAGTACAACAACTCCCCACTCATTATAAAATAGGGAAACATTGTGTCCACTCCCGGCTCTTGTGCAACCCCATTAATGACAGTGACATTGTTGAAGGCTTCTCTCAGTGTTGGGTCCCTATGTTGGGCAGTCCCAAAATTCTGATCGGCCACCCCTATCTCCAGAATGTCAGATACAGGGGACCCTTCCTCCTCTTCCCCCACAAGGACACATAAGGGAAACCCGTCGACCTCTGGTGGTGGTGATACCTTATTAGGGCTCCTTGGTTCCATGCTCTTGCTAGCAATCTCAGAACCCTTACCCCACAGATCCCAAAACAGACAGAAATCCCGGCCTATAATTATAGGATGCAACAAGTCCCGAATGATGCCAACTTCATGGGACTCGGTGCCACGCGTCGTTTCAATGTTCACCCTGGCCATAGGGTAGTCTTTTGCATCGCCAAGTATGCACCGAACGCTAACCTTTTTACCCGGGAGTAGGTTGAGAGAAAAACTGGCCTGTTCAAGGGTCACCAAGCTCCCAGAGTCTAGCAGCGCCATTACTGCTCGACCGTTCACCTTCACGGGACACACGTGTGGCCCCTCGTTTTGTGGCGAGTTCACACTGCAAGCTCGATATGCATAGTATGAACTATGGCGTCAAATGCTGCAGTCCATCTGCTCGGTGGTCTGGGGACAATGGGCAGCTATATGTCCTGGCCCGTGGCACTTACAGCAAATAATATCACCCGTGGGGACCTTGGGCACTGCCTCCCCCACCCCTTTTAACCTTGGATGCCCCACCCCTTTTTGGGACTCCGCCCCCTGCTGGAACCCCCAATACGGAATGGGCTGCTTCTCCAAGGAGCCTTCCATCCCCTGGTATCTCTCGACCAGTCCGACCAGTTCATCGGCATTCTGGGGATCACCCTGGGCAACCCAAGTCTGTAGTGTCTCGGCAGAAAATGCACAAACCAATCCATCACCACTCGCTCTACCATCTGTGCAGGGGAAGATGACTGTGGCTGCAGCCATTTCTGAACCAGGGGAAACTGGTTGAACATTTGGGAGCGCGGCGGTTTGTCCTGGTGATAGGCCCAGCGGTGAATTCGCTGTGCCCTGATAGTCATTTTCACCCCCAAATGTGCAAGAATCTCCGCTTTTAGCTTGGGATACTCCTTGGCGTCTTGTACAGTCAAGTCATAGTACGCTTTCTGGGGCTCCCCCGTCAGGTATGGCGCCAGTACGTCTGCCCACTGCTCTGGCTGAAGTTTATCCCTCTCAGCCACACTCTCAAATACCGTCAGGAAGGCCTCAACATCATCCTCAGGGGTCATTTTCTGTAATGTGCGTCTTATCGCCTTCCCGACGTGGGTGGCATCAGCAGACTTGGGATTGGGGCGCTCGTCCTGCCCTCCTGGAAGGCGGTAGCCAGAAGCTGCATCTGCTGCAGGTGCTCCTGCTGGCTCTGCTGGAAATGCTGGAACAACAGCCTTTTGGTCTCTTGTTACTGTGCCTGGGACTGGACCAGGTGTTTCAGCAGGTCCTCCATTATTCCAGGTAGTGCTTGCTGCCTCGTTGAAAACTTGACCCAGGACATGCAGCAACTGTCTCAAGTCTCCGCTGGGAACGCTGCCCGCATTCTCCACCAATTGTAGGGATTCTACTCGCTCAGGTGCAGCGGGAATCAATCAGGAGGCAGGTTCCTTTAAAGTTCATGGGGTTTATTGCATCATAAACCCATAAAGCAGCACAACACAAAAGAGATAGCCTTTAGCTTAGGCAAAAAGAGAACACAAATGTCCATTACTTCAGACTCAGAACTGGAGCCTCAGCACACACGGGAGGCTTAGTCCTCCCCACATACAGCTCTGTGTTTCAGGAGCAGTCCACATTATAAGGGTATACCCACACCCACGAACCCAGCCAACTTGTCACATGATTGTGACCTAACCACAGGTCCTTGCAGTACATTAGAGGTATAGTAATATCAATATGCCTTACATTACGGAGACAAGCCATCTCTGAGACACATATCTCCCATCGACTATACAACCCTTAGCCACGCCACAGCCCACATACCTTGATGTTTAAAGAGTACAGATCCTATGGCTTCATTTTCTTGAATATAAGAAATACCTCTACCTGCCATGTGGCCACACACTAATTTTATATTTGAACCAGAACCATCATTAGTACATGGATATATCACCAGAAACTTCATAAGTACATGAATACAGCAACAGAATGATCAATATATGAACCAATTCCAGAGCCAATTGCAGTACATGAACACAACACCAGAACTATCATCAGTACATGAATACAGCAACTGAATCAACATCAGTACATGATCAAAGCACCAAAAGCACTTTAATCACAATCAGTGCATGAAAACAGAACCAGATCCATCATTCGTATATGAATGAGGTACCAGAACCATCATCAGTACAGAAATTCAGCACCATAACCAACATCAGTACCTGATACAGCACCAGAACCACCACCAGTAAATGAATACAGAAGCATTTTTAATTGACACTTCTTTGTTCAAAATGGGATCATTAGATTGCTTGTGTGATATCCTGCAATATTTCAGCGTATTTTCCTGGTAGCATTATCCTATTAAGCCCTGCCACTGGGTCTATTAGGAGTACTACAATAACAGACACTTATGTATGGTGATGGAAGCATTATTCTATTAAGCCCTACTTCTGGGTTTATTAGGTGTGCAGGCAATGGCAAACCCTTATTAGGCCCCAAGCTGCCATGATTACTTATCAGGAGCTCAACTGGAAGGGGATGATGATGGAGTGACAATGGTAGTTCCCTGTCTCTATCTAACCACTTAGATGCAGCTGGTAATATTAATCATGGCTTTTTAGGATTAAATAGACTTGATCTGAGTGATTTCTAATTTCTAACTTTGCAGCAGAGTGTCAACTGTACTAATATACACTATAATATGTAGTTCCGCTCCTGAACCTCCTCCATACATTCCCTACTTGTAAAAATATGGCAGTTAATAAGTGAGTGCATTTTCTATTACTGTCTCCTTTAATTTCCCACCAGTAGCATTCTAAATCATTCATTTATACGTAGCTGGAGAAGCCTTGCAACATAACCTACCACAGAGGAGCAAGAGATTGCTTGATGGATTGAATTAGTATAAACCTCCAATATTCTCAATATTCTATTCATTTCAGTGAAGCAAATACATACAGATTAATTCAAAAGAGTGCCTTTCCTCTTTAAAATCTGAGAATCTGTTATTAGTTGCCAGCTATGCCAAAGTGTAGTATGTCATGCAAATGTATACAGAAACCCTGCATTAGTCTCAGATATATTTCAGATTAGCCTTGAAGGTCAGATGGTATGGTCTGCACTTTTTCACATAGGGGAAATGAATTGAAATTGTTTATTTTTATACCGTTGAATTAGGTGATGTCATAAAGGATGACATGTGACAAATGGCTAGACGCACTATTATGCATGCTAAGTTCAGTGCTTTCTCTTTCACATTAAATATACCAGTTTTATTCATTTAATTGTGCATTTCCTCTGCCTGTAATAAGATGTGTGTTCACCTACAAGTCAGACTGGAAGGTCATATAAAGTGCTCTGTTCAGCTCTTTTCAATTATGTTTTGTCAACTATAAAGTGGTTCTAATATAAACCCTTCATCAGAAACCGAATTGAAGGGATCTTTTCATACATCAGGTTAAAACAGTTTTATACAGTCACAAAGGCATACAGAGGGTCAAAAACACAGTGATGTTTCTAGTTTATCTTTTTTTGTAAGTTCATTTTGGATCTTAGTCCCATTTTGTTATACAGCACTTGGACTGGATTAAGGCAATTGTATTAAGGTCAAGAACAGCATTGGGTAAAAGTAAGGAAACCTTTCTCAAAGGTTTCGCTGAAAGAAGGCTTCCCTATGTAGCCCGATAGGAGCACACACTCTCTGTGGTTCAGTATATGTAGACACCTGCACTCCACATGCATCTGTAAGGTGTATTCTCCACAATAAAGATGTAGATTGTAAGCCTGTAAGATTAGGGTCTGTTTATTGTACTTGTATTTTATATACAGTGCTTGTTATATGTATGCAAATTGTCTATTCAGAGAGTAAGAGAACTAGAACTCTACTGCCACCTATTGGAAGTAGCTGTTACCGCTCGGCGAGGCAAGCCTCCTGGAGTGGACCCTCTGGATTGTGGCACCGAGGGCCCCCGGGTTACTGAACCAGGTGGTGCCGACCCCTATACAGGGATCGTTAAGAGCAGGCCCATGGGTTCTAGCACCACGATAGCCGGTACCAAGAGGGTAAGGAGGGTGCTCAAGGAGAGGGAAGGAGACGCAGCCATGGCCTACAGCGCATTCGCACAGAGTGCAGTGACGCCGTCGGCCATGGACCAGTCAGCACAGGGGATAAACACCACGAGCCTCAGTCGGAGGGACGCTGCAGTGCTGGAGCGAGAAGGTAAGTATGTGGGAGCGGGACGGCCGTGACAGTAGCTATCCTACAAGTCAATATCGACTTTAATGAGCCTTGTCACATGACTTAGGATAGAAGCCAAAACCAACATTTCAGTTTTGTATGGGGGTACTGCCCCTCGTCAGTATTATATGTATGTAAATCCTTTTCATATGATCAGCACTAATGAATAAATGGTGCTATAAAATAAATAATAATAGGGCATGCTATATAGCTTTATATTTGACAGATTTCATATGAATCCAAGAGGAACCTTGAGTAAGACTCCCTAGACTCCCAAGTTTTTCTGAGCTTCATAGGTGCCTTAGTGGAGTAAATAAAATCGCTCTGCTGTTGATCCAGAACAGTAGGATGAGTGTCATGCGAGAATGATGTTAAACGGCGTCAGGACGGGGGAACGAAGTTTACGGTATTGGTTTGGTATTGTGTATGCATACAGTATGTCTGTATGATTAACATAGATTTCTGGATACTGTTGTAGTGACCTAGTCCAGAGTGTGTCTGTCTCTTTAAGTAATACTGAATTGTGAGTAGCTTCTGTACACTACTGCTCACTCTATAACTGGTTCTCTACATTATTTGTGAGCTGTAATTCTCCATTACTAGTCACCTTCATTTTAGATGCAATGCATTTCTTGTTTGCTGGGTTCTGTCGCCATCTAATGGTGAAAGTGTACAATGACTGAATTATTGCTTTGTAAGGATCTGAGATGTGAGTTCGGTCTCCTATTGGCCAGGTCCTAGTCACATGGTCAATAGGAGGAGCTGTTTTTCCAGGCAAGTGTAGAATGTTCGGTAGTCTGATGGATGCTTTCAGGGAGAGCAGAACACATGTGGAGGAGGTTTTTACCTCAAGATCTCCTGCAGGCGTAAAAGCCTGAGTTCCTTCTAACCTGTACAGAAATCATTCTATTGCTGACAGGATTCACCACATGTAAAGAATTGCTGACAGGATTCACCACATCTCAAGTATTGCTGACAGGATTCACCACATCTCAAGTATTGCTGACAGGATTCACCACATCTCAAGTATTGCTGACAGAATTCACCACATCTCAAGAATTGCTGACAGGATTCACCACATCTAAAGTCTTTATGACAGGATTCACTACAGTTTTTACATTCACATATAAGTACTTGTGCACGTGCCGTGACACACTGTGGAGATAACCCCAAGTACAGGTCTGTAACCTCTAATTGCTGCGTCTACCTCCCTCTGTAAAATATCAAAAGACATTGTCCAGTGCTCTTAAAGCTCCAGACCCCAATCACATCTCAGCATCTAAGTGTGAACTGTAATTGCTGTGGACTACCCATGAGAGACTGTTCCTTATTTGTTCCAAGTTATAATTCTCGTTCCTGCTGAAGTAAAAGCAACTGTTATCCCCGAGACTCGTGTGTGTCATAATTCCTTCGGCTGCCGACACAATGTGGGGGTGGATAGCTGGGAATTTTCGGCCTGGTCATTACACTGTGTTTGAGTCTATTTTTGGAGGCCTATTGTCCTGTCTTTTTAGATTTTTTTATGTATTGATTGAATAATAGATTTTTTTTAACCCCTTTCTGCCATGAGACTTACTATCCCGTCCATATGCCCTGGGACTTAATTCCCAGGGACGGGATAGTACGTCATAGCAATCAGCGGCGCCCACGTGGTGAGCGCCACTGATCGCGGCCGGGTGTCAGCTGATTATCACAGCTGACACCCGGCACAATGTGTCAGGGGTGGTCACGGACCGCCGCCGACACGTTAACCCCTTGTACACTGCGATCAAACACGATCGCGGTGTACCGGGGGTTAAAGGGAAGCATCAGCAGGGAGGGGGCTCCCTCTGTGCTTCCCTGAGCCCCCCACAGCAGCGCAATGTGCAGCGCTGCTGCGGGGGTCTCTTTCCCTACAGGCCCCCGGATCCAAGATGGCAAAGGGTACCTTCGGGGGCCTGTAGGGAGCTGACTTCCTCACTGCCTGCAAAGTGCAGGCATGAGGAAGTCTGCAGCAGTGCCTGTGACAGATCACTGATCTGTCACAGTTATCTGTGATGTGACAGATCAGCGATCTGTCACAGGACAGTGATGTCCCACCTGGGACAATATAATAAAGTTAAAAAAAAAAAAGTGTAAAAATAATTTTTTAAAAATCGCTAAATAAATTAGTAAAAAAAAAAATATTCCCCAATAAATTCATTTTTTGAAAATAAAAAAAAAGCAATGAAAGTCCACATATTTGGTATCTCCGCGTCCGTAACGACCCGACCTATAAAACTGTCCCATTAGTTAATCCCTTTAGCGAACCCCTTAAAAAATAAAAAACGAAGCAAAAAATAATGATTTATTATCATACCACCGAACTAAAAGTGAAATAACGCGCGATCAAAAAGACGCATCTAAATATCCATGGCACCGCTGAAAACGTCAGCTTGTCCCGCAAAAAACGAGCTGCCACACAGCATCTTCCGCAAAAAATTAAAAAAGTTAGAGCTCACAGAATAAAGCGATGCAAAAATAATTATTTTTTAAATAAAATAGTTTTCATTGCATAAAACCGCCAAAACATAAAAAAAGACCTAAATGAGGTATCGCTGTAACCATACTGACCCGAAGAATAAAACTGCTTTATCAATTTTACCGCACGCGGAACGGTGTAAACGCACCCCCCCAAAAGAAATTCATGAAACGCTGGTTTTTGTTCATTCTGCGTCCCAAAAATCAGAATAAGAAGCGATCAAAAAAGGTCACGTGCCCGAAAATGGTACCAATAAAAACGTCAACTCGTCCCGCAAAGAATAAGACTTCACATGACTCGGTGGCTCAAAATACGCAAAAATTATAGCTCTCAATATGTGGTGATGCAAAAACTATTTTTACAATAAAAAGCGTCTTTTAGCGTGTGACAGCTGCCAAACATAAAAACCGCCATAAATAGTAAATCAAACCCCCCGTTATCACCCCCTTAGCTAGGGAAAAATAATAAAATAAAAAAATGTATTTATTTCCATTTTCCCGTTAGGGCTAGGGTTAGGGTTAGGGCTAGGGTTAGGGCAAGGGTTAGGGCTAGGGTTAGGGCTAGGGTTAGGGCTAGGGTTAGGTCTGAGATTAGGGTTAGGGGTGTGTTGGAGTTAGGGTTGGAGTTATAATTGCGGGGTTTCCACTGTTTGGGCACATGAGGAGCTCTCCAAATGCAACATGGCGTCTGATCTCAATTCCAGCCAATTCTGCGTTGAAAAAGTCAAATGGTGCTCCTTCCCTTCCAAGCTCTGCCATGCGCCCAAACAGTGTTTTACCCCCACATATAGGGTATCAGCATACTCAGGACAAATTGCAAAACAACTTTTGGGGTCCAATTTCTCCTGTTACCCTTAGGAAAATAAAAAATTGGGAGCAAAAATATAATTTTTGTGGAAAAAAAAGATTTTTTTATTTTCACACCCAGGCGTTATAAACTTCTGTGAAGCACTTGGGGGTTCAAAGTGCTCAACAAACATCTAGATAAGTTCTGTGGGGGGTCTAGTTTCCAAAATGGGATCACTTGTGGGGAGTTTCAATTGTTTAGATACATCAGAGGCTCTCCAAACGCACATGACACCCGCAGACCAATCCATCAAAGTCTGCATTCCAAAACATCTCTACTTCCCTTCCGAGCCCTGATGTGTGCCCATACAGTAGTTTTCTCCCACATATGGAGTGTCAGCGTACTCAGGACAAATTGGACAACAACTTTAGGGGTCCAATTTCTCCTGTTACCCTTGGGAAAATAAAAAAAATGGGGACTAAAAGATGATGTTTGTTGAAAAAATACGATATTTTTATTTTCACGCCCGGTCGTTATAAACGTCTGTGAAGCACTGGGGGGGGTTCAAAGTGCTCACCACACATCTAGATAAGTTCCTTAGGGGTTATAGTTTCCAAAAAGGGGTCACTTGTGGTGGGTTTCCACTGTTTAGGTACATCAGGGGCTCTCCAAAAGCAACATGACACCCGCAGACCATTCCATCAAAGTCTGCATTCCAAAACGTCACTACTTCCCTTCCGAGCTCCGACGTGTGCCCATACAGGAGTTTTCTCCCACATATGGGGTATCAACATACTCAGGACAAATTGGACAACAACTTTTGGGGTCCAATTTCTCCTTGTACCCTTGGGAAAATAAAAAAATTGGTGACTAAAAGATCATGTTTGTGGAAAAAATACGATTTTTTTATTTTCACGCCCGGGCGTTATAAACTTCTGTGAAGCACTGGGGGGTTCAAAGTGCTCACCACACATCTAGATAAGTTCCTTGGAGGGTCTAGTTTCCAAAATGGTGTCATTTGTGGGGGGTTTCTACTGTTTTGGTACATCAGGGGCTTTCCAAACGCGACATGGTGTCCGATCTCAATTCTAGACAAAAACGTCAAATGGCGCTGCTTCCCTTCCGAGCTCTGCCATGCGCCCAAATAGTGGTTTACCCCCACATGTGGGGTATCAGCGCACTCAGGACAAATTGCACAATATCTTTTAGGGTCCTTTTACCCTTGGAATTATAAGAATTGAGGGTGAAAAGATCATTTTTGTGGAAAAAATATGATTTTTTAATTGTACGGCTGTATATTATAAACTTCTGTGAAGCCCTTGGGGGTTCAAAGTTCTCACCACACATCTAGATAAGTTCCTTGGGGTGTCTAGTTTCCAAAATGGTGTCATTTGTGGGGGGTTTCCACTGTTTTGGTACATCAGAGGTTTTCCAATCGCGACATGGTGTCTGATGTCAATTCCAGACAAAAACGTCAAATGGCGCTGCTTCCCTTCCAAGCTCTGGCATGTGCCCAAGTAGTCATTTACACCCACATATGGGGTATCAGCGTACTCAGGACAAATTGCACAATAACTTTTAGGGTCCTGTTGCCCTTGGAAAAATAAAAATTGGGGGTGAAAAGATCATTTTTGTGGAAAAAATATGATTTTTTAATAGTACCGCTGTACGTTATAAACTTCTGTGAAGTCCTTGTGGGTTCAAAGTTCTCACCACATATCTAGATAAGTTCCTTGGGGAGTCTAGCTTCCAAAATGGGGTCACTTATGGGGGGTTTCCACTGTTTAGGTACATCAGGGGCTCTCCAAACGCGACATGGCGTCCGATCTGAATTCCAGCCAATTTTGCATTGAAAAAGTCAAACGGCGCTCCTTCCCTTCTGAGGTCTGCCATGCGCCGAAACAGTGGTTCTCCCCCACATATCAGGTATCAGCGTACTCAGGACAAATTGCACAATAACTTTTGCAGTCCAATTTCTCCTGTTACCCTTGGTAAAATAAAAAAAATTGAACCTGAAGTATTTTTTTGTGAAAAAAAGTTAAATGTTAATTTTTTTTAAATATTCAAAAAATTCCTGTGACGCACCTAAAGGGTTAATAAACTTCTTAAATGTGGTTTTGAGCACCTTAAGGGGTGCAGTTTTTAGAATGGTGTCACTTTTGGGTATTTTCTATCATATAGACCCCTCAAAGTGGCTTCAAATGTGATGTGGTCCGTAAAAATAAAATGGTGTTGCAAAAATGAGAAATCGCTGGTCAATTTTTAACCCTTATAACTTCCTAACAAAAAAAAATTTTGGTTCCAAAATTGTGCTGATGTAAAGTAAACATGTGGGAAATGTTATTTATTAAGTTTTTTGTGTGCCGTAACTCTGTGATTTAAGGGCATAAAAATTCAAATTTGGAAAATTGCGAAATTTTCAAAATTTTTGCCAAATTTCCATTTTTTTCACAAATAAACGCAAGTTATATGAATGAAATTTTACCACTAACATGAAGTACAATATGTCACGAGAAAACACTGTCAGAATCACCGGGATCCATGGAAGCGTTTCAGAGTTATAACCTCATAAAGGGACAGTGGTCAGAATTGTAAAAATTGGCCCGGTCATGAACGTGCAAACCACCCTTGGGGCTTAAGGGGTTAATAATTCAGTTTGAGTCTCTTAATATTCTGTGACTAATTAATCAGTGGTTAAGGACTGTGGTTGCTTCAGGGACAGATATGACTAACAGATTCCAGAGCAACATGACACTCTTTAAAGGGAACCTGTCACTGGGTTTTTCCAACACAAAGTAGGGTCAGCACCTGTACGCCCTTATATACAGTATTCTAGAATGCTGTGTCTAAGCCTCCAATGCATTCTGCATAACACAAAAGAGAGCTTTATTATACTCACGTATGCCACAGTCTGGTCAAATGGACGTCGTTGGTCATGATCCGGCGCCTCTTCTCTACCCACAATCACTGTCCTCCTCATTGTTTCATTGTGGATGATGCGTCCTGCATCATACACACGGTGTCCAGTGTCCTGTGCAAGGCATGTCACATCCATATACTCAGATTCAGATCTCGGCAACGAGATCTCGTTGCCGACATCTGAGTCTGAGCATGCGTCGCCCCTGGTGGTCATTTTCCCAGAGGCCACTGCATCGCAGCACTGGATCTGCAGGGGCCTCCGTACTTTCCTGAAATGCTGGCTCAGCCCCACCACCCCACAGAGGAGCACCACAGAGAACCACCACTGCTGCCACCCCACAGAGCACCGCCACCGCCCCACAGAGGAGCACCACCGCCGCATTTGTCGCACTGCCCCACAGAGGAGCCCCGCTGCACCACAGAGCAGCACCACAGAGCACCACCACCGCCGCACCACAGAGCACCACCACTGCACCAGCCTTGGATGGGATTTCCCGGAGGCCACCACACCAGCCTGGACCATTAAAGAACCCCTGTGACCACTCCTCCACCTGTGCCGATTTCCCCCCTGGTAAGCTGAATTCGGACTGTAAGACGGACCCCCATTTGACACATTATATTTTTTCCCTATTTTCCTTCTGAAAATTTGGGATGCGTCTTATGGTCCGGTGCGTCTTATAATCTGAAAAAATGGTAGTTAAAAAAGAACCTATACATGTTTGGTGTGTGAAAAAACAAAAATTGAGCTTGGTTTGAGTTGGTACACATGCAGCATATAAATGCATGTTCACATGGCCATAAAGCATACAAAACCTACAAAAGACAAAATGAAAAAAACCCTGCTATAATTAAATAAGTAAAAAGCAAAAGTGCATTTAAATCATACAGAGTTCTTAGTAATACTGTATTTGATCAAATATAGCATAAAAGCCGTCCCACCATCGACAAGGTGACTCTGTGGTCGAGGCGGTCCTACACTGTCTAGTATTAATAACCTTATCATGTGTCAAAGTTGATGTCTGTGTGAATAGTAACATAGTAACATAGTTTTGAAGGCTGAAGGAAGACCTTATGTCCATCTAGTTCAGCCTATTTTTGTGCAGCTGTTCTGCATTGTTGATCCTGGGGAAGGCAAAAAACCCGCAGAGTAGAAGCCAGTTTTCTCCATAGGGAAAAAAATTCCTTCCCCTAAGCTGGGTCAAATATCTACCTATAATATTCTGTTATTCGTAACCTTCTATACTGTTACTCACAAGAAAAGCATCCATTCCTTTCTTAAATTCATTCAGTGAGTTGGCCATCACCACTTCCTCAGGAAGAGAAGGGCAGACAAGGACTGGTGTCCACTCATTGGGACTCGGTCCTTGTCTGCCCTTATTCACATAGACGTCAACTTTGACACATGATAAGGTTATTAATACTAGACAGTGTAGGACAGCCCTGACCACAGAGTCACCTTGTCGATGGTGGGCCGGCTTTTATGCTATGTTTGATCAAATACAGTATTACTAAGAACTCTGTATGATTTAAATGCACTTTTGCTTTTTACTTATTTAATTATAGCAGGGTTTTTTTCATTTTGTCTTTTGTAGGTTTTGTATGTTTGGTGTGTGAACTCATAATGACCTGGAGAATCATAATAATAAGTCAGTTTTAGCATACAGTGAACATAGTAGAAGAGCAAAACAAAAAACAGTTGTGGATTTGCACTTTTTTTGCAGTTTCACCGCACTTGGAATCTTTTTGCTGTTTTCCAATGCATGATATGTTAAAACCAATGGTGTCATTCAAAAATACAAAATTTTTATACCAGGAGTGGCATAATGTCACCCAAAAGGAGTGTGAAAGACTGGTGGAAAGCATGCCAAGACGTATGAAAGATGTGATTAAAAATCATGGTTATTCCACAAAATATTGATTTCTGAATTCTTCCTGAGTTAAAACATTAGTATTGTTGTTTCTAAATGATTATGAACTTGTTTTCTTAGCATCATTTGAGGTCTGCGAGCACTGCATTTTTTTTGTTATTTTGACCATTTCTCATTTTCTGAAAATAAATACAAAATTCGAAGACATGTTGTCAGTAGTATATAGATTAAAAGAACAATTAAAGAACAATTTACATTTTACTCAAAAAATATACCTATAAGGCCGGGGTCACACTGGCGAAGAAAACGGCCGAGTGAGAGGCGCTAAAAGCACGCATTAGACTCGGACAAATGATTCTCTATGGGGTCCCTCGCACCAGGCGTATATTTCTCATCCGTATTCTACAGTCCGTGCCAATCGCAGCATGCTGCGATTGTCAGCGTACTACGGCCGTAGTATGCCAATGCAAGTCTATGGGTGCGCAAAAAATACGGATTACACACGGACCACACATGTGACTTGCGAGAAATACGCACCCGGTGTCTTTTAGCAAAGCCGGCAATTCAGTGCGCTATACATTAAACTCATACTGACAGGTTTAATAAAGAAACGAAAGAATAGATATAGACACATAGAATACATACAGTATATATATATATAAGATAAGATAATCCTTTAATCGTCCCACCAAGGGGAAATTCAGAGCATTACTGCAGCAAAGCAGGAACAAGTACACATACAGATGCATAAAGGCATTACATTGACAGTAGGCAGGTACATATAAGAAAAAAAAAAAAAAATGTAACCGGACTGTCACAACTTTGGATCTATCAGTTCTCTGTTTGGGTCGTTCTCCGTTTTGGACAGTGCTGGTTATACAGTCTAACTGCAGCAGGAAGGAAGGACTTTCAATAGCGCTCCCTCTCACATTTAGGATGAAGTAGCCGGTCACTGACAGTACTGCACATCTTTGTCACGGTCTCATGCATGGGATGGGAATCATTCTGCACCATGTAGCTCACCTTGGCCAGTATCCTCCTGTCGCCTACTTCCTGAACTGGATCAAGGGGGCATCCCAGGACAGAGCTGGCCCTTCTAATCAGTTTGTCCAGCCTATTCCTGTCCCTGGTTGATATGCCACTACCCCAGCACGCCACACCAAAGAAGATGACTGATGCCACAACAGAGTTGAAGAAGGATGCAAGGAGTGCCCCTCTAACTCCGAAGGCTCTCAGCCTTCTGAGCAGATAAAGCCTGCTTTGGCCCTTCCTGTACACTGCATCCAAGTGATGGGCCCAGTCAAGCTTATTATTGAGGATCACACCAAGGTACTTATAGGTGTCGACTATCTCAATGTCATTTCCCTGAATGTTCACCACTACTGGTGGATTTTTGCCCTTGCGAAAGTCCACCACCAATTCCTTGGTCTTCCCGGAATTAATCCTAAGGTGGTTCCTCTGACAGCACTCCACAAAAGCTTGGTTAGTATCTCTGTACTCTCTTTCATCTCCTCCTGTGATGAGGCCTACTATTGCAGAGTCATCAGAATACTTCTGCAAGTAGCAGCTAGATGAGTTGCACCTAAAATCCGCAGTGTACAGTGTGAAGAGAAAAGGGGCAAGAACTGTACCTTGAGGTGCCCCAGTATTGCAGATTACCGTGTCTGACACACTGTCCCGAACCTTTACAAACTGAGGTCGGTTCGTGAGGTAGTTAAGGATCCAGGTGGAGAGTTGGAGGTCCACACCAACAAGGCCCAGCTTGTCTCTCAGTAGACCTGGCTGTATGGTGTTAAAAGCACTAGAGAAATCGAAGAACATTATTCTCACAGTGTTCCCAGGTTTCTCCAGGTGAGAGAGAGTCCTATCTAGAAGGTGGATAATGGCATCATCCACACCAATGCCCGGCCTGTAGGCAAACTGGAGAGGGTCCATATCCGAGCTCACTAGAGGGCGGAGACGTATATATATATATATATATATATATATATATATATGCATTCTATGTGTCTATATCTATTCTTTGGTTTGTGTTATAAAACCTGTCATAGGGCTCCATTATATGTCCATTTTGCAAGCCTGCGAGAAAATCTCGCCATACGGATGCTATACGGATTACATACGGATACTTACATGCGCAAAATACGCGGCCACACCTTGATTACGGATGACATACGGAGCACTGTTTAGGGGCCATTCATCCGTATTACGCATGTAAAATACTGACCGTATTTTGCGTTGGTTAGTGTGACCCCGGCCTAAAGAGAAAAATCAGACAAACTGAAAATTTTGCAGTGGTCTCTGAATTTTTGCCAGAGCTGTATGTGTGTATGTTTTGACGAATATTCCCTTTGAAAACGATGTGTAAATGACATAGAGAATTGCTCTATGTAAAAGCTTTTGTTAAATTGCAATCGCACTGCATTCGGATGTAAATCAGTTGCTAGATGTGAAAAATTGGATTGTACTCGCATAACACTCCATTACACTTATGCGACTCTTGGCAGGGAGACTCAGACCGATTTTTCAAACGTTTAGGCCGGGATCACACTACCCTGTGTGTTGCGAGAAACTCACAAGAGTCTCTCGCATCAACATCCGGCGCTGCCGCCGGCACTCAGGACCGGAGCTGCGGCTGCATGTAATTCTGTGCAACCGCAGCTCCGGTTCTGAGTGTCGGCGGCAGTGCAGGGTGTTGATCCGAGAGACTCGTGCGAGTTTCTCGCATCACACAAAGTAGTGTGATCCCGGCATTAGTCTGACTCCGGCCTAAAGCCCCCGTTACACATAGCGATATCGCTAGCAATATCGCTGTAACGTTACCGATTTTGTGACGTAGCAGCGATATTGCTAGCGATATCGCTACATGTGATACTTACCTCCGACCGGCTCCCCCCGCTGCTCATCGCTGATCGCGCGAGAACGTCCTGGACCGTTTCTCGTCGGGCGCTTCCTGCTGGGCTTCCTGTGGCGCCGACGAGCGACGCGTGGATGCGGGCGGGAGGACGTCAGGATCGCCGCGTCTGACAGGTAAGTAGCGACCCCCGACCCCTGCGATGTCGCTGGTGAGATCTACCTGTGTGGCAGCTCACTAGCGTCCACTTAACGATGCACCAGCGATCCATATCGTTGTCGGGATCACTGGTGCATCGCTAAGTGTAACGGTACCCTAACTTTGTCACTGTTTCATAGAAAACTTAAAGGAGTTTTCCAGGACTTTAAAGTTCAGTTTCCGTGATCAGATATGTCATCTTTAACTTTAGCCCTTTTTAGAGATTATTTCGTCTTCAACTTGCTTATCTGTTCACAATAACAGTCATTTTGGCCGGGGGGGGGCAAATTTTTACATGCCATATACTTGTATTTGAACTGCCACATTTTGCCCATCACTGTAATGTGTGAATGCAGTCTACGTGTGATTTAAAGTGTGATATTAGTGAGATGTATCTCTGTACAAACGTCTGTCCAAATAGTTCTCAGATATTCACACACACAAAAAAGGAAATACTGCATCAGTAAAAGGATAGAACAATTTAAAAAGATAATATAAAAGAGCAAAATTAGTGTGTTCTGAGAGCCCTCAAAGTGGGATCAGGTGAGAATTGGTCTACCTGCTTTATTCTTGTTAAGGGTTAATAATCCCTTAATGATCAAGTAAAGTACATAGAAAACTGTCCTTTTTTTACTAGCTAGACATGTGTCTGAGCCATTATCTGCCCTTATCCGCACTAATGTGTGGGACTCTATCTACATCCTATTTTAACATGTAAATCTCAGATAAATTGTGCCCTCAGGGGTGACAGGGTCAAGTCCCTTGAAAACCATTTCAGGAGACGTGACCACTTTGTCCCTGGGTGACTCTGAGGGTTTTGAAGGGCACAAGGTGTCCCAAGATGTGCAATCGATCTGTTCCGCAGTATTCTTACAATACAGCGCCAACCAGAGCTATAAAATATCAGTGCCCCAAACTGAGATTTATAGTGGAGTCGAAGTTTCCAAATAAGGCTCCTGTTTACAATGTAAAAAGTGGGCAGCTTTAGATCTAAAAAATCAACAGGTACTTACAGACTTTAATGGGACCTTGTTGGGCCATTGACCCTTTATTCTAGAATGTGAACTGGTTCACAAGCCAAAGACCCAATTGAAGAAAATATATGTCATACCTTAGGGTTCGTGCACAAGACCGTAAAAATCGGACAAGCTGTTTTGACGCCACTTTATTCTATGGGGCCGTGCATATGTCCTCTTCTTTCCTTGGACCAAGTGGGTCCGAAGAAAAAAATCGCAGCAAGTCCAATATCAGATCACACTTGGCCATTCATGTCTGTGGGTTCATGGAAAAAATTGTGATGCACTTAGGTGACATCTGAGTGTGGTCCTAATTTCACAGACTGAATCGAGATGACGGAGAATTTTTTTTCTTCTCCACAGCCGAGAGAATCAGATCAGACACTCGTCAAACTCTGGTCAGAGTCTGAGGTGAGGGTCACATGACCATAGATTTTCGCATTCTAGGGATTTAGGACTATTATGATTTTTACACTTGAATCAAACTCTGGTGATCCTGGCCTCAGACTCTGATCAGAGTTAGATTCAAGTGTAAATATCATAATAGTCATAAATCCCTAGAACTCGAGAAACTATGGTCATGTGATCCTGGCCTCAGACTCTGACATGACCATAGTTTCTCGAGTTCTAGGGATTTATGACTATTATGATATTTACACTTGAATCTAACTCTGATCAGAGTCTAAGCTGTGGTCACACAACCAAAGATTCTCACATTCAAGGGATTTGGGCTGATTATGCCAAAGACACTTAAATCAAACTCTGGTCAGAGTCTGAGGCCAGGATCACATGACCATAGATTCTCGCGTTCTAGGGATTTAGGACTATTATGATATTTACACTTGAATTTAACTCTGATCAGAGTCTAAGCTGTGGTCACACAACCAAAGATTCTCACATTCAAGGGATTTGGGCTGATTATGCCAAAGACACTTAAATCAAACTCTGGTCAGAGTCTGAGGCCAGGATCACATGACCATAGTTTCTCGCGTTCTAGGGATTTAGGACTATTATGATATTTGTACTTGAATCTAACTCTGATCAGAGTCTAAGCTGAGGTCACACGACCAAAGATTCTCATATTCAAGGGATTCGGGCTGATTATGCCAAAGACACTTGAATCAAACTCTGGTCAGAGTCTGAGGTGAGGGTCACACGACCATAGATTCTCGCGTTCTAGGGATTTAGGACTATTATGATATTTACACTTGAATCTAACTCTGATCAGAGTCTAAGCTGAGGTCACACGACCAAAGATTCTCATATTCAAGGGATTCGGGCTGATTATGCCAAAGACACTTGAATCAAACTCTGGTCAGAGTCTGAGGTGAGGGTCACACGACCATAGATTCTCGCGTTCTAGGGATTTAGGACTATTATGATATTTACACTTGAATCTAACTCTGATCAGAGTCTAAGCTGAGGTCACACGACCAAAAATTCTCATATTCAAGGGATTCGGGCTGATTATGCCAAAGACACTTGAATCAAACTCTGGTCAGAGTCTGAGGTGAGGGTCACACGACCATAGATTCTCGCGTTCTAGGGATTTAGGACTATTATGATATTTACACTTGAATCTAACTCTAATCAGAGTCTAAGCTGAGGTCACACGACCAAAGATTCTCACATTCAAGGGATTCGGGCTGATTATGCCAAAGACACTTGAATCAAACTCTGGTCTGAGTCTGAGGCCAGGGTCACACATCCATAGATTTTCGCATCAGAGTTTACTCAGAGTGTCAGCATAGTGTAATCTGATACTCCCGGATGAGAGCTTCGGAGCACTCTGTGAAGACGAGATACAGAACAAAAAATCTCCAGCCTCTCCATTCTGTTAGTCTGCAGAAATCGGACTGCATTCAGATGTCACCCGAGTTCAGTCCTATGCTTTCCACGCAACTATAGATTTGAATGAGTGAGTTGCATCAGATTTCAGAGTGAAATCGCAGCACGTGATTCTGTTAGTAACAAAACTCAAGCATCTTCATTGTTGAATTACATTGGTCTGAGTGCTATCCGATAAAAAAATCTGACAGCACTGGTCTGATGTATACAGTGGTGTGCA